>NC_133666.1:579368521-579683413 GCF_037893015.1 Macrotis lagotis
TCAAGGAGGCAAATTTTAATTCATAAGCATCAATGTAGGACCCTGAAGTTTTTTCTTAAGGTGGCTTAACTCTATTCATCTCAGATTAAAGCAATTCTGCTGGGAAGTTCATTTATCTGTGATTCTTCAGTTGGTTCTTTTCCACAGCTCAACTCCTAAGTGCCAAGACTAATTTCCCTTGAATCTATTATCTCTAGTCATTTTTCAAAGCTGGCTCAATCTTCTTTGCTCAGTACTTAATACTATCTTCTACTGGATAAATGCTTCCCATGCTTGATGTCATGGATGGTAGGGAAGAATGAGATAAACTTTCCTCCTTCCCCCAACTTCCCTAATTGCTTCATGGTTGTAGAGGCCCAGAGGTCACAATCCACTGAACTGCTTCTTCAACCATCCCTGGAGTTGGTAAGCTAACTTTTTTAAAGACCTTTGCCAGGTCTTGACAAGCTTGCTCTCCAGTTCCAGCATAGAGAATCTCTTCATACTTCATCTCAGAGAAATAAGCCATAGACACATTTTTAGACTTTAATCCATTAACACCTTTGCTCTAGGACTACCCCTTCTGTGATTATTTGAGCTAGATTGAGGGGGAACCTATTCCACTCAACTCCTACATAAGGTTAACTAGAAACGAAAAGATAAAAGGTAAAGCCTACCTTTCAAATGTAGAATGAATTATCCAATCCTATGTTCTATTAGTATAGTCTTTGAGGAACTGGTATCACCTTCAACCCACTAGAATCATCAGCATGGGACTGCTGGAGAATTTTGTTATTAACAAAGGAAAGTTCAAATTCATATAGGCAGAAAAGGTACTGAGAGAAAAATCCTGAAGCTTCAACAACTATTACCAACTTCCTCCTTTACCAACCAAAATTAACTGAATACTTGGAATTGTAGAGACAACTGCTATCTTATAAAAATGTTTGCTTTTTACTTTTGATCTGCATCATATGTAAGACAATGTAGAATAGTAGGCTGAGAGCTGTCCATAGTCAAGTCAAGAAGGCTTGGCTTAAAGTTGAACTGAAACATAAGCTGTGTGACATTGGACATATCTTAGTATTTCAGACTACTCTCTAAGATTAAACTGCAGAGTAATTGCTATTCTCAATAGGCAAAAGAAAATCCTTACATTAATGAAATCTCAAGTCCAGATCAAACAAAAACAACTCCCTTGATTAGCTTCTATAAAATGGAGATGACTGGTAAGTGGAGAACTTAAAGTATGTTGGAACTTCACTACTTTATCATTTTGCCTATGGTATCATTTTACAGGTAAATTCTCCTTAAATATAAGAAAACAACTTGAAATAATGATTAAAATAGGGAGCAGGACACTGGAGTTCTATTCCCAATAGAGTTATAACTATGAAATTTTGTGAGTGGGGCAACACTCACAAATGATTGGAGAAAGTGGTTGAAAAATTTAAAAGCAACCATAATAAAGCTTAACTCAATGAATTTTTCCTTAATAGTAGTTTATTTTCCAAATTTTATTTTCCAAAAGCTTTTCCTTTGTTAATTACAAAATTCTCCAGTTAAGTCCTATGCTGATGATCTTGGTGGGTTGAAGGAATACCAGTCTCTCCAAGACTACACTAATAGAACATAGGATTGGATAATTCATAGTACATTTGAAAGGTAGGCTTTACCTTCTATCTTTTTATTTCTAGTTATCCTTTTGTAGGAGTTGAGCACAATAAGTTCCCTTTAATCTAACATCACAGAAAGCTTAGAGTTAGTTTTCAATATTCATTACTGTAAAAATTTCTCATACCCTATCTCAACTTTTAAATCTCAATTAAACTTTTTAAAACAGAAGACCATAGAGGATCTTTGTGAGGTCAGCATTCACCTGAAATGGTACTGACAGAAGGAGGAAAAGGGCCATCTGGTGGCTTCTTATTATAACAATTTTTTTTTCCTTACTAACTAGATGCAAAGTACTGTTCTCAGCTGATGAGGACTGAAAGTGCTTTGATTATCTTGTAAATTCAGCACCCTGGACAAAGCCCTGTTCACTGTCACCCTAGTTATAGATGGTATCACCTCTGAGTGGGTTAGACCACCATAGTTATAGATGATTCTCAGCTATGCCATGAATAGTTATGTAACCTTAAATAGGTCACTTAATTACCCTGAGCTTCTTTTGCCTCATCCATGAAATGAAAGCACTAGGCTAGGTGATCTCTGCAATACTTCCAGCTCAAAAAAGTCTATGATTCTATAAATCAAAATGGTGACTACAACTTATCCATTTTAAAAGCAATACAAGATGTACCAGTCATATCAGATTCAACATTGTAGCAAGTTATATTCTAGTTAGGGCCCTGTACACATCTCAATTATCATAGCCCCTGAATTTTCACTTCATACCATTGGGGAATGTTGACAACATAAAGAGACTCACTTACCCTCAGGGAAATGCTAGTTTATAGAGAGATATGATCCCCTGAGAGTCAAAGAACAATTCAGAACTGTGATAATGCTGAATGAGCCTTAGCCTCAACATGCAATAAAGTCAAGACCCAATTATTTTATAACAATTATACCAAGGCAAAAGAAATATTCATCTGCTTACAGATTATTGAATTATCTACCACCTCTGAACTACGTTGCCTTGGTTAGAAGAATCTGCCTTCTTAGGGACATATACCAATTCAGAACAATACCCCACCTACTAACTACGCATTCTTTTGCTAAGAATTTTGTGATAGGTCAGGGGACCCCCAATTGATTGACCTATAGATACATAAGTATCCTCTCTGAACTATTTCTTTGACTTGACTCAAACTCTTATCATTAATAGATTTTCAAATTGGGCCAGGAAAGGAAAGTCAAGGAAGGGAAGGCAAGGTAAAGTAAGAAGGAAGGGAAAAAAGGGAAGGAAGGAGGGGGGGAAAATCAAAGAAAAAGCCTAATTTAGTATAAGAAAAACTAGTAAAGACTTTTTGAAGAACTTGTCAAGTGGATCAACTATCAGTGATTCATCTAAAGTGGAACATGACCTTTTTGAAGTTGCAATCACAGTGAGAAGACAAATTATTTTAAAATGTTGTTGCTATGTAGAAAAATGTTGATCAAGTGAGATAACACAAATACTATACTACTAAAGATTGGGAAAAAAGTAAATTAAACTCACTTTTCTAATTCAAGATTGTACCAAAAATGACAGAAGTACAATAGGTGAACACAAAGTATCTCGGCAACTTCATTAGTTTGAAACATATACCTCAAAAGGTGATTTTTTTTTTTACTTTCAGTAGGACTGAAAGTTTGTCACTAGTGAGGAACTCTGTTATATATAATATATTGACAAGCAAAATTTTCTGGACTTAAAGAAATTCCAAAAAGGAGATGGAATTTTACAACATAACTTACAACATGCCACAACATTCAATGTTATAAAAACTATCTAAGATGAAAATAAATATGCTTCAATGACCAGAGAAACTGACCAATTTAACCCCCTTTGAAAATATATGGTCTATAATTGAGCAAGATTTGGAAAAAAAACAGATTATTCATCAAAGATTTGTTTAACTCTCAATGTGATAAAAGTATGGTTTCCTGGTGAATAATTTAAGAATAAGTATCAAAGTCTTTGTGAATGCAATGCCAAATTATGAAAAGGGATAGTAGAAAATAGGAAGCATTGCCTATTTTAAGCTTTTTAAACATGTAAAAAGTTTATTCTAGGTCAATAAACAATTATTTCACTTTTACCCAGTTCATTTGAACATCTTTATATATGCCTACATATACATGCCTAAGAACTTTAAAAATACTCAAATTACCCTGCTTTGCTATAGTCCTGGGAGGATTCTAAACATAACCACTGAAGTGGTTTCAGCTATATGCTGGCAACCTCTCCATCCCTAGTTTTAAGCTTTGTGGATTTTTAAGCTTAGGAAAAATGCCAAGTAGTAAGTTACATGGACTGAAATGGTCAGTAACATTCACAAGGAGACTGAATTCTGCCTCTCCCAGAGCTGAATTACTGCCAGTTCTCCATTATCCGCAGAAAGAGAAGGGAGCCAATGCATGTCTGTTCTCTCCTCCCAAATTAACTTTGGACTTCTTTATATGGAAATGGAGTAGAAGCTTATCCTTGCTTATTGGATTTGGCTCAGACATTTATCTCAATTTGCATTCTCTGCACAAAGTCTAGCTGAACAGTCTGAGGAGGTGACATAGGACTGTATTATGAACTGAGAGAAACTGGCAGGGGATTAAAAAGTGGTCAAAGATAATTCACAAGGATAGCTACACAGTTAGACTTATGTTCCCTTTAAATTAAGACTTTGCTCTATGAGGAGCAAGATTATAGGATCATAGATTTAGATAAATACTTAGGATTTAAGAAAATTAATTGTTATCAAGATAGTTATTGAATTTTTTTTAAATCATGGATTTCAGGGTAAAAACCAATGGCTTAAATGATCTTTAATGTATTTTAAAACTTTGACCTGAGAAAAGTTCCATAGGCTTCACCAGGCTGCCTAAGGAATCCATGACATAAGAAGGGTTAAGAAATCCTGAAATAGTTTCATCTACTCTTTTTACAAATTAGGAAACAGAGACTTAGGAAATGAAACAATTTCTCCAAATCTCAGAAATCATATGACATTCCTAAATGTGACTCTAAAAGGCAATTAGTATCTCCCAAGAATCTTAGTTATATTAACAGGATTAATCATAAATGTATCTTTTCATTAAATCTACCTGTGTTTTTTGTGTTTATCTATTGTTACTAGTTTTGGGATTATGGTCACTTCCCTGAGTGTCAGTTTCATCAATGGAAAAAAAAAGAGTTGATCTAGAGCATTAAGATCCATTTTACTCTAAGTTCTATGATCTTGGGGTCCACCAGTTTTTTTTTGTCTTTCTCAACTGAAAAGACCCAGTCATTTTAGACTGTCATCCTGAACTATTAATATTGGACAGGCTCTCAGAAGTCATTGATTTCAAGCTTCTACTCAGTTATGAATTCCATCTACCACTTCCCTTACAAGAGAGCATCAAGTTGTTTCAACAACCATTCCACATTCAGAGACTGTGGGTTGTTATGTAGTTCTTCTCTATATTTTAGATAAAGCAGTCTCACCTTCTACCATCATTTTCTTGTATTCTTTAGCTCTCTCCAGCTAAGTATTCCAAGGGATAATCTCACAATTCACTTCCATAATGGAAATCCTATAATTGTAAATTACTTTAGAAAAGACAAGGTGTTAGTGTTTGCATCTCCAGGACCCAGCATAGCGGCCTGAAATATAGCAAACACCAAAATAAATTCTATGGATGACTTGATGATAATTCTAAATTACAGTAAGTTTTCTCTAGGCAGGAAATCTCAGAAGCAACTTCAAGAACCATAGAGAAGAGGCAGAAGTAGACAAATGAATGCCTAAGGGTTCCTACTTGGTATCTCAAAATATAACTTCCAAATTAGCATGAAAAAAGAAATTATTGCAAGAAATCTACAAGTCTATAATTGAAAATATAAACCTTCTATACAGTAAATCATATAATATTTATAAAGTTTTTAAAGTTTTAAAAGCTACTGTGATTACTAAAATATCAATTCATTAGATTGCATCACGGAATTCAAAATATTTTTGCTATATATTTTCAAATGAATTTGAAAAAAAACATTAAACACTTCAAAGTGTAATGAAGCAATGTGATAATGTCTACAATTTTTTATTAAAAAAGGTTGGGAACCATTGAGTGTTTCAGTTAACAGCTATCTATGAACTGAATATTGGCAATTTAATTGACAAACAGCTTAAGGAAGAGCTTACAGAAAACAGGACCCAGAATAAATGTCATCAAAGATATCCTAGGAAGAAGGGAAAGGAACCATAAACAAACTGCCAATTTCCCAGTTTTTAATCCAAAGCCCACCCTGCTTAGATTGATTTAATAATAAATGACATATTACATTTATGTCTTGTTTTGCAAATTTTCTAATCATTTTCATGCACAACATGTTATTTTGTGTTCCCAACATTTTTGTGAGAGAGGCAAGGATTATTATGCTCTTTTATAGATTAATCAATAATCATTTATTAAATACATACTACCTGGGGAAGCTACATTAAAGAGTTCAAATCTGCTCTCAGACACTTACTAGTTGTGTGACGCTAAGCAAATCATTTAACCCCTATTCAACTCAGTTTCCTAATTTGTAAAATGAGCTGGAGAAGGAAATGGCAACTGCTTTAATATCTTTGCCAAGAAAACCCTAAATTGCATTACATACAAATTGTGTTACAAAACAATAGCAACAACGATGCCAATCACTATCCTAGGCACTTGGAACACAAGGACAATGATAATAATAATAATCTCTGCCCTCCATTCTAATGGAGATATGTGAAGTAACAGATATTTGCCTTGTTTGCATCACTGATGGATGAAAAGATAAGAAAAGGTTCCATATAAAAGAGAGCAACTGAGTTGAGTTTTGAAGGAAACCAGAGACTCTAAGAGACAGAAGTGAGGAAGAAATGTTTCAGATACAGGGAACAATCAATACAGAGGCACAGAGATAGAAATTTGAGTAATCTGTGTGAGGAAATGAGAATGAGAAAAAGGATTCTCAGAGAGTTTTGGTGACTAGACTATGTATAGCACGGTTTATAAATGAGATAGAAGGGAGAAGAGGACTTGTACCCGGTTCAAGTGTTTTTCTCTAAGTCAATTAGAGCACACTATGTTATTTGACCTTCTCTCTAAGAATCTTCAATAAGGCACATTAAAATGTTTTCACATACATTATCCTTTTCCTCATTGTTCCTCTATGAAACAGTCAGGGCACCCCATTTAGCAGAAAAATAAATTGAGGTCCTTAGAGGCTAGTGTTCATGCCAAATGGTGTAACTAGCCAGTGGCAATTGCAGGCTGTTGGTGCCACGTTAACACCTTTCCAGTTGTGTTCAGGAGCATTTATATCTTCTTTCACCAGGGAAATGCAAAAATGTCAGCTTTTCCCTGGAACCAGTTCCAGGAAGGTTGCTTCAGAGTGAGCTCATCTCTCCAAGTTTTTACTTCCAAGTTACAACTGCTTTATATTCAGAGCCCAAGCCCTATTTGAAGGTTCTCATAAAGAAAGTTGTTACATTAGAATTGAGTGAGATTGTCTGAATTGTTCCCCATCCAGGGCAATATTTTTACATTATCAACTAAATTAAAAGCCATACATTATGTTTACATGCATTATGGAAACTCATTTAGAATTCTGTTTAGCACACATTTGCAGAACATTTGCTGATTCAATGAATTGCACACTTACAAATCAGGTATAAATCTGCATTTTGTTGTAGGTAATAATTTGGAACTGGCAACCTGATAGTGTCCATTTGGTTCTGTCTTTTATTGAAGTTAAGATTCATTTCTGGACTCTCTTATCCCTTAGACCTATGAAGGTATGTAAACTGAGCTCAAGTGTATCACCTAAATCTGCAGCCTATGTGCCTATAACTTCAGAAACAAGTAAGATCAATTATCTGAGCACCCTAAAGGAAAAGTACCTGACTCTGGCCCCATTCTGCTGTGTTTCTTGAATTAGAAGCTGTGGGTAGATGCCCTAAAGAAGCAGATTTTGGTTCAAGGAAAGGAAAGGCTTCCTAAAAATTAGTGCTCTTCCCTCAAGGTCAAATGGGCTGCCTAGGTTAAAAGTTCCCCATCATAAGAAACCTTGTAGTGAAGGTTAAGTGACCACTTAAAATTTGTGGAATACAATATTTGATGGGAATATAACTCTGAGAAGGAAACAATTAAAAGGTAAAAGAGAGGAAAATAAGGGATAGAATAGAGTATATAATTCAACATAATATATATATATATATATGATCTTAAGGGGGAAAATTAATCTAAAAAAGGAAACTTGATATTTTGAATTTCTGTAGAAGGAATCAGGAATATTTTGGAAGCATAAGCAAATGATATATTGTTTTTCATCAAAAAGAAAAAAATAGATGAGATGTTCAAGAAATGATCACAATGACACAGGCATAATATAGTAGTAATAAAGAATGTAAATTAACCAGGTATCTGCTATAGCTCTCCCATTAATGAATAGCTAATAATTTCTTGACTTGACATAATGATAATTTCCACTTTCAAAAATTGGTGGAGCAAAAAAAAGAGGCCAAATATATTTTGAATCTCAATCACACCAATAAGAAATAGCTATATGATGGAGTGGCAATGACTCAACCAAAGGGAATCTATCAATAACAATAACTCAATAAGCTCCTACTATATGCCAGGCACTGTGCTAATTATGGCAACAGAAGTGTAAAGATGTGAAGAATTTTTTGGAGGGACATCAAAAGATATAACACATGTAAATATAAGTATATGAGGAGCATAAATGTAAAATAAATAATTACAAATACATATAAAGTAGTCAAATATAAGGTATTTTTGTTATTGTTTGTCCTTTATTTTCAAAGAAGACCTATGGCATCATGGGTAAAATCTTGACTTGTGCTTGAATTGGATTTAAGCAGTGCAAAGTCATCAGGCTCATTCTTTTTTTTTTTTTAGGTTTTTGCAAGGCAAATGGGGTTAAGTGGCTTGCCCAAGGCCACACAGCTAGGTAATTATTAAGTGTCTGAGACCGGATTTGAACCCAGGTACTCCTGACTCCAAGGCTGGTGCTTTATCCACTATGCCACCTAGCTGCCCCTCTCATTCTTTTTTATTTAATTTTTTTGTATTTTATTTAAGGCAATGGGGTTAAGTGACTTGCCCAAGATCACACAGCTAGGCAATTATTAAGTATCTGAGGCTGGATTTGAACTCAGATCCTCCTGACTCCAGGGCTGGTGCTCTATCCACTGTGCCACCTAACTGCCCCCATGAGGCTCATCCTGTCTTCCTGAGTTATCATATTCCAGTGACAGGACAAAAGTAAGGACAATTGGCATTAGACAGGATGCAGTGGATGACCTTGGTGTCTTCTATCTCTTACCAAACTCAAAGCACTAGACATTAACTGCTTCGGCTGCCTTTAAGGCCATTGGAACAAATCCTTCTTCTCTACCTCTTCCACTGGGAAAGTCTTCACATGATTAGGGTAGACATCCCTCTAACTCACTGACAGTTTTGAGGCCCATCAGTTAACCTTAACATGGTTTAATTCATCTGCCTAGACGGGTGCTGAATTATGGATACTGCAAATGCTCTGGCTTCTTGGAGCCACAGGTGAGAACTGGATGAAGGTGAATAATGAAAGTGGATGAGCAGCCTTGAAAAAGGCTTGGAAAGCCCTCATACCAGAGGTGCTAATTCAACATCAATACTCCATTCACTACTAAATACAAGATAGTCTGAGAAGGAAGAAACTATCAGTTCTGGGGATCAGGAAAGGTTTTTATGTAGAAAATGATGTTTTAGCTCCATCTTAATGGAAAAAGGGGCAGGGGGTGTTCATTGAATCAAAGGTAAAGAGAGAAGCATTTCAGGCAAGGGGAATGGCCAGTGCAAAGAGAAAGTGACAGCCTATCTTACAATTTAAGACATAGAAAGAAAGAAAAGTTGATACATACACCTTAGTCTGACCTTAGTCTGACATGTAGCTTTAGGAATAACAGATTTTGAAGTGTTTGGGAAAAGAATAGCTAGGATTACATGGAATAAAATTCTTCCAAGTCATTCCAAAAGAGAAGAATGAAATTCTGAAGATGTAAAAATAAAGCATTCCAATGAAGAGTAGTTTATGAAACTGATAGGAAATTCACCAAGCAATTTAGTTTTTTAAGAGGTACATATAGAAAATGGAAGCAAGGGAAGATGACAGCAGATTAATACAAAAATTTGTCATGGTCTTATAAAAATGGTGTCAGTGCTAAAGCTAAGTATGAGGATGGTGAAATAAACTAGAGACAGCAAAAAAGGGCTTTTAGAAAGTTGCATTATGGAGCAAATGAAGTCTCAGAAATAGTATTTACATACTTCATCGAGTAGAAAGATTAATGTTAACTGACTATAAAAATGGAACTATCCTATCCTTATTTCACTTTTTATTTGAAGGAAGAAAGAAAACTTGCTTTATTGAACAACAACTGTCAGGCACTATGCTAAGTACTTTTTAAATGTTATTTTATTTGATTATTTGACAAAAAAAGGATGGCCCTCAGATTAGAAAAGAAAGAAAGAAATTACTAATCTGAAGTTAAAAATTGAAATGATTAGGGAAATAGAAAATTAACCAAGGCTGTCCTTGATAAGTTCAAGTCACTAGGTCCAAATGGACTATTTCCCAGGAGCTGGCAGTTATGCTCATTCAACCACTTTCAATGACTTTTAAAAGAATATAAATAATGAAAAAGGTGTTGTAGAACTGAGAGATAACAATTCTGATTTTCAAAAAGAGAAAAGAGTAAGTCTACAAATTATAGGTGAATGAGTTTGACTTTGACTTCTGGAAAAATTCTAGGGTCTATAATTAGAGGAATGCTTAGCAAATATATAGAAAACAATAATCACAAAGATTTGGCATAGCTCTATCAAGAACAAGTTATAAAACATCCTAAAATTAGAGCTATCCATGCTCTGTAGGAAAAGAATAGAGGAATATATTTGGAAACTAAGATGGTAGAAAAAAACAAAGATATCAACAAAGGCAAGAAGTAAATATTAGAACTTTCTATAAGCAGAATTTACTGCCTTGAATAAAAAATGAATGGGTGAGAAAAGCATCTATTAAACCCTTACTATCTGTCAAATAATGATAATAAAATATAAATAAAAGATTTAACTTTCAAAGTGCTGATATTCTAATGAAGAGGATAATACACAAAAGGGAATGATATTGAAAGAGAATATATTTAATCTGGTAAATTTCGACAATGGTGAGTGAGATTGTAGGAAAGCATATTGATAAAACCCATTCAGGAACAATGACAGTTCATTTGGTCATTATGCATGGTTCAAGAACTAGAAGAAAGTAGATACAAAAGGACACATGTACCAGACAGTTATTTCTCAATAAATTTCTTTAAACAAAATCTTCCTGAGATGCTGAACTCTGTCCAGTGAAGCCTGAACTAAACAGATTAAAATCAATTGGGGAAATATTTAACAAAATAAATCAAAATTCACAACTAAATTAATAATGTTGATTTGCAGTTTTCTAAGTCATATATAGCTTACAGATATCCATTTCTATTTGAGTTTGACACTACTGGGCTAAATGAAAAATGGGCATCTTATAGAGATAATTTTATTCTGGTTGGTCTACTTAGAATTTGAGGTTTTAATCTATGAGTTTTTCAAAATGAAAATCTACCAAAATTATATATAAATTGAGAACAAAATCTCAAAGTAACTCTAAAGCTACAAGACTGAGAAAAATTCCTATAAATGTAATGAAATTTGAGTATTTCTCTTGCATTTGGTTGAGAGGACTTTGACATCAGATCATACAAGAGCAAGACAAGGAGATATAAACAGAGACACTCTTGTTTATCATTTACCCACCAGGAAGAAATTTAGAGAAAAGTGAAGAATACTTGGTTCTGCTACTATTTTAGCAAGCAGGGAAGTCAGAGGCAAGTAAAGAAAGACAAGAAAGAAAATGACAAGGAGACTTGTGTATCTCCTAAGTTGAGTCAGCAAACATTAAGTGCTTACCAGATGGTATACTAAGAGTCAATTATTCAAACACAAGCCAAAAAAATGGAGTCTCTGACATTAAGAAAGACCTTTTCCCTGCCTCCTAATGGGTAAAGCAACATATAAAAGGAAACTGAAAGAGAGGTAGTTTGAAGAAGTCAGTCAGTAGACATTTTTTAAGTGTCTACTATTTGCTAAGCACTTTGCCAAGTACTGGAGATACAAAAAAAGGCAAAAAATAGAACTTGCCATCAAGGTGCTCACAAACAAATGAGCAAGACACCAAGCAAATATATATTCTTTTGTGTGTGTGTGTGTGTGTGTGTGTGTGTGTGTGTGTGTGTGTGTGTGTGTATTTAGCTAATTAAGGATAAATTAAGAAAGTGAAATCACTGGAATTAAAAGAGGTTTGGAAAGTCTACCTAGAGAAGATGGGATTTTATCTTGTATTTAAAGAAAACCAGGGAGGTCAGTAGGCAGAGTCAAGGACAGAGATTCTTCCAGGTATGGAAAACAGTGAGAGAAAATTGCCAGATTGAGAAATGGAGTCTTGTTCCTGGAATGGCAAAAAGACCAGTGTCACTGGATCTAAGTTCTGGGTGGGGAAATAAGGGATAAAACAATTCAAAAGGTAGGAGGAGACTAGTTAATGAAGAGTTTTCATTGCCTAAAAGGAGTATTTTGCATCTGATCCTGAAGGTGTTATGAAGCCTACTCAATAAACTGAAAGACATAGCCAGACCTGAACTTTTAAAAAAATCACTTTGGTAGCTGAATGGGGAATAAATTAGAGTATGGGAGACTGGAAGCAGGCAAAACCTCCAGCAGGCTATTGTCAGTAATCAAGTGTGAAGTGATGAGGGCCTACATTAGAATGATCATAGAATAAGGGAAGAGAAATGGGTACAGGTAAGAGATATTTAGAAGGTTAAATTAGCATGTCTTGACAAAATGGATGGAATGAGAAATAATGAGGCATGCAGAAGGATATCTAAGTTGTGAATCTAAAGGAAGATGGAATTATTCTTCACAAGGAGAATAGATTGGGAATGGAGGAAGAAAAATAATGAGTTTTGTTTTAGACTTATTTAGTTAAGATGTCCTCTGGAATTCTGTTCAAGTTGTCTTGCAGTTCAAGATGTGATATCGATGGCCAACAGAGATATTAGAGCAGGAAACATAGGTATGGGAGCCATGATTACCATTATGATGGTAATGAAATCCTTGGAAGCTGATCAGATCACCAAATAAAATAGTATATATAGAGAGAAGAGGGCCCAGGACAGAATCCTATAGAACATCCACAGTTAGAGGTTGTAATCTGAAAGAGGATTCAACAAAGGAGTCTGAGAGGTAGCTATCTGATTGGAGGAATATGATGAGAGAATAGTGTTTGCAAAAAAAAACTAAAGAAAAGAGAGAATCAAGGAGAAAACAGTGGTCAATAATGTCAAAGGCTGTAGACAGGTCAATGAAATTGAAGATTGAAATAAGACCATTCCATTTGGCAATTAAGAGACCATTTGGTAACTGAAGAGACCAAGTTTTTTTGGTAAAATGATAAGGTTAAAAACCAAATTTTAAGGTATTCAGAAAAAAAATGATAAGAGAAAAGATGAGAGCACCCACTGCTCACCCATTTTAGTCACAAAATACAAAAGAAATGTAGGATGATAGCAAGGATGGAAGGATCAAGTGAGAGTGCTTTGAAGATAGGGAAGACATGGGCATGTTGCAGGAAATAGAGAATGGGTCAATAGAGAGATTGAAGATAATTAAACTAGAAGGGATGATAAAGAGATAATATGACCAAGGATAAAGAGATAATATGACAAAGGATAATATGACCAAGATATGTGATTGTAGAGGACTTAGTTTTGGTATGGAATAAATCCACTTCTTCATATGAGACGGGGTGAAGGAGGAAATAGTGACAAATGGCATATGAGTGAAATTATATGAGAAAGAGGCCAAAGTAAATGGTCTCATATTTTCTTGAGATAGTGGGAAGAGAAAGAACTATGGGAAGTTTGAATAGGATAAAAAATTTTGGAAGAGTCACTGAGGGGAATGGAATAGTGAGTTGATAAAGGAAGTATAAGAAGATTGCTAAAGAACAGCAAGGGCCCATTTGAGAAAGTGTGACATAAACTTGTAATGTACCCAAATAGAATGGTGGTATAATTTTCTCCTCTTTTATTGAGCAGCACATTTGTAGGAATAAAGGTATCAAATGGTGGGAATGATCTGAATCTGAGACTTGACAGGAAGCAATTACAATATGATAAAGGAACTAGATACTAAAGAGAAAGGTATATTGTAAAATTTAATTGATTCACGAAGGGATTAAGGTAGAGAAAAGAGAGGAGAGCGGTTAGAGCATCCTGGGAGAGAAGTGAAAAGTCAAAGAATTGAAGTTCAAAATGTAGGACATAGAGTAGGGTCTGATAAGGGGAAGCAGAGGGAGAGGTAGAATGCCAATAAATGATCAGATAAAGGAATTTGGAATCTGTGAACATGGAGGTGGTGCATTTATTGGTGAAAGCAAGCTCAAGGATGTGACCCCTCTTTCTAGGTATCTTAGATGGGAAAAAGAAGTAAGAGTGTGAAAAGCTACCTGCTTGGGGGGGAAGGAAGTAGGGAATGACAGAGAAAACCTGGAGTGGAATGAAAATATGATTGGCCTGCATATGTTCCTTAAAATGGAGATTCTGGGAGGGATCAACCAATCAGAAAAAGTGATTGCAGGGGCAGAGTAAAACTTCAGGGTATGAAGATTTCAGATGGACAACTTCTAGGCTAAGATTACTGTGGCATAGTCAAAAAATATGGAGAATCAAGAATGAGGCCCAGAGAAGAAAGAAACCTCTCCTATTACTTCCATTCTGGTCAAAACATCTTATTTTTCAGTATCAACTAGACAGTTCTAGGCTGCAACTCAGTCTCCTTTGGGAATATGATATTCTTAAAGTGTAAGCTCAATGGCTTATCTCAAGGGCAGTAAAATACCCCCCCCCTTTTTCAAGAAATAATCCAGTTTGGAAATAAATTCATCCCTCTTAATCAACAAAAAGAACTGGACTTTCAAAAAAAGGCCTCATGACTTGATTATTACTTTTCTGAGATATATTTTCCTTCTTATATATCTACAGAGAAAAGAGGGATGAATTATATTATTCCCTACTTCAAACCCCTAAAAAGGTAAACTCAGTATCAGTGGATAATTGTCAATAATAATTATGCATACAGACTCTAGACAGAGCGTAATATCCCAGTGTGACAGATTTAGAACTAAGTCAGGTCCAATCCAATGGTACTTCCATTTGAGGAGCCAAACTTCTTCTCAGGTGTTTCATTTGCAAGTTCACACCTTGTGATTTATGCAAAAAAAAAGGAAGACAAATGGATATTCTCCTTGGAAATTTCTACAAGGCAATTAATAGAGTTCAGAAAAAGAAGAAATCTACTGTTGCAACAGCTATTTCATTGAATATAGGGATTTGCTAAGACTATATATAATAGAGAAAAATTACTTGCTGTTAGGAGGGAAAAAATTCCTTGCAACTGAGCTGCCCTAAAATAAGATGAACTGTCTCAGGAGGTACTGAGCTGCCTCTCATTAGAGGTCTTCAAGTGTAGGCTAATGAAATCTTGTAGAATATACTGTAGTAGTGATTCCTTACTCTTTTTTTGCAAGGCAATGGGGTTAAGTGGCTTGCCCAAGTCCATATAGCTAGGTAATTATTAAGTGTCTAAAGCTGGATTTGAACTCAGGTACTCCTGACTGCAGGGCCAGTGCTTTATCCACCGCACCACCTGGCCATCCCAATTCCTTACTTTTTTTAAAAAAAATCAACATTATCAATATGATAGCTCTGAGATAAAATCTTGGAGCTTCTGTAATTATTAGTGATATGGAGTATTTTTCAAATGGCTATAGAGAGCTTGGATTTCTTCACTTGAGAATTACCTGTTCATAACTTTTGATGATTTATCAATTAGGAAATGGTTCTTATTTGTATAACTTTGACTCAGTTCCTTATATATTTACTGAAGTTTTTCTCCCAGCTAACTGATTCCTTCTTCTTTAGATTGAAAAACTTTTATTTTCTTAACTTTTCCTCTTAGGAAAAGCTGGGCTCCATTTTATCTAAACCATTTGAATTATTTTTTGAAATGACTCAGGTTTTTCATTCTTTCAAATAGGTTATTATATTTTTAAAAACCATCTACATTTTCTCCACATCTTTTTAAAGTCATGGAGAACACTGAATCTCCCTAATTAGCATGGTAATGGAAACTAATGCTTTCCAGTCCTTATAGATTACATTCCTTTTTATTAGTACCAATATCCTATTTTCTTTTTAACACCAGTATCAGATTGGTAACTATAATTCAGCTTGTGTCCAAATATAATCCTCAGGTCATTTCCTACTGACTATATCTCAGTCATCATTCTGCATTTGCATTGTTGCTACCGTATATTGGTTCTTACTAATTTATGTTGTGTTTTTGTAATACTATTCCAGCTGATCAGGTAATTTTTAAATTTATTCCTGTTTTTCAAAGCCTTATCAATACTACTGTATTTACTCATTCATGACCTGTGAATTCATTGAGGGAACTTCACTGAGATTGAAGCACCTCTCTAAGACTATACAAATGCAATAAGGGGAAATTAATTTGTGAAGGAGAAATGAGGATGAATTTGTAATTAGAACATCTTTGTTTGAGTCTTGCTATGATCTTTTTTATGTTGATGCTTAGTTGTTACAATCATGATGTCATTTTAGGGCTCTCTTGACAAAAGACACTGGATTGGTTTGCTATTTTCTTCTCCAGTACATTATAGAGATGAAAAAATTGAGGTAAGTGAAATTAAGTGACTTGCTGAGAGTCACCCGGCTAGTGTCTGAATCAAATTTGAATCCAGATCTTCCTATCTCTGCATCAGCACCCTATCCACTACACCTGACTGACCTACTGACTTACTGTCCCACCTAACTTCATGCTGTCACCAGGTAACTCTCTAAGATCATAAGTGAAATACAAGTTTTACATTTTTAGTGATATGAAGAGGTGCCCACAAAGAACTCAAGAAGCAAAATAAACAAAAAACCCTCTATATTACAGGGTTATTATTATTATGTTATTATATATGCTATATATAATATTGTATTATTATATATGCTATATAATATGAGTTATTATTTTGAGCTCTATTATTTTGACTTCTTTGCCAAGGACAAGAATAAGCAAGGAATACTCTCATTTAATCTAAAGATGTTAGTCATCTATTTGTATCTGAAGGGAGAGCATGATTTCTTTTTTTTTTTTTTGGTAAGGCAATGGGGTTAAGTGACTTGCCCAAGGCCACACAGCTAGGTAATTATTAAGTGTCTGAGGCTGGATTTGAACCCAGGTACTACTGACTCCAAGTCTGGTGCTCTATCCACTACCACCTAGCTGCCCCTGAGAGCATGATTTCTAATCAGAATTGTACCCCCCCTATTCTATTTGGAACCAGCTTCATATTGATCATAAACATAATCAATACATTAGACAAATAGCATTTTATTATGTTAACTTTCATAGGACTATAGAGAAACCTGGAAAGAATGTCTGAGGTCATGGAGTTCTTCCCTTTCATTTTATAAACAAAGTAACTGAGGCACAGAAAACTGAACTCATTTCCCCAAGGTCACAAAACCAGCAAGTATCTGAACAGGATTTGAATTTGAGATTCTTGAGTCCAAATCCAACATTCTATCCCCTATACCAAACTTGCTGCCATTTCTCAGTCTCCACAAAAAAGAAATCATATGCACGAAGGACTCTGAAAGACAAGCGTTCTATTCATAAAAAAAAAAAAACATACAGAACTAAAATGGATATTTAAGGCTTTGGTAAAATTTTAGTTTAATACAAATATGCAAATCTTTTTAAAATAGTTTCTATGGAAGGGTAAATCCATTTTCTAATACAAAATCTTAAAAATTCTGTCATGCACACAAAAAGAATTAAAGTGGATTGTGATTGGATTCATCTAGCTTTCAAAATCATTTCCCCAAGAAAACAGCTATTTCCAGAACCTAAGAGCTGTTAAACAGACATGAAACTGAAAGAGCAAGAGACCTCAATCCACTCTTTGTTGACCCCTGTGAGAACTTTGGACTACAGATTATTCTCCAGTCTTCTATCCTCCACACCACCAAAGGGAATGTGATTGTATGCTAATCTGACTTTTATTTTTAATATTATAGAGCATAAGTTTTTTACCCGTATGTCAATTGTCACACATAAAGATCAAGGTTTGGTTCTTCATTATGTCTCATAGTCTTTGTTAACTCTTATTTAACTCTTCCTTGGGGCTTGTGATAAAGAATTTTCCTCAGTACAAGCCACAACTGACCAACAGGATTTTGGAGTGAACTATTTATTTGAAAGTTATGAGATAAAACAAACTCTACTCTGATGACAATGGAAATTCACCTCCAAAAATTAGCCACAGAGTTCCAAGATACCTTTTTGAAATATAATAGAAGATTGGGACCCTGGTAGTAGTTCTTAGGACCATGGTCAGAGTTGTTGGTGTTGTTGTTTTGGTCCTTTGCTTTCAAAGAGGACTGATGGCATCAGGAGGGTGATATCTTGATTTTTCCAGTGAATTGGATATAAGTGAGGTAGAGCTATGCAAAGTCATCAGTATCACTCTCTCCTCCAGAATCATGTGAGTCAAAGTACCATTGATACAATTCCTACCATGGAAAATATAGGGGAACCTGATTCAAGAAGAGAAATGTGGGTATATAAGAAAGTACCTTGGAGAAACTTTCGCATTTGACTAGATAGATATTCTATGCCTGATTCTAATCTGCTACCATGTGGTAAAGAGATCTCTGGTTTGACTGGGGTGAATTAAAAGACACTCTTTTTACCTGGTTTGATCCTTGCTCTTTATTTTTTTAAGAGTGATAGGAATCAATGAGAGACAACCATATTTAAGGGGCTATGTCTTTTGTCTTTCTTTGTATCCCTATTGCCTATTTATCTTGAACATAATGGTTACTTTTCTTTTCAATGTGGTGAGAAATAGATAAAAGAGAAAATAAATTGATGCTAATTTTTCAAACATCTAGAAATAGAGAGGTGAAGGTGTACTCCAAAAATGGAATGTTGGATGCCTGTTCAGATGAAGTTACTGTATTATTAATTTTATTTGATTGTTTTCAGTTTTTACCAGAGATAGCTCAAGGAGTGGTGGTAATCTGTAAATATTAAAAATGTAAAAAGAAAATATGCCAATAAAATTTCTTCCAAAATGTATCTCAATAGCCTAAAATCCCAATGACAACCCAAAACATAAACATTAGCAAAAGTAAGAAAATAGTAAAAACTGTTAATGATTAAGTGATCAAAAATCTGCTTAAATCTGAACCCATTGTTCCCAGATATGAATGTATTATAATGGAAAGTATACCTTAGAGATTTGAGGGAAAAATTTTTATATTTTATAAAATTTTTATACTTGAAGTCTTACTTTATCTTCAAAACAAATATCTCTTTGTAAAAATCAATCAGATCAAACAGATAGAAGATGACTGATTAGATAAATAGATAGACAAACAGATAGATAGGTGGATAGGGAAATATGGAAAAGAAATACAAAGAATTATGTTAAGTCAAGTCTGAAGTGAGCAAAGAGAGTATGGTTACTTTCTCAAGTGGAAGTTCTAGGAGGAATCTTTCCACTATTGATGTTTATTGATCAAATGGAATGGAGTATTACTTCTGGGTGGCCAACGGAGGAGAGAACACAGGAGCAATGGAAGTTTGAGTCCATAGCAGTGTGTATTCAGAGAAGACTAGTGCCTCTGATGTGAGAATCACCAAGTCCCCTTCAGGGGCTGCTTTTCACCTTTGACATCCAT
Organism: Macrotis lagotis; assembly: GCF_037893015.1. Lineage (NCBI taxonomy): Eukaryota > Metazoa > Chordata > Mammalia > Peramelemorphia > Peramelidae > Macrotis > Macrotis lagotis. The sequence continues at coordinate 579,388,084 of NC_133666.1, forward strand.
CTGATCCTCTTAATTCTCACCTGTGGCTCCAAGAAGCTGTGACAAGGACAGCAGCCACACCCTGGTAAACTGTTTCAGCAGATAGTCTAAACTAGGTTGAGGGTAACTGGGGGTCTCAAACTTGTCAGTGAAGTAGGAGTGTGTTTATCCCCAAGCATGTAAAGACTTCCCCTGGTGGAATGAGCAGAAGAAAACAATTTGTTACAAAAGCCATGAAGGCAACCGAACAGGCACTGTAATACGTTTGATGATAATGTTTGTCCTTTGTTCTCAAAGAAGATGACCATGATATCGTGGATGTGATGCCATGACATACAGGTGAGCTGGGAGGGTTGTGCAAAATCACAAGCTTCACTTTCTCCTCTATAGAGCCAACAGAGTCCAGGAACCAGTTATAGATCATGACATGATCAAGGTTGATAACTAATCATCTTGTATATTTAAATTCAGTTCTCTAAGATGTCAGAATATATCTGTCACTACAAAGTCTCAGTCCAGTCTCTTAGATCGTTTAGATCAGGCAATGGCTCAATTCCTTGTAGAATATATGCCTTTTAGTTCTTGAAAGCTTATATGCTCTAATTAAGGAATATTCAAAAGTTTCCCTGCTCCCACCCACCTGCACACTTCCCCTATTTCCCCTATGTTTGTCTTCATTATTCCTGAATGAGATGTTTCTCTCACACACACACTCTCTCTCTCTTAATTAATTAATCAACAAACATTTATTAAGTGACTAGAATTTTATATTTTTGGATCTAGGTCTATATTTTATTTGACAGTATTTTATTCTTTCCAATTACATACAAAGACAATTTTCAATTTTCAATTTTTTTTATTTTTTAACCAATGATTTTTCTATGAATTAATTTTCCAATTATATGTAAAGATAATTTTCAACATTCATTTTTGTAATGTTTTCTCCCTCCCATCCTTCCTTCCTTCCACCCTAATAGCAATTGGATATAGCTTATATATGCCCAGTCATGTTACACATATTTCCATATTATTCATACTGTGCAAGAAAAATGGGAACAAAAGTGAAAAATCTTGAGAAAGAAAAAAATACATAAAACAAATGTAAAAAGTAAAAGTAGAATGCTTTGATCCACATTCAGGCTCCATAGTTCTTTCTATGGAGGTGAATGTCATTGTCCATCACAAGTCTTTTAGAAATATCTTTGATCACTTTATTACTGAGAAGAGCTAAGTCTATCATGGTTGATCATCATATGGTGCTGCATTACTGTGTACAATATCCCCCTAGTTTTATTCCCTTCACTTAGCATCAATTCATGACTTTTCTGAAATCTGCCTGCTCATCATTTCTTATAGAACAATAATATTACATTATATTCATATACCATAGTTTCTTCAGTCATTCCCAAATTCATGGACTATCCCTTAATTTCCAACTCTTTGCCACCACAAAACTATTTTTGTACATATGAATCTTTTCCCCATTTTTGTTATCTCTTTGGGATACAAACCTGGTAGTGAGTATTATTGGACTTCTCCAACATCTATCATTTTTCTTTTCTTTCATATTAGCCAATCCATATGGTTGTACCTCAGAGTTGCTTTAATTTACATTTCTCTAATCAATAATGATTTTGAGCATTTTTATATGACTTTAGATAGCTTTGATTTCTTCTTCTGAAAATTGCTTGTTCATATCTTTTGACCAGTTATGAACTAGAGAATAAGTGATTACTATTAACCAGGCACTGTTTTCACATTTATCTTTGTAGATTTTTTCTTTTCTGTGTTTAATTCAGTCCATGAGCTTTGCCATTTTCAGCTTTATGTGCAATGTTTATTTTAACAGATTCTGCAACTGACCATCAAGAAGCACTCTTTGGTTGTCTGAGGCAGTGATCTGGGTAGTCATAATAGAGATATAGGTCTGCTTTGTGCTGAGTGAGTCCTAAGCAATGAAGAGTAAAAGGAAAAGAAGCTTTTGTATACATACAGCTTGTTCTCAGTCCTAGGAGAGCTTATTAGACTGGGGGCACTTTGCAGTTGTATATGCCCTCATCTATCTGGCCCAAAAGAAGAATTTCTTTATCTTAAATTACTGGATCTGAAATTCCCTAATCTCAATTTCATAGAAGAGGGAAGGATATTCTGGTTAATGTTCAGTTTTTCAAGATTTCCAAAATTCAGGATTTTAGAAATAGCAGGAAGACTTCTTGGTGAACATCAGCTTCTTGTAGAAAAGAGTAACATGCATGTGGCCTCCCCTAATTGAAGGAAAAATAAAGTACAGAATCAGAAAACCCTGATCTTTACTGTCTTCTATTCTATGTGGTTTTTTGTGTAGTGCAAGTCTAATGGGAAAGGCATTGAATCTATAACAAAATTAAACTTATTTTACCTTCTGGGGTGGGGGGATAGTCCAAGCTCTGAGAACTGTATTGTTAGGCTGCATGGGTTGTTGGCTTAACAATGAAACTTAATAGTATGTAAGGGGTTTATCTCTCTAGTCATCCCTTCATAGAATGCAGAAGATCTTGTGCAAAAGGTGGAAGTCATCAGAAAAGGAGGACAATTACACTGATTGCCCCTTTCTTTGGAGAGAGCCAGAGAACAGCAAAGAGGTTCTTTGGCAGAAAGTTCTTTCTGAATTTCCTGAATTTTCAGTGAGGTGAAATAAAGATTGTCTTGTGTCTGAAGTAAGGTAGCTAGTTGGAACAGTAGATAGAGTGCTAGGATTGGACTCAGAAAGGCTCTTCTTCCTGAGTTCAAATCTGACTTCAGACACTTCCTAGCTATGTGACCCTGGACAAATTACATATTCTGGTTTGCCTCTGTTTCCTTATCTGTAAAATTAACTGGATAAGGAAATGGCAAGCCATTCTAGTGTCTTTGCTAAGAAAACCTCAAAAGCAGTCAGAAAGAGTCAGACAAGACTGAAAATGACTAAATATCAAATATGTCTGATATGCTGAGTTACTTTAAGTGATTATATGAGAGCTAGGGGACCCTTTTGCCTTTATCTATAGACATCTAGATATGATCTACAGTTAAACCTTGATTAATACAAATGATGAATCCTATGAAATTGTTGCATATATTATAATTCATACTATTTGGTGTTATAATTATATAAAACATGGCAATTTGTTCAATTTGTTCCAATTCAATGGAAATTTGCAGTGTGAATCGAATTCAAATAATGTAACTACTTCATAGGATTCATTGCTTACACTAATCAGGACCTAAGTTTATAGGTTAAAATTTCCCAAAACCAAATCTAAATGGGAATAAAATGGACCAAAGATATAAATGGAACAGTTCATATAAACCCAGAACTGGGTGTTTGCACCTATATTACAATATTATAGATGGTGCAGGGGTTGCAGTAGCACTTCAGTTCTTTGCTTAATAGTACTTGGAAAATGTTCCTCCAGAGTCTCATAATTAGGTATCACTGCCCTAAACATAGACATTATAAAGAGTTAGAATATAAAGGGTACACATTGTAGTATGAGCTTGCTAGGCAAAACTAGCTTTTGCTACTTCAGTTATTGTCCAACAGAATAATGAAATTTAGAGCTGGAGATGCTCTTATATTTAATCTTATTCAACTCTTTCCTTTTACAGATGAGTAAACAGAAGTCCAAGGTCATCCAAATAGTAAGTAGAAGGTGTAATATTTGAATCTAGGTCTTTTGACTCAAAGTCCAGAGTTCTTTCTACTTTACCTAATGTATCCCACATTTACTACAGTTAAGGATGGGCTCATTCAGTTTGATTGAAGCAGTATTCATAGGCAGATTGCCAGCATACTATTTTTTTTTGTAACCCTACAAATACATACTCATTTGGATGAACCAGGCAGAACATTTTTTCTCCCACAGTAGCATTGAGAGATTGCCAGTGACAAGCGGACATGCTACCAAGTTCTCCCAACAGTAACATCTTTTCCTTCACCTCCCACAGTGACTATAAATGAAAATCATCTCCCTAGATTAGAACCATACTGCCATGGAATAGATTTCAGGGGCCAGCTTGCTATTTTTTTCCTACTGTAATTTAAATGCAGTTTACATACAACTCAAAAAGTTGCAGGCTAAATTCATCACTCCCTTAGGATCAGCAAAAACCAATAATATGAAGTGTTATAAATGAGATCCAACATGAATTTGTAATGAGATCAGGAGGTATATGCTCATTAGCATGAGGGTTTCAAGGTCCATCCTGTTCACACTTTCAATACCATCTTTAGAAATGCTTCTAAAGAGCTGATTCCTTCTATGGTCTGAGTGATCATTTAGTAAAACCTAATTATAAATTAAAACAATAAGTATTTATTAAGTAAATGACAGGCACTTCACAAGTCACTATGGACCGAAAGACAAAAATATAGTAATGCCTGCTCTCAAGAAGCTTGCATTATCCTATGGAAAAAAACAGCCATCCATATATCCATATATATAATATTGTATTATGATATGTTTTCTTATGTTATATTATGTTATATCATATACCATATTATATTATAATACATACACACATTTGAAGATAAAGATATAGCTACAGATAGAGATTAGATGGATGTACAAATATATATATGTATATATATATATTATATATCTGCTTATAGAATATCTCAAAGTCTCAGCATACTTTTAAGCTATTAAATCTTTAAAGTGCAGTAAAACTTTTGAGACATTTTATAAGGTTATGTATTGTATCTGTATGTACATTATTTATGTACATATGTGTGTCCATTTTCCCTCTCAAATGGTGTTAAATAATTAAAGTATTAAAGTTAATTTATTAAATTCCCAATACTTTTGGGACACTTTATAAAAGTATATATGTATATGTGCATCCACATACATGTGTGTGCATGCAACTTGTGTCTATGCATCGAATGCATGTTTGTGTGATTTTTTTTCTTTCCCAAGAGTTTTAAAGCTATTAAAGTTTAAAACTTCACTGACTCTTGAGACACTTTATATATTTGATGATTATGTGATAACAAATATTTATATAGAACTTTAAGATTTGCAATACCTTTATGAATATTATCTCACTTTATCCTTACCACAACCCTGAGAATGAGGGGTTATTATTATTTCCATTTTACAGATGAGAATACTGACTCAAAAAAAGGCTAAGTAACTTGTCCTATGTCAGCAAGATAATATATGGCTAATTTGAATTCAGGTCATCCTGAGGAGACCCTGAACATCTAAGGACAAAGCCTTCCCTGAGCTGTCATAATTTGTTATTTGTACCCCCAAAACTGTTCTTCCAGTATGTCCTTGGGAGTCAAGACAGGTATCAGTTAGTCCACACCTGCCTGAGAAACTGTTTGTGCAGCTGGGACCCTTGTAGACAAGTAAATCATCCTGTATTCATGGTCTAGCAATTTCCGAGGGAATAAAATGTTGCCTTTTCCATTTCCTTTCTCCATCCCTTTGAGGAGTCCTTTTCCCTTCCCCTGTTACTTCCCCCTTTTTACTGTAACTTAAATACCCAAGTATTTCCTTGAACTACTGGGCTCCTTGGATAAAAAGACTTGTCACATGCATGTGCCTTTTCTCTTGTAACATACAACACATTTCTCATGAGCTTTTTTTGCTAATTATATATAGTACACATATGTATATATATGTTTATTCAGATGCACATCAATACTGTTCAAGCAAAAATACTTTGAAACCACTGATCTAAGTTAGCTCTGAGCTATTTTATAATTGATTCTATTCTGTACCAATCACCAACATGGTGTAAAACTGCTTAGGTCACATTTCATTGACTCTGGGAAAAGTTTAGAAGTTCCAATTTTTCTATTAATCACTTTAATTCAAAGTCTGGTTTCTTATCTCTTTACAACGAACCGGCCTTGCACCTAAAATGAATCAATCTAAATTTACTAGTTAAAGGATGTTGCTAGTCCTGCATTCCCCATGCTGTGTCCCATGCCTATGACATTTCATCCTTTGTAACCAACCATATTGTTTTTTTATCCATTATATGATACTGTCTTCTATTTTTTGAATGTTTCTCCTTTTGCCTATAAAAATGATCTGTCAGTCCTCATTCAGGGTCTTACTTTGCCCAAGAAGTTGAGACTCCTATTTAAAGGCAAATTCATACTTTGTTAATAAATTGATCATGCCAGGAGCTTTGTGCCTCAGTTTACTTCAATTTCATATGCAACAATATGTAAACAAAATATTTAATCATTTTAAGTGTAAAATATTTAAACAATTCAAAATAGTTTAGGTATTAAAAAAAGGATCACTGACAATTGGTGGAAATGAACAAAGGACTTCTATAACTGGTTTGAAATGCGTTTTGAAGGGAGCCTCAGATTCCAATAAATGGAAGTGAGGAAAAAAGAACATTTAAGGTTCAGACAACAGTTTGTACCAAGACATAGAGAGGAGGCAATGGAGACTTCCATACAAGATGGTGGTGAGAAGACAGGCATTGTGATTAAGTGCTCCTCTTTCCCCTCAAAAACAACATGAGAGAAACCTCTTAAAAGAAATTCAATCAACAAAAGCCAGAAAGAGAAGCTAGGAGAAGAACATCTACCAACAAAGTCTATCTCAGGGGACCATGGGTTGGCCTGGAGATGAAAGAAGAGGCTCAGTGCAGGGACAGCAGCTTGGGGAGGCCAGAGGACCAGTCTCAGCTGTAGAGACTTCAGTGAATGGCAGGTCTGAGATCAAGCTTTGGCTGTGGAGTCTTTGGCCAGGGGGAAGAGGAGCTACAGGAGGGTGAGTTTCCGCTAGAGTCTGGGAGCATGCCTGGGGAGCAGCAAGCTGAGCCAGGGACCAGAGCTCCATACTTTCAGCTGAGCCCTTTGTCCAGAACAAACAATAAACAACCCACCCCCACCCCCTCAGGACAAGAGTTCACTCAATAGAAGGAGATTAACTCCCTCCCCCAGGGCCCAGACCAGTGTTCAAGGTCAAAACAGACCCTGCTGCTGAGGACCTCAAACACTCCAGAGAAAGCTACCGGTGCCCCCTACTGGCTGTCCCTTGGAATTACTAAGCCAAGTGAACAAAGCCTCTAGGATCTTCAAAAGCAAACTTCTGAGAGCCAGCTCCCCCCACCCCAGAAAGATGAAAAAAAGGTCAGAGAAAAGGAGGGGCAATGGAGAAATACTTAGAAGTGACAGATTCTAACCCAGAGAGATCTAGCACTGCTGAGGAGAATATGAATTGGTCTACAGCCCAGAAAGACTCCCTTGAAGAAATAAGGAAGGAGTTTAAAAATTAATTGGGGATGGCTAGGTGGTGCAGTGGATAGAGCACCAGCCTTGGAGTCAGGAATTCCTGGGTTCAAATCCAACTTCAGACACTTAATAATTACGTAGCCGGGTGGCCTTGGGCAATCCATTTAACCCCATTGCCTCAAAAAATCTAAAGAAAATTTTAATTGAAAAATTGGGAAAAGAAACTCAAGAGAAAATTAACGCATTGCAAGAGAAAATTAACATCTTGTAACAAGAAAACAAATCCTTGGAAAATACAATTGGACAAACACAAAATGAGACTAACTATCAGATCTTCATTTGGGAAAATGCGAAAAGATGATGATTCTCTTAAAACTACATTTTGGCAAATGGAAAACTCCTTCAAAAATAGAATTGACCAATTGGAAAAAGAGTTGGCAAAAGATAAATGAAGAAAAATCTTCTTCTCTAAAATAAAGGATGGAATCAGTGGAAACTAATGACTTCATGAGACAACAAGACTGCATTAAACACAACCAAAAGATCAAAAAAATAGAAAAAATGTAAAATACCTCATCAGCAAAGCCACTGACCTCAATAACAGATCGAGACAGGAGAACCTGAGAATTATTGGCCTTCCTAAAAATATTGAAGAGAAAAAAAAAAAGCCTGGACTTAATATTACAGGATTTAGTGATGGAAAATTGCCCTGATATCATGGAACCAGAGGGCAAAATAGTTATTGAAAGAATACATAGATCCCCTCTGGAAAGAGATCCTAAAATGAAAACACCAAGGAATGCTGTGGCCAAATTCCAGAACTATCAGATAAAAGAGAGAATCCTGAAGCAGCCAGAAAGAAACAATTGAAATATCAAGGAGCCAGAGTAAGGATTATGCAGGACCTGACCACAGCAACATTAAGGATTTAAAGGGCCTGGAATGAGATATTCCAAAGAGTAAGGGAGCTTGGAATGCAGTCAAGAATATAATGAATATACTACCCCACAAAGCTGAGCCTTCTCTTCCAGGGGAAAAGATGAACATTTAATGACATGGGAGACTTCCAAGATTGCATGATGAAAAGACCAGAGCCAAAAAGAAAATTTGGACATCAAACAGGAGGCTCAAGAGACACATGAAAATGTTAAAAAAAAAAAAAAAGAAAGAATTGCTATCCAATAAGATGAAACAGGCTATATACCCACTTGGGAGAAATAATCTCATAACTCTTGAGAATTGTAACTCTATTAGAGAGAACATACATAGCCAGAAGTGATGGACACTCATAACTTTTCTGTGACTCAGATAGAATTTTTAAAAACAATGCCTTCTTAAAAAGGGGAAAGTAAGGAGAAGGGAGGATGGAGGGAGACTAAATGGGGTAAATCTCATTACATCAAGAGGTAAAAAAGACCTATTGTAATTGAGGAGAAGAATGGAGGAGGTGAGAACCACCTGAATCTTCATCTCGTCATACTTGGCTTAAAGTTAACTTAGATACACTAAGTTAAGTTAAGAAACTTATCTTACCTTTTAAGCATTAAAAGGGGAAAAGGGGAGGGGGAACAGGGAGTGGGAGAAAAGGGGGAACTAAAAGAAGGAAGGGAAGAAGGGGAAAAGGGAAAGGGGGAAGAAAGGGGAGGAGGGGTTGATATAAGAGGGCAAACACACTGAAGGTGGTGGTATTCAGAAACAAAACACTGGGAAATATGGATAAAGGGGGGGGAAGGGGAAAAATACAAACAGAAGGAAGAGAGCATGGAGGGCAATAAAGAGGAGTTAGTAATTACAACTATGTATGTGAAAGGGATGAACTCTCCCTTAAAATGTAAGTGAGGGACGGCTAGGTGGCATAGTGGATAAAGCACCAGCCTTGGAGTCAGGAGTACCTGGGTTCAAATCTGGTCTCAGACACTTAATAATTACCTAGCTGTGTGGCCTTGGGCAAGCCACTTAACCCCATTTGCCTTGCAAAAATCTAAAAAAAAAATGTAAGCAAATAGCAGAGTGGAATAAAAACCAGAATCCTACAATGTGCTGCTTACAAGAAACTCATTTGAAGCAAAGAGTATTGTAAAAGGTTGGAGCAAAATTTATTTCACTTCAGCTGAAGTGAAAAAAGCAGGGGTAGCAATCCTGATCTCAGACAAAGCAGCTGCAAAAATAGATAGCATTAAAAGAGATAAGGAAGGAAACTATAACCTCCTAAAAGGTACCGTAGATAATAAAGTAATTTCAATACTAAATATGCATGCACTCAATGGTACAACATCCAAATTCTTAGAGGAGAAGTTGAAAGAGCTACAAGAAGACATAGACAGTAAAACTCTACTAGTGGGAGATCTCCCACTTTCAGATTTAGATAAACCTAATCATAAAAAAAAAGGTGAATAGATTGTTAGAAAACCTAGATATGATAGACCTATGGAGAAAAATTGAATGAGGATAGAAAGGAATATAGGTTTTTTTTCCTCCAGTACATGTCACTTACACAAAAATTGACCATGTACTAGGGCATAAAAACCTAATGATCAATAGCAGAAAGGCAGAAATAGTGATTACATCTTTCTCAGATCATAATGCAATAAAAATCATATGCAACACTAGACCAGGGAGATATAGACCCAGAAATAATTGGAAACTAAATAACCTCATTTTAAAGAATGAATAGATCAAGAAATAAATTATAGAAAGAATTAATTATTTTATCCTAGATAATGACAATAATGAAACAACATACCAAAACCTATGGGACACACTCAAGGCTGTCAGGGGATATATTATATCTTTAAATGCTTACATGAATAAATTAGAGAAAGAAGAAATCAATGAACTAAATATGCAACTTAAAAAATTAGAGAAAGAACAAATTAAAAAACTCCAAATAAATACCAAATTAGAAATTCTAAAAATTAAAGGAGAAATTAATAAAATTGTAAACAAGAAAACTATTGAACTAATAAATAAAACCAAGAGCTAGTTTTATGAAAAAAACCAACAAAATTGATAAACCTCTGGTCAATTTGGTTAAAAAAAAAAGAAAGAAGAAAACCAGATTGCTAGTATAATAAGTGAAAAAGGTGAAGACATAGAGAGGAGATATGAAACACCTCAGATGGGAAATAGCAAGTAGTCCAGTTTGGATGGAATGTAGGGTATGTGAAAGGGGTAGGGGAAAGGGACAAACATTTGTTAAATGTCTACTATATACCAGTGTGTTAGAAATATTATTTCACCTGGTCCTCATAACAACCATGACACATGACAACCTCAAAATAACAGCATGTACTATTATTATCACCATTTTACATTTGAGGAAATTGAGACAGACAGAGGTTAAGTGACTTTTCCAGGGTCACACATCTAAGGAAATATCTGAGACTGGATTTGAATTCAGGTTTTTCTTGTACTCCAGTCCCTGCAGTCTATCCACTGTACCCCCAGCTTCTTTTCCAGCTCTGAGAGAAAAGATAACATTTATTTATTTATGCAGCAGACTTTTTTTTTTCCTCCTATGCACATCTCTCAATTTAGTGAAGTGGAAGGACAAATGGGAAGGAATGATCACCAGGAGAATTACCGAATCAATAGCCTAACATCAATGCCAAGGCTGCTGTCATCCTTTCAGCAGGGTCTCTCTCTCCTACTTTATTTCTACTCTCCAGTCACTTAGATCTCTGTCGGATTCTCCAATATGGTTGAGGGCCACACAGATGGTATATTCCCATCCTGGCAGGAAGTATACCTGGCGTCATCTGCTAATAGCCCAAAAGCCAAAGAGTGACTCATTTCAAGGGACCTGTTGCTGTCCAGAGAAAGCAAAAAATGAGCCAAACCACAGACCCACTCCCTAGGAACATTCCTCCACACTCCCTAGGAACATCACAGCATAATCTTTGACCTAGAAATGATTGCTTTCCCCTTCAAATCATTCTTCAGTCAGGCATGTACTAATTTTGTGACTGGGAAAATCATTTAACCTTTTATCTGTCTCAGTTTCCTCTTCTAAAAGAATGTAATGAAATATAATGTAACATAATGTAATGAATGTAGTAAAAATAAAACAAGACAATATTTATAAGATGTTTTGGAAGCATAACTATTATTATTATCAGGAATTTTCTTAAATTTTCAATTAAAAAGTATTTTTTTCTTTACTATTCCTTCCTCAGTGGAAAGAAAAGGAAAAGGAAAAAAAACTCTTATAAGAACTATGCATCAGGGTGGCAAGGTGGCACAGTGGATAAAGCACCAGCCCTAGAGTCAGGAGTACCTGGGTTCAAATCCAGTCTCAGACACTTAATAATTACCTAGCTGTGTGGCCTTGGGCAAGTCACTTAACCCCATTTGCCTCGCAAAACCCTAAAAAAAAAAAAGAACTATACATGATCAAACAAAACAAATTCTCACACTAGTAATGCGAAAAAAAAATCTCATTCTGTCTATCATCTCCTTGTAAGGAGATTATAGATTTCATCACTGATCCAGTGGAGTCATAAGTCAATTACTATATTGATCAGAATTCTTAAGTCTTGAAAAAATCTTCATTTTTACAATGTTATTGTTTTTATCTAAATTGATCTGGTTCTATTCACTTCACTCTCCATGAATTCATACCAGTCTTCCCAGGTTGCTCTGATCCCAGCCTTTTCATTATTCTTAAGGCACAGTGATAATCTGTTCCTTTTACAAATTACAATTTGCTTAACAATTCCATAGTTGATAAGCACCTCTTTAGTCCTTGATAAAATAGGCATTTAATAAATGCTTATTGGATGAATGAATATGATTTCTCAAACTGTATTCAGTAGAAACTCATAAACTTTCTGAAGTAAAACTGGGTTTCTGTGAAGAAATTTTCATGCCAGTTATATATTGCCCTATAAAATATTTAAACATAGAATTATACATTTAACCAGTTTATTTATGAGGAATCATTTTTCAGTATTGGTTTAATTTTCTCTATTTTGCTTTCAAAATTTCCCGGTCTCCTTTATATTGGGAGTATTTCAAGCACTCAAACACCCTGGACCAATATTGGTAGTATGGTTGGGGAAAGAGAAAGTGTTACATCAATATAATTCAAGCAAAAGATATTTTTAAGACATTAATCTGAAGTTTAACTCTGGGCTTCAGGGAGCGCAGAGATAAGTCCCAGTTCTACCATTCTAACTTGGCCAGGGGACTCTGGGTAAGGGAATAGTGAAGAAAAGGACTATTGGGTAAAATTCTATCTAGGGTCTAAGTCCAGTTTTCCTGCAACAAAAATATATGAGGCCTACAGTTATCTCTTTACAGAAATCATGTCTAAATCCAAGTGAAGAAGGCAAATCTGTGTGTGTGCTATTTAAAGAAAAACCAATACAAGAAAGGAATATTGGTGCAAGGAGGGAGGTGAAATATTGAAGACAGGACCCTGTTTGAATTCTGACACTGCTGACTTCTATGAGACCTTGGGCAAATTGTTTCACCTTTTGGGAACCTCAGTTTCCTTTACCAAAAATATCTATGAAATTAATGGAGTTGGATCAGATGATCTCTAAGGAAGGAAGCTTCCAGCTCTAAATATTACTCTAAAAAAATCATTCACACCCATGGAACCAATGAACAAGACTCTAGTAAGTGTCTTCTATGTACTGTGCCCTAGGCAAAGCATGATTAGACAAAGAAAATGTAAAATCAGTCCTTGAGACCCTACATACATTAAAGGAGAGACAAGAAAATTTTGTACATAAATAATTTTACCTAAAGCACAAAGTATATAGAAGGTAATCTTAAAGGAGTTTTCACTGGAAGGAAGGTAAGAAGGGAAAGATAAAGAAAGAGATGGAGGGAGGGAGGAAATGAGGGATGGAGGCTCAGGAAGGAAGGAAGGGATCAGGAAGAGAAGGAAGGAGAGAGGAAGAGAGGGAGGAAACAAACAATGAGTACCTCCTATATGCCAGCACTATGCTAAGAACTTTACATATATTTCCTTTCATTCTCCCACAATCCTGGAAGGGAGGTCAAATGATCATGATCCTTTTATAGTTCAGGAAGATGAAGATGGAGAGAATACATGACTTGCCCAGAGTCACAATGGCTAGGAAATGTCTGAGGCTATATTTGAACTCAGGTCTTCCTAATCTCAGGCTAGGTGTTCTGTCTCTTGCACCATCTTGCAAGTGGAAAATACATCATAAAATTTTTTTTTGCCTCCCCAAAGGTTTTGTTACATGATTCCTTTAGTAAACATTCTTCTTGAAGACTCTTCAAATATATTGCAGTGTTCCAAATCCTAATTTTTATATTGCTTTGCGAGAACCTATAGAGTCCATTGGAATATAAACTCTTTGAGAACATGGGTGGCTGTTTCTTTTTTTGTCTTTGGATATAATCTAGTTCGTATGCTATTTGGCATATAGTAGACACTAAGTGGTTCTTTAATGAAGGAGTGAAGTGAATGAATAGAATGACCTTTTGTACTGAGGTACACTAGTATAAGAATTGCTTTCTTTGTTCCCCAAGCACATTAACAATAACTGGAACTACTCCAATGACACTGGAAGTTTTTAATTTATTACAAACTATATTTTGTTGTTCATTGAAAATGTATGCAATACACTTAATAAAAACATTTGCAGATTATTTGCAAGAGGGGTTTAATGCTCACCAGATTCTTGCTTTCCACAGTCTAGGAGGGCTTGACTGAAACATATGAGTAGCACCAGTACCTATTAACAGATTCCAAACTTATTTTCTCCCAAAACCTTACCCTCTGGACCAATTAGTTTGTGATTGTTTGGCAAAGAGTCCTATTTCCTTCTTTGAAGAATTTCAGTAGAGAAAGCTTGGGCCAACTGACAAAAATAGGAGCAAACTAAAGCTTACAAGAATATTGGACTAGTATGGGCCCATGAAAGAACTTCATCTGTGAAGTGCAACTAAGAAATTGACTGACTTACTATATATGGGAAATCTAGAAAAATTGGTTTCTTTGGTCTGATGATGATGTTTCTCCATCATTCTCTGAAAAGAACATGCTATCAGGGAGGTGATTCAATGATAAGCACATGAATTGGATTTTCAGTAAGGCGCCGCTGCGCCAAGTCTCAGGTCTTCCTGACTTCAAGGCCAATGGTCTATCCACTGTAACATCTAGCTGCCATAGTCTTATAAAAATGAAGGACTGAAAATGCCCACATCCTTCAAATCCAGAGACTCCATTACTGCTTTTACCCCCTCACAGAAATCAAAAATAAACAGGTCAATATACATCAAAATACTAATAATGCTACTATTATGGTAGCTAAAAGTAAAAATTAAGTAGAAATCATTGTTTGGGAATCACCTAAATAAATTATATAATATAATATGATCATATCAGAAATAATGATAAATATGAAGAATTCAGAGTAGTACATGAAGATGTATATGGACTTATATAGGACAAAGTAAGAAAAACTAAGAAAATAATAAACATAATGAAAGTCCTTTTTATCTTTAATTAGCATTCACTGCAAGCTTCAACTTGTTCTGACAATATTGTCAGACACAATGTTCCTGACTCTATTCTTATAGGACAATTCCACATCTCCTTAGGATAATTTCATTTTTTAAAATTCATTCTCACTGCTCTACTATTGCTCCCAAATTGCAGATTTTAGAATACAATACAATAATGTAAATTAAAAGAATACTAAAATGAAGTCAAATGTGAAATAAGTGTAGCAACTAATCATGGTTTCATAAAAGATATGAAGAAGCACATCCCTCTTTTCAACAGAAATGTGGGGCTACATTGTAAAATGTTGTATACATTGTCATAGATGTGATCACTGTGCTGGTTAATTTTGCTTATTTCATTTTCTTGCTAAAAGATAAGTTTAGGAAGAAGTTGGTGGGGAGGGAGATGAGGGGAGCAAAATTCATAAATGACCAATGTAAAATTGAAAACCATCAATAATGGCAACAGAGTCTGATAGATAGTGGGTAAGAATAATGAACTTGGAATAAAGTTCAAGCCTGCTTTTCTGAGTTCAAGTCCAACTTCTGAAAATTCCTATGACCTTAAGAAAGTCATTTAATATAAATCTTTCTGGCTGTAAAATGGGGGCAATAACATCTCTCCCATGGGGTTGCTGTCATGATTGAGTAAGTCATATCTATACAGTTCTTTTTAAGCCTTAAAGTATTTTTATAAATGCTATTTTTTAAAAAACAAAACCATTTCTATGATGTGTGTCCACTGTGGCTTCCATTCCAAGTTATAATATACCTGGGTATGTGTCTCCTAGAAATAGGAAAAAAAAAAGATGTGCTGAACCTTGCCTTTATAGTCAGCTCCAACAATATTTTTTATCCTAAGTACCAATGTGACACCATGATACTTAAAATATATTTATTGATTACAAAGTTATTGAAATCAAGGATTTTACCTTTATTTCTACTTTTTTCACTGACATTTTATAACATGAAAAAAAAGAAATCATAAATTATGTGAATAAATTCAGTATCTTAGCCTTCAACCAACTCCTCTTACTGAGTTCCTTATATCTGTTACTTAAACCAAAATTCTCCCATTGTTCTAGGCTCTAAAACTTGGCCATTTGATGCTTCATTCTTTCTTTCTTACCCTCCAGTTTATAGTGGAAAATTAGCTCACATTTACAGTGGAAAGAATACCAGTTAGAAGATCTGAACTCCAGTAATCTGCCTCTACTACCTTTGTCTCCCTTGGGAAAATCATTTAATCATAGTCTGTTTTCTAATTTATACACTTTTTTCAAGATCTTAAATACCTTCCTGAAAGGGAATTCTCCTGTCAAATGAAAAAGCAACCCTGATTGATGAACATTTAATGAAGAGGTGGGATAGAAGTCTTCAGCTCCTCCTGCTGAGAAATGGCTTGATCATAAGACTCATTTTGGGCTTTTTTTTTTTTTGCAAGACAATGGGATTAGTGACTTGCCCAAGGTCACACAGTTAAGTATTAAGTGTCTGAGGTCAGGTCTGAACTTATGTCCTCCTGACACCAGGGGACTGCTCTATATACTATGACTACCTAGCTGTTCCCTCCTAACTGCCTCACAACAAAACTAGAGATACATAAATGTTCTTGGGATTTTTTTTAATTTTTAAGAAAATAATCTAAAATGTGTATACTAGAGGCTGCTAAGCTTTACTTTAACTACCATAGAATTTCTGAAATTCTGATTTGTGAACACTTATAAAAGAAAATGATATACTATGAGTCAGCATGGGTTCATTCAGAATAGATCATTCTAGATTAATCTCATTTCCTTTATTGACTGGGTTACTAGATCGGGAGCTCCAGGAAATGTCATATACACAATATACCTAGACTTGAAGAAGTATATTGATAAATGTATTTGACAAAACCTCCTATTCTTTCCTTGTGGAAAGATGTCAGCAGTATGAAAAAACATTTAAACGGATTTGGAATTGATTAGCTGGATTCAAATAAGAATGATTAATGATCAATATCAACTTAGATAGACATGTGTTTCATGAGTAAACCAAAAAAAAGTTGGGTTGCTTTGAAAATAACATGTTTCAATTATTAAATAGGTTTTTGAGAATTGGCAATTTATTGTTTAATGTTAAATTATTTCTTATGATCTGTGGTGAACATGGGAATAAAAAATAATATGCTCCAGAATTTTGCCAGATTGACTATAAACTCAGTGGTTTGCAATGTGAAAAATCTATTGTCATATTTTTTGTGATCAGAACTACATTGACCTATCTCTATTCCTGTACTACTTCTATAATACCCCATGATTTTTCAAATGTGATTGAAGTCTGATCTGATGGTGAACATCTGTAATCCATCTACTGACAAGACTGAGAGACTGATGTATCTAATAAGCTCAAAAATTCCAAGATATGGTAGGCTAAGCTGATCAGGTATCTGAGCCAGCACCAGCAACATGAATTCCAAGAGAGGGAGACCACTAGAGTGCCAAAAAAAGGAGCAACGTGATACATGTCAGAAACAGGTTAGAAGGCTATTGTGCTTAGCAAGACTGGTCTTCAAATTGAAAGCAGACCCTATACTCAAAGATTTTCCAGTTCAATGAACCTGACAGATGGCAGACTCCTTGAAGATAGTCTTTGAGAAACCACATTCTCCTCCACATCATTACAAGGTATCAGAAAAGTTGAAGGTCCTCAAAAAGATAGAGGAGATAACATGCTGGAATGGAAGGACATCTGGTTTTATTGCTAAATTCCTAGAATGCCATAACCCTACTTTTGATAATTTTGTTCCATTTTCATGGAACTCTTCACATTTGTCTGTCACAATACCACTCATTCATCAGGTTCAGATTAAAGGTCATATTGTCCATGAAGGTTTCCTTTGCCACCCAAAATATATGTGATCCCTCTCTTTAGAATCTCCATTAGCACATTCCCAGCATCTCATATAACATATTGCATACTGCATTGTCTTACAACTATTATTATTTTTATCTTCTCACTTTTAATGAACTGTAAGCTACTTGAGAGACAAGGATTGCATTTTATTCATCTTTTTATCTCCTTCAATGACTAAAAGCATGGGCTCTCACTGAATAAATGTTTTCTGATGATTCTTCTCAGTCTTCTCATGGGAGATAGCACATGAGCTGAGTGACAAAAAGGATAAGGAGTGTGAGTGATGCAAGGAAGGAGGGAGTGCTTTTTACATTTGGGGTAGCCTTTATAAATGCAAGGCAGTGGGAGCCAGTGATTCATCTGGGAAACTTCAAATAACACCCTTGGTTGAAACATAGAATGTTTGAAAGTAAATAAGGTACAGAAAAGTAGATTGAAGTGAGATTATAAAAGACTCCAAATATCAGACTTTTTTTTTACCCCAGAGACAATAGAGAGCAACTAAAGATTGTGTCTTTTGTATCATTTCTTGAATTCAAATAATTTCTATTAACAAATTAAGATTGTTCATTCTGACCACCAATTTTTCTGTTGTCTCTTGGGATGTCTGAAAATTTGATTCCTTTTAGATCAGTGTTACATGATTCAAAACCATCTAGAATTACTAAGAAAATTTGTGTTCTAGAGCATTTTGGAATCTTGGAAAGTTTCCCAGACAAGATCCATCCCACTTTCGTTCCTCTACTCAACTTTCCACCCAAGTCATTATCTAAGCAAAATCCAGTAACCAATGTAAGTTTGCTTCTCTTTCATGATAACATGCGTGAACCATAATATTTCAATCCAGTGTTCTTTGAAGCCCAATTTTATAAAAGATGATAATATTCAAGATCATATTACTATTATGATCATGATCAAGAGGTTTATTTTGCTAACTGCATAGTCCAAGGAGGTCAACAGTCTTTTAAAAAGCACCCATATACTACATATCAAAATATTTATGACATAATTATTTGTTAAAGCAAAGAGATAAAACAAAGTTTATACTGATTGATAAATGTATAAGTATGCTGCATATAAATGTCATGGAATATCACAGTGTTATAAGAAATAACAAAAATTAGGAATTCAGAAAAGAATGCAAAGATTTATATAAAGAAATTCAAAATTAAGTGGAACCAAGAAAATAATTCATACAATGATTACAATGGAGTAAATAGAAAGAAAAATGTGAAATATATAAATATAACTGAAGATTATGAAATTATAAAACTGAAGACTGGTCCCAAAATGAAATAAGAGACATCTCCTTTCTTTCTTTGCAAAGATAGAGACTATGAAACATGAAGACTATATACAATGTCAGAAACAGTTAATGAGCTGGTTAGTTTGGCTAAACTAGTTTTCTCTCTTTTTTAACCTTTGTTGTAAGCAATGGTCCTCTGGGAGCAAGAAGGAAAGAAATCGAGAAATGCACATGAAATTAAAAACAAAATATAGCATTTTTCTACCTAGCTGTGCTTCTGACTCTACTTATTTACCACCATTACTCAGTTGCCCTCTCACCCTGAAGTTTGGACCCTCTCATCTTGCATGAGAATACTCCATCTTGCTTGTCATGCTTATTACCATTGGAAATATCTTTTCTTCCTCCTTTCTTTATGTGTTATCTTTCCCCATTCCACTACCCTCTACTGGTCTTGGAGTCAGGAAGAAGGGAGTTTGAATCTGGCCTCAGATGCTTTCTAGCTGTGTGACCTTGGGCAAGTCACTTAACCCTGATAAGCTCATATCCAGGGCTATCTTCAATAATCCTGATTCAAATGTGGTTGTTGGACCCAATTGGTCCCAGAAGAGAAGGAGAGGTTGGTGAGTTAGCACAGCCCCCCCTCACTCAAATCCAATTCATGTGCTTGTCATGGCATCATCTCCCTGATGTCATGGTCTTCTTTGAGAATGAAGGACAAACCTCATCATCATCTTTCCCCCCCTTGGAATTTAACTTTCTTGAGGGCAGTCTCTGTCTTTCTTTTTTTGTTTATATTTGTGCCCCCTATTTGTTTACATGTTTACGTGAGGGTACATAGTAAATACTTAAGTTGACTTCCTATTGCATGTAATAAATTTTAAAAAGAAAAGAAAATGACTACATTTTTTCCTGGACTGAAGCTGTGGCTTCAATATCCAATTCTTGTAATGATTTCCATGATTTTTGTTCTAAACTAATATAAGCCTCTTGAAAACAAAGTTTATTTCCTTTAATCCCAGTGTTTAGCACAATGCCTACCATATACTAATAGCTTAAGAAATGTTCTTTGAATTGAATTGAACAACTTGGTTTTTAAAGACTGTTTTAAAGTCCCGAGTATGGCAAGATAAAGTCTACTCAGCCAACTAATAACTGACCTTAGTCTGTGAGTAGGTCCTCCTGACTCTGCATCCTGGAAACTTTTATGAATGTTGATTTAACTCTATTTCTACTAACATACTGAATAGCCTAACAATAGAAACTAAACCCAAAACAAAACTTTGATGAGTTGTGCCTATGTCTGCTGCTGTCATTTACATACCAAAAACTCCATATATTTTCAAAAGGTTAGGAGATTTCCCATGAGGCAGAAAGCATAAGAGCAAGTTACCTAAATCACAAAAGAAATTGTTGAATTTTTTTCAAGTATAGTTCAACCCTGTTTGCACTCCAGACCATCCCAATAATTCTTCACACCCTCTCCCATTGCTCTATTCTATAACTATATGCCTATACCACTGCCTAAGCCCTGATTCTAGCCCTACAGAAAAGAATTTTTTTTCATTCTGATTCACTTTCTACTTCAGTTAAGGTCATTTTCTTATGTGGCAACTGCAAGATGAGAGAGGAGGTAGTGAGTAACTTTAATTGTAATAAATTGGTCTTTTTTTATACCTTCAACACTCATCCCTTTCTCCTCTTGGGGGGGGCAGTAATTTATGATCCAGGATCCTAAAAATATCAGTGGCTGAACCACTACCCATCTGGTGGTATGAGAAGAGGAAAGTGAATATCTAAAACAGGAGAGGCTAAAGGGCCTTGGCTTCCTGTTTTACCTGTTAATGTTCCTTTTCTGAGCAGTAGGCATGCCAAGATTGATTGTAGGTGCAATCTGAAAACATTTTTTTTCCTATATCAACATAAGGAATGAGAAAAAGCCACTGCTCTCATAACATAGATGAAAAGAATCTATGGGAGTTCCCAAAATTGACTCATGAAGCCATGGTCAAGTCGACCTATATTATCTAAGGGGTTCTGAGGGTGTTTATTTGTGTTTCTCACATACTCATCTTGGAAAAAAAATAGAAGAGCAAAATAAGGAAGAAAACTTTCTGTCCCCTTTGCTATAATAATTTCAGTTCTATAAAGGTCTCCAAAAGGAATGGACCTATGGACAGATTAATAATCCTTTTTTTGTCTTTTTCCACCTTCCCCCATAATCCAACCTTGTATTAGCTCTGGATCCTCCTAACTACATTTTCTCCTATTCAAAACTTTTGGGTGACCTTGTTGTGGATATTTCTTAGCACCCATTAGGAGTGAAGAATATAGCTACTTATTTAGTATCAAAGAACAGTTGTTACTCAAATGAAAGTTTCAGTGATATATGCAAGTTTTAAAAGACATTTGATGTGTGTGTGTGTGTGTGTGTGTGTGTGTGTATGAATGTGTGCAAATAGACACTAGAAACTGATGGGGGGAGGAAAAAAGATTTTCAAATAGAGTTATGCAAAAAAAAATAGCTGGAGGTATTTGTTCGTGCCAATATCTGAAAACTATAAGAAGCTAAGTAGCAAAAAGAGAAGAAACAAAATGCAAGTTACCAAGATGTATTTACTGTACAGAAAATTTTCCCTTTTTTGAAAAGAGAAGGGTCTGGAAATTCAATATCATAAATAAATCGATAATCTGAAAGTCCTCTCCCTAACCAGGGAGCAGCATATTTCTCTAACATCTTTCCTCCCCTTAAGGCAGCTGCCTGTTTAGGTTAAAGAATAGAACTCAAACAAGAGTCAGCTGATATGGCCACTCTAGGAAAGAATCCAGCAACAGATGCTTAACACCAAAAGAGAGGTTGTCACACTTCAGGATTTGGCTTCATGGGTAAAGATTCTATGAAAACAAAGAGTATTGTACTGGGAAATGATTTTTTACAATAAAACATACTAATGACTACCACTCAAGCTCCCTGACCCTTCCTCCAACTAACATATTTGATTTAATAAAAGAATCATGGGGTGTTTGGTTCTACACTAGTTCCTAATGGTTATTATTAACTAAAAATGTAGAAGAGTTTAAAAGTAAAATAGAGTTAAAGTCTAGCAATCTTGATTTGAGTCTAGAAATCTTGATATGAATCACTTTGGCACTTACTGGATGATCCTGGTCAAATCACTTAATCTCTCTCAATCACAAATAATAGAAATTGTGAGTTGGAAGGTACCTCATTAGCCATTATTTATGAGGGTTTCCCTCATAAACTTAGAGCACACTCTTACACAAGAACACTAAACATTAATGGAATTAGTGGGTAGGTACTTATATTTAGAATGTACTGGTAATGAGGTATACTCATAGGAAACACATTTGGCCCAGGCAATTTTTACTTCTGGCACTATAAGGACCAAATGTCAGGTTCTTCAAATGGACTCCCTGGGTTTGGTCCACATCACAATTCAACTCATTAGCCAGGGTCATTGTTTGTCCTCAGTTCTCAAAAAGACAGGTGACATCAGAAAGGTGATAGCATGGTTGCAAGTGAATTCGATTTAAGTGAGGCAGGGTTCTGCAGTAACCAGCCTCACTTTCTCCTCTGGAGGCACCTGAATCCAATGGCAAGAATGATTAGAGATGGCCTTGGATGATGTGAGAGACCTTGGCCTTTTTAAGGTCTTTAATAGGTCTCAGCTTGTCTAAGGAAATGCCCATTTAGAGATAAAGACTAGGTATGAAATGAGGTCAAAAGTGACCTCTTTTTTACCCAGAAAAGAAAAATCAATCTGGGAGGGGAAGACCCTCAGGGTTTCTGACCAGAACAGATGTAATTATTATTTATATTCACTCTAGGGCTAATTATCTCTTGAATCCACATCTGGTTTTCTTCTAAGCCACCAGTCTCCAGAGCTCCTTTTCCTGACTGCCTTTTCTTGGATTTGTTCCCTACTTAGTTTCTCTTATTGGGCAAGTAACTCTGCTACCAGATGGCATGACTAATGGTGGATGAGAGGAATCAGTCAACAAGAATTTATAAAGTTCTTATGAAGAAGTGTAAGGTACTATTCTAAGAGCTGAAGATCCAAAGAAAGGCAAAAAGTAATCTTTGACCTGAAAAAAATATATTCTAAAATGATATACAATTCATAAGTAACTAGATACATTCAAGATGTGGAGAGAGACTGTAAAGACATTATGGAAGGGGAAAGCATTAGCAACTAAGAGGAACAGAAAAGATTAATTTAATTTCTAAACCTAAACTAATTTATTTATTCAATTTCCTCATAACTAAATAACCAAAATTATTTTATTGATCTAAAAAAAAAGACAAAATTCATTTGGAAGAATAAAATGTCAAAAAATCAAAGAAGTTAAAGAAAAAATTAAAGGAAGAAGCTTTAGCAGTACCAGATCTGAAATTATACATTATAAAACAATAATTATCAAAACTATCTGATAGTGATTGAGAAATAGAAAAGAATCAGTCGAACAAATTCACAATAATATAATACAAAATAGTAAATGATTATTGTAATATTGTATTTTACAAATGTAAATATTTAAGCTTTGGGGATAAGAATTCACTATTTGGTAAGAATTATTGGCAAAACTGTAAAACAGTTTGGCAGAAACTAGGTATATATATATAATATCTTATACCATTTACCAAGTTAACATTTCAGATCTGGTACTACTAAAGCTTCTTCCTTTAATTTTAGCTCAATAAAATAGTTCTGGTAATTTAATTATGATGATATTGAATAAATAAATTAGTTTAGGTTAAGTTGTTATTTTTATTATATTGACTCTGTCCACTAATAGACAATTAAATTTCTCCAATTATTTCAATTTGACTTATTTGTATAAAAAGTATTTTGTAATCATGTTCACGTTTTCATGTTCATATTTTACCAGGTATATTCCTTGGTATTTTTTGTCATCTCCAGTTATTTTTTTAAGGCAAATGGGGATAAGTGGCTTGCCCAAGGCCACACAGCTAGGTAATTATTAAGTGTCTGAGGCCAGATTTGAACTCAAGTACTCATGACTCTGTGCTGGTGCTCTATCCACTACACCACTTAGCCACCCCTACAGTTATTTTAAATGGGGAATCTATTATTTTTTCTTGCAGGGTTTTGTTGATGATATATATATATACATATATATATGTGTGTGTATATGTATATATATATATATATTTATAAAGTGGTTTATGAAGGACATTATATATCTTGCTACTTTGCTAAAATTTTAATTATTTCAATTAGCTTTTTAGTTAAATCTCAGGAATTTTTCAAGTATATTACCATATCATCTACAAAAGATAAATTTTTATTACATATTTGATCATTCTGATTCCTTCAATTTCTTTATCTTTTCTTATTGCTACTGCTAGTATTTCTATTACAATATTAAATAATATTGTTGATATTGGGTACTTTTGCTTCAGTTCTAAAGTTTTGAGAAGACTTCTAACTTATCTCCATTACATATAATGCTTGCTCATCATTTTAAGGAAGAATCAATTTATACCTGTTTCCAAGTGTTTTTAATAGGAATGTATTATATTTTTTCATGTTTTTTTCTGAATCTATTGACATAACAATATTATTTCATTATATTTATTATTGATATAATCAATTATACTAATAATTTTCCTTATATTAAATTATTCTTGAATTCATGTAATAAATCCCACTTGGTTAATATATCTAATCTTTGTGATATATTGTTGTAGTCTCCAATAGTATTTTGGGAGGGGGTTAGGGGTTTTTTGGTAAGGCAATGGGGTTAAGTGGCTTGCCCAAGACTACCAAGCTAGGTAAATATTACATGTCTGAGGCTGGATTTGAACTCAGGTACTCCTGACTCCAGGACCAGTGCTCTATCTACTGCACCACCTAGCCTCCCCCTCCAACCATTTTAGATATGATTTTTCATCCATATACATTAGTGAATTTGGTCTATAATTTTCTTTCATTTTGCTCTTCCTGGATAATCTCTCTTCTTTAGGCTTTTATGATGACCTCTCCTAGTTCCCTCATATTTGTCTGATATCACTCCTTTGTTTCGTAAAAGGAATCTTGTCAGATCCCTTCTTTGCTTATTATTCCAATTATTTAATATTAAAATCACTTAGTCTTCGAATGTTTGTAGAAATCACCTGTAAATGTAACTGATTCTGATGATTTTTTTCCTTTGGAATCTCATTTATGGCCTATTCAATTTCTTTTTCTAGGATGGCATTATTCTTGACAGTAATTGGGAAGTGATAAAGACAGAACATATTAATGAAAGAGTTATAGGGGAAATGAAAATTAGTTCCATTTTGGACATGTCAAGTTTGAGGTATCTATTGCACATCCAATTGGAGATGTACAAAAGATAGTTGGAGATATTTGACTGTAGCCTGGTAAGGATACTAGGATTGGATATTTAAATATGGGAATCACCTGCACAGAGATGGTAATTGAATCTATGGAAGCCAAAGAGATCACTACTGA
Source organism: Macrotis lagotis (assembly GCF_037893015.1). Lineage (NCBI taxonomy): Eukaryota > Metazoa > Chordata > Mammalia > Peramelemorphia > Peramelidae > Macrotis > Macrotis lagotis. The sequence continues at coordinate 579,413,420 of NC_133666.1, forward strand.
GTTGCTATACCTCAAAAAGATGAGAGCTAAAGATAGACACTTAAAGGGAAATCATGATTTGTTAACATGAGCAGTATGTAAATTCAACAAAAGAAAGTGAGAAGGGGTGACAGATATGAGGGAACCAGGAGAAGTCAGAGTCAGGAAAGTCTGAAAAAGAGAGATTATCTCTAATAATCTCTAAAGAAGAGAGATTATCCAGAAGGAAGTAATCATTAGTTTCAAATTCTTCAGAGGTCAAGAATTACTAGTAATCATGGAAAGGATATAACTTCAGTTCAATGATAAGAGGTCTGATTTCAGAGTGTTTACGAAAGATCTAGAGGACAAGAAGTAAAGATACACATTCTATACCATTTTCTTAAAAAGTTTAACCATGAAGGGAAAGAGAATTATATGATTGCTAGATGAAATGGTCAGATGAAATATGGTGTTTATATTGGTTTTGTTAGGATGGAAGATACATGGACATTTATAAGTAGAAGGACAAGAATGATAGTGGGGAGGGGGAGAATTTTTTTATTGACGTTTTATTTTTCCAAATGTTATGAAAGTTTTTCAATATTCATCTATATTTCTGTGCATATTTTAAGTTATAAAATATCCTTCCACACTTCCTTCCCCACTCCCCTCAGTGACAGGTTAATATTGTACATATACATTTGTGTTACAAATTATTTTTACAAATTATGTTTACAAATTATTCATTTTCAGTATGAGAAATTAGGTTTGAAGGAAAGAAATACATAAGATTTTTTTTAAGTGAATGTAGTGTTCATCAGATCCTGATGGATTGTTTTGTTTTTCTTCTACTGGAGGGGATAACATTGTCCACAGCAAGTCTAATAGGATTGTCCTGGCTCTCTGAACTAAGGGCAGCTGCATCCATCAGGGTTGATCATCTCACAAGGTTCTCTTGGTTCTACTTCCTCAGCATCAGATCCTATAATTCCTTCCATGCTTCTCTAGAATCCAACCATTTATGGTTTCTTATAGAGCAATAGTATTCCATCATATTCAAGTACCATAGCCTGTTTAACCATTCCCCAATTGATGGAAATCCCCTCAATTTCCAATTCTTTGCCACTACAAAAGGAGCTGCTATGAATGTTTTAGAACATGTGGAACTTTATCCATTTTTATGATTTCTTCTGAATATGTGCCTAGAATGAATTTCTGGGTCAAAGGGAAGGAATAGTTTTATTGTTCTTTGGGTATAGTTCCATATTGCTCCCCAGAATGGTTGGATCACATCACAACTCCACCAGCAATGCATTAATGTCCTAATGCTCCCACAACCTCTCCAAAATTGATCATTTTCCCTTTTCGTCATCTTAACCAATCTGATAGATGAGAGGGTGATATCTCAGAGTTCTTTTAATTTGCATTTCTCTAATCAGTAATGATTGGGAGTATTTTTCATATGATAATATAGAGCTTTAATTTCTTCTTTTGAAAACTGCCTATTCATATCTTTTAACCATCTATCAATTGGGGAATGGCATGCAATCTTATAAATTTGATGCAGTTCTCTCTATATTTTAGAAATGAAACATTTATCAGAACTCCTAGTTGAGAAGATTGTTTCCCAGCTTTCTGTTTTCCTTCTAATTTGGAAGTATTGATTTTATTAGTGAAAAAATTTTAATTTAATATAGTCAAAATAAGTCATTTTGAACTTTACAATGTACTCTATTTCTTGTTTGGTTATACATTTGTCCCCTTTCCATGGATCTGATAGGGTATTTCTTGGTCTATTAATTTATTTATGGTGTCATCCTTTATATCTAAATCTTGTAGCCATTTTGGTCTTATTTTGGTATAGGGTGTGAGATGTAGATCTATGCCTTGTTTTTGCCATACTATTTTCCAGGTATCCCAACAATTTTTGTCAACTAATTTAGTCAGCTGCTACTGTTTCTTCTGAACTTATCCTAATCCGCTGATCCATTACTCTATTTCTTAGCCAGTACCAGGGACTTCATATGACTACTGCTTTACAGTATAGTTTTATATCTGGTAGAGAGCAAGGTCATCTTCCTTTAAATTTTTTCATCAGTTCCTTTGCTATTCTTGACCTTTTATTGCTGCAGATGAATTTTGTGTCTATTTTTTCTAGTTTGGTAAAATAATTATTTGGTAGTTTGATTGGTATACCACTGAATAAGTAATTTAATTTGGGTAGAATTGTCACTTTCATTATATTAACTTGACCTAATGAGCAATTAGCATTTTTCCAATTATTTTGATTTGACTTTATTTGGGTGAAAAGTGCTTTACCATTGTGTTTATATAATTTCTGAGTTTGTCTTGGGAGGTAGATTCCCAAGTATTTAATGTTGTCTGCAGTTACTTTAAATGGAATTTCTCTTTCTGTCTCTTGCTCTTGGACTTTCTTGTTCATATATATAAATGTTGATGATTTATACCAGTTTATTTTAATATCCTGCTAATTTGCTGAATTTGTCACTTATTTCAAGGAGTTTTTAATATGATTTTCTCAGATTCTCTACCATCTGCAAAGAGTGAAAGTTTTGCCTCCTCATTGCCAATTCTGATTCCTTCAATTTTACTTATTTCTAGAACTAACATTTCTAAAACTATATTGAATGGTAATGGTGATAATGGGCACCCTTGTTTCACTCCAGATCTTTTGGAAAAGCTCCAAATTTATTTCTATTACATATAATAATTGTTGATGGTTTTAGTTAGATACTACTTATTATTTTAAGTAAAACTCCATTTAATCCTAATGGGTGTTATATTTTAATCAAAGGCTTTTCCAGCATCTATTGAGATACTCACATGGTTTCTGTTGGTTATGCTATTGATATATTCAATTATATTGAGTGTTTTCCTAATATTGAACCATCCCTGTCTACCTGGTATAAATCCTACCTGATCATGATGTATTATCCCAGCAATAATGCTGTAATCTCATTGCTAAAATTTTATTTAAGATTTTTGCATCAATGTTCATTAGGATGATTGTTGTATAATTTTCTTCATCTGTTTTGGTTCTTCCTGGTTTAGGTATCAGCACTATGTTTGTGTCATAAAAGGAATTTCGCAGAAATCCTTCTTCTATTTTTTAAATAGTTTATGTAGAATAGCAACTAATTGGTCCTCAAATGTTTGGAAGAATTCACTTGTAAATCCATCTGGACCTGGAGACTTTTTCTTAGGGATTTTATTGATGGTTTCTTAAATTTCTTTTTCTGAAATGGGGCTATTTAAGCACGTTATTTCCTCTTCTGTTAATCTGGGAAGTTTTTATTTTTGTAAATCTATATCCATTTTATTCAAGTTATCAAATTTATCACACAATTGGGCAAAGTAGCTCCAAATTACCTCTTTAAAGTCTTCCTCATTGGTGATTAGTTTACCCTTTTGGTTTTTGATACTGGTAATTTGGTTATATTCTTTCTTTCTTTAATCAAGTTAACTAAATGTTTTTCTATTTTATTAGTTTTTTCATAAAACCAACTCAGTTTTATTTATTAGATCAATGGTTCTCTTGTTTTCAATTTTATTATTCTCTCCCTTGATTTTCAGAATTTCTAATTTGGTATTTAATTTGGGGTCTTTAATTTGTTCTTTTTCTAGCTTTTAAAATTGCATACCCAATTCATTGATCTCCTCTTTCTCTATTTTATTCATGTAAGAATTTAGAGATATAAAATTTTCCCTCAAAATTGCCATAGGTACATCCCATAAAGTTTGGTATGATGTCTCATTATTATCATTTTCTTGAATATAATTATTTATGATTTCTATAGTTTGTGGTTTGATCCACCCATTATTTAAAATTATTTAGTTTCCAATTACTTTTTGGTTTGTCTTTCCATGATCTTTTATTGCATATAACTTTTACTGCATCATGCTCTGAAAAGTATGCATTTATTATTTCTGTCTTTCTGCATTTGATTAAAAGGTTTTTATTCCTTAACACATGGTCAATTTTGGTATGGGTGTCATATACTGCAGAGAAAATATATATTCTTTTCTATACCCATTAAGTTTTCTCCAGAGATCTATCATATCTTAATTTCTAAGAGTTTATTCACCTTTTTGATTCCCTTCTTGTTTATTTTCTGGTTAAATATAGCTAGTTCACTCAACTTTTTCCTTTAGGAATTTGGATGCTATACTACCGTGGAGAAGAATTTGATGAAGAAATTGAGAGGGAATGAGATGAAGGGCACATGAAGAGTGATTTTTCTTAGAAAGAAGAGGGTCATCTCTTCAACTAAAAACAAGAGTAAAGGAGGAAAAAGTTAAGGGAGTTGTCTAAATGACAAGAGATCGGAAAGGGGGAAGAAGAGAAAGCTCTCAATTATTAGTTTCAATTAGGGTGATAATGGTGACAGAAAACCATGGTTAGGGCAGGAAAATCAAGTATAGATGATAGTATAAAAGTGAGTTAGTTTGCCAAGGCATCGAGAAAAGGAAGGAAAGAAAATTTAGCAGGAGTACTGATCTAGTTCTCATTAAAAAAATAAAGTGACTAACCTTCTGTATTTGTTTATCAAATCAATGCTATGACTTGGTGATGGTGGTGGTAAATTGATTGGTGGTATCCTAACACCTATCATCTACATAAAAATGTTGCACTACATATTTGAAAGGGTTCTGTATAAAAATTGTAAACCTCTGAGTACTGCATAAATAAAGTTAATTATATTATTATTGTCTGTCTGATTTTAATTAGGATTAAATTGAATCAGATATTTGGTTATTTTGCTACTGTGCTTCTTACTTTGTTCAATGAAATAAAACCCTAATTTTTGTACCACATATAATTTATCATTTTCAGATAATTGAGGTACATTCCCTCTCCCAATCTCTAGATACAATGAAATGTCAGGAAAGAAATGGGGATTTGTTTTCATCAGTACATTATAATTAGTAGGAATTATGCTTCAACTGGGTGTGCTTAGAAATGTTGAAATTCAGTTTCGAGGAAGATGTTGTAAGAAAATAAACAATCCTATTGAGCAAAACATGTGATTGTGGACTTTGAATGCTCTTAGTGACTACATCTTATATAACTAGAACTCAGAAATGATGAGGGAAGTGACATTATGCTATCATGGCTAAATTTTCTGTTTATTTCCCAAATTTTAGCCTCTAACAAAAGACACTTTTGGTGGCTCCATCTACTAAAGCACTAGTCCAGGCAGAAGCAAGAATACAAAGAGTAGAAATATAGGTTAGTCCCACTTTAGATCACACCAGAACCTAGAGATCCTTTGGGTTTTTCCTGGTATCTCTCAGAGAGAGCCTAACAAATTGTATAGTGATAGGGCACCTGGATTCAAATCCTACCTTAGACACTTGCTTATTCAGTGATCGAGGGCAACTATAATATAAATTTGATGAGTCTTTTCTGTAAAACCAATGGGTTTGTAAGGTGGAGGCAACTTCAATGTCTTCTACTGTTCCATTTCTATATTTGTGATGCTATAAGACATGCTTCCAAAGCATAGACAAGACAGTAAACACACACACACACACACACACACACACATACAAACATGTATGCACATACATACTGGGTAGGGCCAGAGACCAGAAACTAGCTGACATTAGTATCTATGATTTATAAAGTGATTTATTTCTTATATCCCTATATGGTAGACCGCATAGGTACTATTGTCCCTATTTCTATAGATAAGGAACCAAGGTTTAGGGAGATGAAGTGGATTTCTCAAGGTAACTCATCACTTTTTAAGGTTATGGAAATACTAAGTGGCAACAAGGAGGAAAGAAGAGTTACCAGTAAGCAAATCCAATAGAACCAGACACTCAGAGTTTTCACTGAGAAATCTTTCAAGAAAGATGAAAATGGAACAATTGTGAAGATAAACATTGAGGTTCCCTGGTCCTTGGGGCTTTATATATTTGGCTCAATTGAACTGAGAAACTTCTACAGAGGGTGAGGGAATAAATCAACCATATCATTAGTTTTCCCTTCAGCCCACAGCATGGGTATAATTTCTGATGCTGGACAGCGCCATCTGGTTTTGTCACCATTCAAGCAGTAAAAGCCCCTGATAGCTGTCATCTATCATTAAGGGACAGATATATCTGGTTTTTATTTTTGGTCTTTAATTGCCAGCATTAAAAGCAAAGATCAAGAAGTTTTGATTTTTATATCTGGAAGGAGCTATTGAAACCTAGAGTGGTAAAGGGACTTGCCCAAAGTTGTCCTTTCCATTTCTTTTCAATGCAATAGAATAGATATTTACCAAGTATTTACTTTGGCAAAATTTTATCTAGGTACCATGAATACAAAGACAAAAATGAAACAATCACTCTCCTCAAAACGTTTACTTGGAGGGGCAGCAGGTGGCACAGTGGGTAGAGCACTAGCCCTGGAGTCAAAAGTACCTTAGACAATAATTACCTAGCTGTGTGACCTTGGGCAAGCCACTTTAACCCCATTGTCTTGCAAAAACCTAACAAAAATAAAAAGTTTACTTGGAGGTCTCATATGGGAAAGGAAGCTGAGCTAATCTCAAGGCAGCTATGTGGTACAAGGGATAGAGCCTGGATAGGTACTGGAGTGTTCTTCATGAGTTCAAATCTGACCTCAGACATACTACCTGTGTGACCCTGGGTAAGTCACATAACCCTGTTTGCCTCCTGGATAAGGAAATGACAAAATGCTCCAGTGTATTTTCTAAGAAGACCCCAAATGGGGTCACAAAGAACTGGACACAACTGAAAATCAACTGAATGACAAGTGACTCCTAGAAGGCAGAGATGAGGAATAAAACTCTGTGATGTGGTATGTCACAATGGAAAGAACACTGGCCCTACAAGTGTAAGGTTCAAATCCCATCTCTGATGCTTATTATCTATGACCTCCTAAGTCATTGTTATTTAACTGAACTGGATCTCTGTTTCCTCATCATTTCTTAGTAATACTACTAACATTTATATAGTGCTTTAAAAGTTGCAAAAACCTTCACATGTTATTCCATTTGATAAGCATGATTAACCTGTGAGATATGTACTATTATTATCCTCATTTTGCATGACTGAGAGAGAAAGATTAAATGACTTGCTGAGAGTCACACAGCTAGTAAGTGTTTAAAACTCAGCTCTTCTTGATTCCAAGGAATAAATCTCAAAATGAATAAGAAAAGTCTTAGAAAAGCTGGGTCTATATAAAGTTACCTTAGAGATAAGGCAAAAAACAAGACTATCTCAGAAGAGGATGGTAGAAAAGTAATACATATGAAGTTGCAGAGGAGAATATGAACTGCTTGTCAGCCCAGAAAGACTTCTTGAAGAGCTCAAAAAGGATTTTGAAAATCAAACAGAAAAAGAAATCCCACAGAAATGCAATATCTTGTAAAAGAAAGCACAAAAATTACCTGAAGAAAATAAATTCTTTAAAAATACAATTAGGCAAATGCAAACAGAAAATAAATCTTTCAAAAATGCAACTAGAAAAATGGGGGTAAAACAACTCCTTTAAATATATAATTGTCCAAATAGAAAAGGAAATGTTAACTGAAGAAAATAATTCTTTCATTAATAGACTTGGGCAAGTAGAGGCTAACTCTCTGAGATATCAAAATGCAGTCAAGGGGCAGCTAAGTGGTTCAGTGGATAGAGCACTGGCCTTGGAGTCATGAGTATCTGAGTTCAAATCCAGTGTCAGACACTTATTTATTGCCTAGCTGTGTGACCTTGGGCAAGTCACTTATGCCCATTGCCTTAACTAAATAATTTTTTTAAAAAAGAATCAGAGGGGCGGCTAGGTGGTGCAATGGATAGAGCACCGGCCCTGGAGTCAGGAGTGCCTGAGTTCAAATCTGGCCTCAGACATTTAATAATTACCTAGCTGTGTGGCCTTGGGTAAGTCACTTAACCCCACTGCCTTGAAAAAAACTAAAACTAAAACTAAAAAATAAAAAATAAAAAAAAAGAATCAGTCAAGCAAATTTTTTTAAAAATATCAAAGTATCAAAGGAAATGTAAAATACCTCATTGTAAAAACTACTGACCTGGAAAATGAATTCAGGAAAGATCATTTAAGAGTTATTGGATGGGGCAGCTAGGTGGCACAGTGGATAAAGCACCGGCCCTGGAGTCAGGAGTACCTGGGTTCAAATCCAGTCTCAAACGTTTACTAATTACCTAGCTGTGTGGCCTTGGGCAAGCCACTTAACACCATTTGCCTTGCAAAAACCTAAAAAAAAAGTACAAACAGTATCTTTCAGGAAATCATAAAGGAAATTGTCATGAAATCTTAGAACCAGAGGATAAAATCATCATTGAAAGAATCTACTGATCACCTGAAAGGGATCCCCAATGAAAACATCAAGGCATATTGTAGCAAAATTCCAGAATTAAAAGATCAAGAAGAAAATCCTGCAGGAAGCCAGAAAGAAGCAAATAAAATTCCACAAAGCCATAGTCAGAATTATACAGGATTTAGCAATATAAACATTAAAGGATCAAAGGGTCTAGAATATAATACTCTGGAGGACAAAGGAGCTTGGATTACAATCAAGAATGAACTACCCAGCAAAATTGAGCATATTCTTTTGGGGGGGAAAGATGGACATTTAACAAAATAGATGACTTTCAAATTTTCCTGATGAAAAAAGAACTGAACAGAAAATTCAATCTTCAAATATGAGACTTAAAGATAAATAGGGAAAAAGAAAAGAAAAATCAAACCATTTATTTCCACATGGAAGGATGATACTCATAACTCTAGAGAACTATGTCTCTATTAGAGGGAATATACTTTGACAGGAGGTATGGACATTAAGTTGATTTTGATGGAATGATTTTTAAAAAATTAGGAAATTAAAAAAGGGCATTATACTGGTACAAGTGGAAGGGATAGGTAGAATGGGACAAATTACATCACATGAAGAGAGACAAAGTCCCTATTACAGGAGAGGGAAAGATAAGAGGGGTGAGAATTGTTTGAATCATATTTTCATCAGATTTGGATCAAAGAGGTAATAGCACATATACTCAGATGAGTTTATAAATTTGTCTTATAGAGAATTAGAAGAGAGTAAAGGGAGTAAAGGAAGGAGGATCTAATGGAAAAGAGGGAAGAAAGGAGGGGAAAAATAAAAAGAGAAATGGGAAAAAGAGGGGGTAGATAGAAGCAAGGCAGCTTGGGGTAGGTGATGTTCAGAAGCTAAACACTGATGAGCAGGTCTAGATGAAAGGAGAAAGAATAGTACAAATGGATGAGAGATAAGATGGATGGCAATAAAGAGTTAGTAATTGTAACTGTGAATGTGAATGGGATGAATGCTCCCCTAAAATGGAAGCAGATAGCAGAGTGGATTTAAAATCATATTCCTACAATATATGTTTACAAGAAACAAATTTGAATCAGAAAGATACACACACAGTAAAGATAAAAGGCTGAAGCAGAATATATGATTCAACTAAAGTGATAAAAGCAGGGGTAATAATCCTGATCTCAGACAAACTAAAAGCAAAATTATATCTAACTAAAAGGGATGAGGAAGATAACTACACCTTCATAAAAGTACCATAAACAAAGAAGTAATATCAATACTAAACATATATACACTGAGTGATAGAGCATCCAATCCATATAGCATTCCTTTACAGGAAGACACAGCCCACAAAATTATATTGATGAGGAATTTCAATCTCTCTCTTTCTCAGAATGAGATAAATCTAACCACAAAATAAACAAGAAGGAAGTCAAGGAGGTGAATGGAATTTTAGAAATGTTAGGTATGTTAGGCTACTAGAGAAAAGTGAATGTGAATAGAAAGGAAAATACCTGTTTCTTAGTGATACATGTACTTAAACAAAAATTGACTATTAGGTTAGTAAGAACAACCTTATTTTTAATGTTTTCAGTGAAACAATAGACACTATTTTTTGATTTGTCATTTTAGTGAGAGCTCTGTGGTTCCTTAGCTTCATTAATAAAGCATTTAGTAAACCCACAGGGGACTAAATAAAATCACACTGCAGTCCTTATGTACTGTATCATATTAAATGCATCATTTTCAATTCATTATGCAATACAACATGTGTAATAAAGGTTCATGGAAAAAATAGATAAAAAATTAATTAGAGGGGAAGCTAGGTGGTGAAGTGGATAGAGCACTGAAGGAGTACCTGGGTTCAAATTCAGCCTCAGACACTTAATAATTACCTAGCTGTGTGGCCTTGGGCAAGTCACTTAAACCCCATTTGCCTTGCAAAAAAAAAACCCTAAATAAAAATTAATTGGAAACAAAATAACCTAATCTTAATGAATGAATGAATCAAACAACAAAATGAAGAAATAATTAATAAAATCATCCAAGACAATGACATTGTCACAATAATAATTGCAGAATACAACCAAAACAGTTATTAGGGGAAATTTTATATCTCTAAATCCTGATGTGCATAAAATAGAAAAAGAGAAAAATCATTGAATTGGGCATGCAACTGAAAAAAACTTGAAAAAGAATAAATTAAAATTCCCCAATTAAATACCAAATTAGAAATTATGAAAATCAAAGGGGAGATTAATAAAATTGAAAGTAAGAAAACTATTAAACTAATAAATAAAACCAAGAGTTGCTTTGATGAAAAAATCAATACACTAAAAAAAAGCCTTTGGTTAATTTGATTTTTAAAAAAAAGAAGATAGAAAAAACAAATTTCCACTATTAAAAATGAAAAGGATAAATTTACCATTAACAAGATGGAAATTAAAGTAATAAATCAGAGCTATTTTGCCCAACTATATGTCAATAAATCTGACAATTAAAGCGAAATAGATGAATATTTACAAAATATAAACTGCCCAGATTAACACAAAAAGAGGATAAACACATAAATAACCCCATTTCAGAAGAAGAAATTAAACAAGTCATCAATGAACTCCCTAAGAAAAAATCTCCAGAGTCAAATGAATCTACAAGTAAATTTTACTAAACATTTAAAGAACAATTAAATCCAATTCTATGGAAACTATTTGAAAAAGTAAGTGAAGAAAAAAATCTACAAATTCCTTCTAAGACACCAATATGATGCTGATACCTAAACCAGGAAGAATTGAAATAGATAAAGACAATTATAGATATATTTCCCTAATGAATATTGGTGGAAAAAATTTAAATAAAATTTTGGAGAGATTACAAGTTATTATTAAGATAATATACCATGATCAGGTGGAATTTATACCAGAATACAGAATTGGTATAATATCAAGAAAACTGTCAGCAGAATTGACTATGTCTATAATGAAACAATCAAAAATCTTATGATAATCCCAATAAATGCTGAAAAGATTTTTGATAAAATATAGAACCAATTCTTATTAAAAACACTGACAGATAAGAGTATTTCTTGATCTATTAACTGATCAGTGCTATTGCCCTGTTCATTTTGACCTTATTTTATAATATAGTGTGAGATGTGGGTCTATTCCTTGGTTTTGCCATACTGTTTTCAAGTTTTTCTAGCAGTCTTTGTCAAATAATAAGCTTTTATTCCAGAAGCTAATATCTTTGAATTTGACAAATAGTAGATTACTATCGTCCTTTACTACTGTTTCTTTTCTACCTATCCTTATCCTCTAGTTCAGTACCACACAATATTTGATGACTTTCACCTTATAGTATAGTTTTTAGATCTGGTACAGGATCTTCCTTTTTTTTTATTGTTTTTTGAATTTTACAATTTTTCCCTGAATCTCGCTTCCCTCCCCCCACCTCCCACAGAAGGCAGTCTGATAGTCTTTACATTTTTTCCATGCTATACATTGATCAAAATTTAATTTGTTGAGAGAGAAAAAATCATATACTTAAAGAAAAAATAAAATATAAGAGATAGCAAAGTTACATAATAAGATTCCTTTCTTTTTTAAAATTAAAGATAATAGCCTTTGGTCTTTGTTTAAACTCCACAATTCTTTCTTTGGATACAGGTGGTATTCTCCATCTCAGATACTTAAAAATTGTCCCTAATTGTTGCACTGATGAAAAGAGTGAACCCATTAAGATTGATCATCAATGTCATGTTGCTGTTAGAGTAGACAATGTTCTTCTGGTTCTACTCATCTTGCTCAACATCAGTTCATGCAAATCCTTCTAGGCTTCTCTGAATTCCCAACCCTCCTGGTTTCTAATAGAACAATAGCATTCCATAACATATGTATACCACAATTTGTTGAGCCATTCCACAATTGATGCACATTCACTTAATTTCCAATTTTTTGCCACCACGAATAGAGCTGCTATGAATATTTTTGTACAAGTGATATTTTTACCCTTTTTATGACTTCTTCAGAGTATAGATTCAAGAGTGGTATTGCTGGATCAAAGAGTATGCACATTTATTTTTTGCCCTTTGGGTGTAATTACAAATTGCTTTCCAGAAAGATGGGATGAGTTTACAGCTCCACCAACAATGCATTAGTACAGGATCTTCTTTTATATTTTTTTAATTGTTCCCGAGATATTTTTGATCTTTTGTTGTTCTAGATGAATTTCGTTTCTATTTTTATAGTTCAGTAAAATAATTATTGATTGACTATAGAACTAAAAGAGTAATTTAATTTGGGTAGGATTGTAATTTTTACTGTATTAGTTTAACCTAATCATAAGCAATTAACATTTTTCTCAGTTGTTTAAATCTGACTTTATTTGTGTGAAAAGTGTTTTGAAATTGTCTTCATAAAGTTTCTGGGTTTGTCTTGGGAGGTATATTCCCAAGCATTTCATTTTATCTACAGTTATTTTATTTTTTAAATAAAAGAAAAATTTTATTTATTTTGAATTTTACAATTGTTCCTTGCTTCCCCACCACCACCACAGAAGGCAGTCTGTTAGTCTTTACATTGTATCCATGGTATACACTGATCTAAGTTGAATGTGATGAGAGAGAAATCATATCCTTAAAGAAGAAAAATACACTACAAGAGACAGCAAAATTACACAATAACATAATGTTTTTTTTTTTTTTAAAATAAAGGTAATAGTCGTTGGTCTTTGTTCTTTGTTCAAACTCCCTAATTCTTTCTCTGGATACAGATGGTGTTCTTCATTGCAGATAACCCAAAATTGTGCCTGATTGTTGCATTGATGGAATGAGCAAGTTCGTGAAGGTTGATCATCACCCCCATGTTGCTGTTAGTGTGTACATTGTTCTTCTGGTTGTGCTCATCTCACTCAGCAACTCATTCAGGCTTCCCTGAATTTGCATCCCTCCTGGGGGTTTTCTAATAGAACAATAGTGTTCCAAAACATTCATATACCACAGTTTGCATTCCTCAATTGAAGGACATTCACTTAATTTCCAATTCTTTACCAACACAAACAGGGCTGCTATGAATATTTTTGCATAAGTGATGGTTCCCTTTTTCATAATCCCTTCAGGGTATATACCCAGTAGTGGTAGTGGTGGATCAAAGGGTATGCACATTTTTTTTGCCCTTTAGGCATAATTCCAAATTGCTCTGCAGAAATGTTAGATGAGCTCACAGCTCCACCAAAAATACATTAGTGTCCCAGATTTCCCACATCCCTTCCAACATCGTTGTCCTTTCTGGTCATATTGGCCAGTCTGAGAGGTATGAGGTGGTAAGTCAGAGATGTCTTAATTTGCATTTTTGTAATAAGCAGTGATTTAGAGCAATTTTTCATATGACTATGGATTGCTTTGATTTCCTCATCTGCCAATTGCCTTTGCATATCCTTTGACCATTTGACAACTGGGGAATGATTTGGTTTTTTGAAAATTTGACTCAGTTCTCTGTATATTTTGGAAATGAGTCCTTTGTCAGAAATACTAGTTGTAAAAATTGTTTTCCAATTTACTACATTTCTTTTGATCTTAGTTACAGTGGTTTTGTCTGTGCAAAAGCTTTTTTAATTTAATGTAATCAAAATTGTCTAGTTTGTTTTTAATGATGTTCTCCATCTCTTCTTTGGTCATAAACTGCTTCCCTTTCCATAGATCTGACAGGTAAATTATTCCTTGATCTCCTAGTTTGCTCATAATATTGGTTTTTTATGTATAAATCCTGCATCCATTTTAATCTTATCTTGGTATGGGGTGTGAAGTGTTGGTCTAAACCAAGTTTCTTCCATGTTAATTTCCAATTTTCCAACAGTTTTTATCAAAGAAAGAGTTTTTATCCCAATAGCATGACTCTTTGGGATTATCAAACAGCAGATTACTATAATCCTTTCCTGCTATTGCACCTAGTCTATTCCACTGAACTACCTCTCTGTTTCTTAGCCAATAACAGACAGTTTTGATGACTCATGCTTTATAATATAATTTTAGATCTGGTAAGGCTAAGCTACCTTCTTTTGAACTTTTTTTCACTGAATCCTTGGAAATTCTTGACTTTTTATTTCTCCATATGAATTTACTTACAATTTTTTCTAACTCATTAAAGTAATTTTTTGGAATTTTGATTGATAGGGTACTAAACAAGTAGTATAATTTTGGTAGAATTATCATTCTTATTACATTTGCTCGACCTATCCATGAGTAGTAGATATTTGTCCAGTTATTTAAATCTGATTTTATTTGTGTGAGAAGTGTTTTGTAATTGTTTTCAAAAAGTTTATGAGTCTTCCTTGGCAGACTCCCAGGTATTTTATATTATCTGAGGTTACTTTGAAACTTTGAATGGGATTTATCTTTCTAGCTCTGCTGTATCTTGCTAGTCATATATATATATATATATATATATATATATATATATATATATATGATTTATGAGGGTTTATTTTATATCCTGTGATTTTGCTAAAGTTTCTAATCATTTCTAGTAGTTTTTTAGATGATTTTTGGGGATTCTTATCATGTCATCTGCAAAGAGTAAGAGTTTTGCCTCTTCCTTTCCTATTCTAATTCCTTCGATTTCTTTTTCTTCTCTTATTGCTAACATTTCTAATACAATATTGAATAGTGGTGGTGATAATAGGCATACTTGTTTCACCTCTGATCTTACTGGGAATGCCTCTAGCTTATCCCCATTGTATATGATGCTTGTTGATGGTTTCAGATAGATACTGCTTATTATTCTAAGGAACAATCCATTTATTCCTATGCTCCCCTAGTGATTTTAGTAGGAATGGGTGCTGTATTTTGTCAAAATTTTTTTAGCATCTATTTATAATCATATGATTTATGAGGGGTTTATTATTGATATAATTAATCATACTAACAGTTTTCCTAATACTGAACCAACCCTGCATTCCTGGCATAAATCGGACTTGGTCATAATGTATTATCCTAGTGGTAACTTGTTGTAATTGTTTTGCTAAGATTTTATTTAAGATTTTTTGCATCTATATTCATCAGGGAGATAGGTCTATAATTTTCTTTCTCTCTTTTAACTCTTCCTGGTTTAGGTATCAGTACCATATTGGTGTCATAGAAAGAGGGAGACAGAATTCTGTCTTTGCCTATTATTCCAAAGAATATACATAGATTTGGACCCAATTCACATTCAAAGTTATAATTAATAATTCCTTATTGCCCTTCATGCTATCTTCCCTCTGTTTATATTTTCCACTTTTTTCACTTTATCTATACTCCCCAGTATTTTGTTTCTGAATACCACCACCTTCAGTGTGTTTACCCTTCTATATCTACCCCTCCCCTTTATTTCCCCTTTCCCTTTACACCTTCTTCCTTCCCTTTCTTTTGTTAGATCCCCTTTTCCTCCCCTGTCCTCCTTTTAATACTTGCAAGGTAAGGTAAGTTTCTTAACTTAACTGAGTGTGTGTATGTTCACTTTAAGCCAAATCTGATAAGAATAAGATTCAGGCAGTTCTCACCTCCTCCCTTCTTCCCCTCTATTGCAATAGGTCCATTGTAATAGGTCCATTGTACCTCTTAATGTACTGAGATTTACCCCATTCAATTTCCTCTGTCCTCCCATCTCCTTACTGTCCCCTTTTATAAGGGGGTATTGTTTTTAAATTATTCTTTCTGAGTCACAGAAAAGTCATGAATGTCCATCACTTCTTTCTATATTCTCTCTAATAGAGTTACAATTCTTAAGAGAACCTTTCTCCCAGGTGAGTATATAGCCAATTTCATCTTATTGGATAGCAGTATTTTTTCTTTACCTTTTTTTTTAACTTTTTCATGTTGTCTCTTGAGCCTCCTGTTTTATGCTCAAATTTTGTATTTAGCTCTGGTCTTTTCATCAGGAAATCTTGGAAGTCTCCCATTTCATTAAATGTCCATTTTTTTCCCCTGGAAGAGAAGACTCAGCTTTGCCAGATAGTAGATTCTTGCCTACATTCCAAGCTCCCTTGCTCTTCATAATATCTCATTCCAGGCTCTTTGATCCCTTATGTTGATGCAGCTAGGTCCTGCACAATACTTACTGTGGCTCCTTGGTATTTCAATTGTTTCTTTCTGGCTTCTTTCAGGATTTTCTCTTTTATCTGATATTTCTGGAATCTGGCCACCACATTCCTTGGTGTTTTCATTTTAGGATCCCTTTCTGGAAGGGATTGTTGTATTCTTTCAATAACTATTTTTCCCTCTGCTTCCATGATATCAGGGCAGTTTTCCCATCACTAAATCCTGTAATATTAAGTCCAGGCTTTTTTTCTCTTCAACATTTTCAGGAAGACCAGTAATTCTTAGATTCTCTCTCCTTGATTGGTTCTCGAGGTTAGTGGTTTTGCTGATAAGGTATTTTACATTTTCTTCTTTCTTACAATCTTTTGGCTTTGTTTAACAGAATCTTGTTGTTTCATGAAGTCAATTGTTTCCACAGATTCCATTCTTTTATTTTTAGAGAAGAATTTTCTTCATTTACCTTTTGCAACACCTTTTCCAATTGGTCAATTCTATTTTTGAAGGAGTTTTCCATTTCTCCAAGTTTAGTTTTGAGAGAATTGTTTTCTTTTTGCATTTGCCCAATTGAGGATCTGAGAAAATTATTGTCATTTTTGTATTTGTCCGATTGTATTTTCCAAGGATTTGTTTTCTTGTTGTGAGTTAATTTTCTCTTTAGTTCCTTTTCCCAATTTTTCCAATTAATTTTTAAATTCCTTCCTGATTTCTTCAAGGAAGTCTTTCTGGACTGGAGACCAATTCATATTCTCCTCAGAAGTTCTAGGTCTCTCTGGGTTAGAATGTGTGCTTTCAAAGTAATTCTCAATGGGCCCCCTTTTACACTGGCCTTTCTTCATTTTCCTAGGATTTGTGTTGGGGGGAGTAGCTGGCTCTCCGAGGTTTGATGTTGAGATCTCTAGAGGTTTTGTTCACTTGACTTAGTGGCTCCAAGTAGACCAGCCAGTAGGGGGCATTGATTGCTTTCTCTGGGATGTTTGAGGCCCTCTTCCCTAGGCCTGGAGGGAGTGAAGAGCAGCAGCAGGGTGTAATTGTCCTTGAACAATGGGCTGGGCCCTGGGGGGTGTAGTTAATCTCCCTTTCAGCTGAGGGAGTTCTGCTGCCCACACTTGAGCCTGAGGGGGTGAGGATTGTTACTGTGTTTGTTCTTAGACAAGGGCTCCACTAAAAATAAGGAGCTCAGGCACCCAACCTTGAGTCAATGTCTAGCCATGCTCTTCAACTGTGCTGTAAATCACCCTCAAGCCTAGCTGGGATTCCTCAGACCCCTCTTTCTCCAAGGCAAAGGACTAAAATTTGTCCTCGGACCTACCACTCACCAAAGCCTCTAGGGCTAAGGCTGATCCTCCACCTTCACCCTGCCCCTACTACTTTCACCCCACTCCTGGTTCACCCAAGGTCCCTTGAGACAGACTGTGATGTAGGTGTTCTTTTCCAAACTTCTTTTATTGGGTTTTGTTGATCAAATTTTGGTTAAGAGTTTTCTTTCATGTTATTTTTGAGGGAAAACCAGGAGACCTTAGCACAAAGCCTGTCTTTTCTCCACCATCTTGGCCAGAAGTCCCTACAGTTACTTTAAATGGATTTTCTTGTTCGATCTTTTGGCCTAGAGCTTTGTTGTTCATGTATATAAGTAGTTTTTTAGTTGATTTTGTAGGGGCCTCTAAGTATACCATTATGTCATCTGCAAAGAGTAAAAGTTTTGCTTGACAATTCTAATTCCTTCAATTTCTTTTTCTCCTCTTATTGCTAAAGTTAACAATTCTAATACTAAATTGAATAGGAATGGTGATAATGAGAAACTTTATTTCACCCCTTATCTTATTGAAAATACTCCTATTTTATCCCCATTACATAGAATA
This sequence comes from Macrotis lagotis, assembly GCF_037893015.1. Classification (NCBI taxonomy): domain Eukaryota; kingdom Metazoa; phylum Chordata; class Mammalia; order Peramelemorphia; family Peramelidae; genus Macrotis; species Macrotis lagotis. The sequence goes on from NC_133666.1 coordinate 579,431,638, forward strand.
TTTGTTGCTGGTTTTTAAATATATACTGCTTATTATTTTAATGAAAACTACATTTATTCCCACTCTCTAGTGTTTTTAATAAGAATGGATGTTATATTTTGTCAAAGGCTTTTTCAGTTTGCATTGAGACTGTCATATGATTTCTGTTGGTTAACTTGTTGATAGGTTCAATAATGTTGAGTGTTTTCCTAATAATGAACCATGCCTGCCTACCTGGTATAAATCCTATGTGATCATGTTATATTATCCTAGTAATAACTGGTTGCAATCTCTTTGCAAAAATTCTATTTAATATTTTTGCATCAATGTTCATTAGGAAGATTGGTCAATAATTTTCTTTGTCTGTTTTGACTCTTTCTTGACAATTAATTGGAATTAATTGTTCCTTAAATGTTTGGTAGAATTCAGTTGTAAATCTATCTGGACCTGCAAACTATTTCTTAGGGAATTTATTGATGGTTTTTAAATTTTCTTCCTCTGAAATGGAGTTATTTCAGTATTTTCCTTTTTCCATCAACCTGGGTAGTTTATATTTTTGTAAATATTTATCCATTTCATTCAAGTTGTCAAAATTATTAGCATGCAGTTAGGCAAAAAAGCTCTGAATTAGCTCTTTAATTTCTTTAATTTTTAAAATTCCTCATTAGTGGAACACCCTTTTCATTGTTGACACTGGTAATCTGGTATTCTTTTTTGTTTTTTGTAATGAAATTAACCAAAGATTTATCTACTTTATTGTTTTTTCTTCATAAAGTCAACTCTTAGTTTCTTTTGTTAGATCAATTTATTTCCATTTCTCTTCATTACTTTCAATTTCTCTCCATTGATTTTTCAGAATTTCTAATTTGGTTTTTAATTGGGTATCTTTAACTTGTTCTTTTTCTAGCTTGTTTAGTTACATATCCAATTCATTGATCTCCTCTTTATCTATTATATACATATATATATGAAATTTAGAGACATAAAATTTCCCCTAAAAATTACTTTGCATCCCATAAATTTTAGTATGATATCTTTTTTTTTCATTTTCTTCAAAGAAATGGTTTATTTCTATGATTTGCTGTTTGGTTCACTCATTTTTTAAAATTAGGTTATTTAATTTCCAATTAACTTTTAGTTTATCTTTCCATGGCCCTTTATTACATACAATTTTCATTGCATCATGACCTAAAAAAGCATGTATTTGTAATTTCTGCCTTTCTGCATTTAATTGTCAGGTTTTTAATGTCCTAGTACATAATCAATTTTGGTATAGATTCCATGTACTACAGAGAAAAGAGTATATTCTCTTCTATCCCCATTCAGTTTTCTCTAGAGACCAATCATAAGTGTTTTCTAAGATTTTATTCATCTTCTTATCTTTCTTTTTTTTATTGTGAAGTTTTATTTATCTAATTCTGAGAGAGGAAGGTTGAGATTCCCCCATTACTAGAGTTTACTGTCTATGTCTCTTTGTAATTTGTTCAGCTTCTTCTTTAAGAATTTGGATACTGTACCATTTGGTAAATATATGTTTAATAATGATATGACTTCATTCCCTATATCCCTTTTAAGAAGATATAGTTCACTTCCTTATTCCTTTTAATGAGATCTGTTTTTGGTTTTACTTTGTCTGAGATCAGAACTGCTATTCTTGATTCTTTTCCTTCTACTGAAATATATTTTGCTCCACCCTTTTACATTTTCCCTGTGTGTATCTCTTTGCTTCAAATGTATTTCGTGTAAACAACATATATTAATCCATTCCACTATCTGCTTTTGTTTTATGAGAGTTCATCCCATTCCCATTTACAGTTAAGATTACTAACTCTGTATTTCTCTCCATGTTATCTTTCCTTATTTCTACTTTTCTCTTTTTTTTCCCTATTATGCTTCCTCCCCAGTGTTATGTTTCCTTTCCTTTTAAATTTTCTTTTAAAGTTTAACTTTAACTTTGCTTTCACTTTTACCTTAGCAACTAGGTGGTGTAGTGGATAGACCACTTGCCTTGAACTCAGAAGGATGGGAGTTTGAATCCAGCCTCAGATACTTGCACTTTCTAGCTGTGTGACCTTGGGCAAGTCACTAAACTCTGGTTGCCCTGCATCCTGAGCCATCTCCAGTCATCCTGAATTACAACTGGCCATTAGACCAAAATGGTTCTGGGGAAGAAAGTGAGACTGATGACTTAGCACAGCTTCCTCCCCCCTCAATTTCAATTCACATGCTTGTCATGGTGTCATTTCCCTGATATCATGGTCTTCTTCGAAAGGGAAAGAAGAGACTGATAAAAGGGAAGGCTAATGTTTGTCCTTCATTTCTCCCCCCTACTCCCCCATCCCTGCCCAACTCAGTGTTCACACCCTCCCTACATTCCCTCAACTATAATAGATCTTAGTGCCTCATCACCCGGGTGTTATTTAATGACTAATGCCTAGCCTTCTCCTAGTATAATCCTACTTTTTGTGCTTTTATTGTTTTAGCACTGTCTTTTACCTACAACCCCTTTGTCAAAATATATTCCTTTCTTTCTTTCCTGATAGAAATACCATTCTCAAATTTTGCTTGCTTGATTGATTGATTGAAAAGCATCATTGCTTTTTATTCACTAAGTATACATCCTCTTTTGTTCCATTAGGAATATACTTCTCAAAAGTCATAAATCACATCAAATTATAATTGAATAACACCATCCCCTCTTTTCAATTACTTTCCATGGATACACAATCCTCATGAGTCAAAATCATTCCATGAACTGTTTACACCTTTCCCCAAAACACACTCCCTCCAATTGTAGCCAAAGTATCAAGCAATGCAAAATAGCTTCATGATCTGTTCATGTCCAATCACTCTAAGTACACTCTCTCCTAGTGTCTATACTACTCCAACTATAAACCTACAACCTTCCCCGACCAAAGTATCAGGTAGACACAGTTCCCTGTATCCCTTTAGCACCCCAACTATGGTTCTTAAACCCTCATCAATTAAAGTTGGATTAAAGTAAGATAACTTCCTAATCTATTTACGTCCAATCCTCCTAAATCTACTCCCATAATTCACCCCTACTCTACTACAAATCCTCCTTAACTAAGGATTCTAATAAAGTCACTGTGATGTAATTATATGTAAGAATTCTAAGTACTTTCCCTTCCTCTGTCTCTATAGGAAATACCACCCTCATAATCAACATTGCATTCAGGTGTCATTTATATCCTTGTACTTTAAGTACATTCCCTTCAACACTTTAACTATTTTTTTAGGGTTTTTTTTTTTGGAAGGCAATGGGGTTAAGTGGCTTGCCCAAGGCCACACAGCTAGGTAATTATTAAGTGTCTGAGGCCAGATTTGAACTCAGGTACTCCTGACTCCAGGGCCGGTATTCTACCACTGCACCACCTAGCTGCCCCAACACTTAACTATCTTAAGAAAAATATAATTCTTAAATGTTATGGGTGTTAGCATCCCTTGTAAGGATAAATACATTTTAATATCCCCCCTTTTCCATGTATCTTTTTATGCATCTCTGGAATATTATATTTGAAGACTGAATTTTCTGTCAAGTTCTGGTCTTTTTAACAAGAAAATGATGAAGGTCCTCTATTTCAGTGGAAATCCACCTTTTCCCCTGACAGAATATGCTGAATTTTGCAGGGTAGTAAATTCTTGGTTGTAATCCATTGTCCTTTGCCCTCCAAAATATCATATTCCAAGCCCCCCAATCCTTTAATGGTGATATTGATAAGTCCTGGGTAATTCTAATTGTGTTTCTTTATATTTAAATTGCCTCTTTTTGGCTACTTGCAGTATTTTATCCTTTATTTGAGAATTCTGGAATTTGACTATGATAGTCCCTGGAGTTTTAATTCTGGAGGTCTCTTCCTGAAGATGTTCTATATGTTCTTTCAAGGACTATTTTTGTTTAATTGATCCATTATATTAGGACTATTTTCCATTAATTCCCTGAAAGATATTTTCCAGACTTTTTCTATCTAGATTTTTGAGTAGACTAATAATTCATAAATTATCATTCCTGGATCTATTTTCCAGTTCATTTTTTTCCCTAAAAGACACTTCAAATTTTTTCAATTTTTTTCAGTATTTTGATTTTATTTAATGGAATCTTGATGTCTTACAGATTCATTAGTTTCTAATTGTCTAATTTTAATTTTTAGGATTTTATTTTCCTCAGTTTGCTTTTGTGTTTTCTTTTCCAGCTTTTTTTGAGTACTATCTTTATTTATTTTTTTATCCATATGCATATATATATATATATATATATATATATATATATATATATATATATTTAAGTTACAAAATTTCCTTCTACCCTCCTATTATACCCCCCCTCCCCTCAGGAGGGAACAGTCAGATTAGCAACACACACACACACATATATTTAAGGTTTGTGCAAGGCAATAGGGTTAAGTAGCCACACAGCTAGGTAATTATTAAGTGTCTGAGGCTGCATTTGAACTCAGGTACTCCCAACTCCAGGGCCAGTGCTCTATCCACTCTATACATATATTTGATAAACAGATTAGTCATTATCGGTATGAGGAATTAGGATTAAGGAAAAGAGATACATAAGAGATAATTTTTATAAAATGTTCATCAGATTGTGAAGGTTGTTTTTTGTTTTGTTTTGTTTGTTTTGCTCTTCTTCCTCAGGATGTGGATAACTTGTCCATAGCCAATCTAATACAGTTGTCTTAGTTCCAGTTTGTTCATTTTACTTTTTGCTGAGTTGCATTCCCTTTCCAGTTGGTCAATTTGACTTTTAAATGAGTTGCATTCCTTTTCCAATGAATCAATTTTATTTTTTAATGTGCTATATTTTTCCAGTTGGTTATTTTATCTTTTAAAGAAATTGATTTTTTAAAAATTTTCTTTAATTTATTCACACATTACTAAAATATTCTTGTTTAAGAGTAAACAAGCCAAGATGGCGACAAGAGAGGAACTTCGCTTAAACACTCTCTCATAAAACTTATAAACTAAGGATTCTAACTAAATTTTCGAGAGACAGAACACACAGAGGGACCCAGTGAGACAGTTCTCCTACTCAAGGTAACGTGGAAAAGAGCAGAAAGGCTCTGCTCCCCCGGGGTTGGAGGGACAGCCTGCCAGAGGGGTGGCCCACCAGAGGGAAAGAACTTCAGCCTCCTGGAGGCGGCCCCAGGGTGCTGGGAGCTGCGGCTCATAGCAGCAGGGGAATTTCCTGATCTGTGTCCCGAGCACTGAACACAACTTGGGGGCACAGTGGGGGACCTCTGCCAGAGCGAGCATGTGAAGCCCAGCCCTCAGGGCACACAGCCAGCAGCATGGCCACTGCATTCCAGATCCAGTCAACAGAAGCAGGTGGAGCTGGTAAGCAGGAGCCCCCAGGGCATGAGCGCATTGAACCTAGGGAGGGGAGTGAAGAGAGAGACTGCTGAGCTCTGTCCTCTGCCCCTGGAACAGGACTCTGGAGCTCTGACCACATTCAGATCCTGATCACAGTCTAGCCCCTCTCCCCAATAGAACAGCAGGGCCCCCCACCTCAGCCCCATGGCAGAGGAGGGCACATATGGTCATTCACAGACCAGGAGGGAGGACAGAGCCTCACACACTGAGACCCTTGTGGGAGTGTCCCAAAAGCTCAGGAAGCACCCCCAAAACAGGCTTAGGCTGGGAAAATAAGCAAGCAGAGGAACAAGAGGAACACCATTGAGAAATATTTTTCCTGTGAGCCCAAGAAGGATCAAAATACTCAGTCTGAAGATGAGGAAGCACAAGCTCCTGCATTTAAAGATTCCAAGAAAAACAGAAATTGAGCTCAGGCTATGACAGAGCTCAAAAAAAAACTTTGAAAATCAAATGAGGAAGCTACAAGAAAAACTGGGAAAAGAAATGAGAGAGATGCAGGAAAAACATGAAAATGAAGTCAGCAGCTTAGTTAAGGAAATCCAAAAAATGCTGAAGAAAATAGCATGCTAAAAACCAGCTTAGGTCAAATGGATAAAACAGTTCAAAAAGTTATTGAGGAGAAGAATACTTTAAAAAGCAGAACTGGCCAGATGGAAAAAGAGATAAGAAAGCTCTCTGAGGAATACAAATCCTTCAGACAAAGAATAGAACTCAGGGAGATTGATGAATTTATGAGAAATCAGGACTCAATACTTCAAAACCAAAAGAATGAAAAATTAGAAGAAAATGTGAAACATTTCATTGAAAAAACAACTGATACGGAAAAGAGATTTAGAAAAGATAATTTAAAAATTATTGGAATACCTGAAAGTTGTGATCAGGAAAAGAGCCTTGACATCATTTTCAAAGAATTACTACAGAAAAATTGCCCTGATATTCTAGAAGCAGAGGGCAAAATAGAAATGGAGAGAATCCACCGATCCCCCAGAGAAAGAGATCCCAAAAAACCAACTCCCAGGAATATTATAGCCAAGTTCCAGAACTCCCAAGTCAAAGAGAAAATATTACAAGCAGTCAGAAGGACACAATTCAAATACCATGGAGCTGCAATCAGGATCTCACAGGACTTAGCAGCAACTACATTAAAAGCTCGTAGGGCCTGGAATATAATATACCAGAAGGCAAAAGAGCTTAGAATGCAACCAAGGATCAACTACCCAGAAAAACTGAATGTCCTCTTCCAGAGAAAAAAGATGGACTTTCAATGAACCAGGGGAATTTCAAATGTTCTTGTTGGAATGACCAGAGCTGAACAGACAGTTTGATCTTCAAATACAGGACTCGGGTGAAGCATAGAGATTGGAGGAGAAGGGGAAAATATGAGGGACTTAATAATGATGAACTGCATGTATTCCTGTATAGAAAAATGACACTGATAATACTCATATGAACCTTCTCAATTAACAGAGCAGGTAGAAGGAGCTTTTATATATGAAGCACAGGAGAAAGCTGAATTTGAAGATAAAATATGGTGTAAAAATGGAGTCAACAGAAAAAAAAGGGAACTGTAATGAGAGAAAGAAAATGGAGAGGGGGAATAGGCCAAGATATTTCATATAATAAGATTTTTCTTTATTACAATGAGCTATTTCAATGATATGGAAGGGGGGAAGGCAAGGGGGAATGAGGCAATCTTCAATCTCATCAGATGTGGCTAGGAGAGGAAACAACATATATACTCAGTGGGGTATAGACATCTGGAGTAAGAAGGAGAGGTGGAGGACAGGGGGAAGGGGTGGGGATGTGAATGAAGGAGGAGAGGATGGACCATGGGGAGAGAGTGGTCAGATATAACACATTTTCTTTTTGACTTTTTTACTTCTTGCAAGAGGCTGGGATTGGATCCTGTCAGGGACCATAGGGCCAATTGGATGCTGGGTCTAAGGGGTGGTATGGGGGCTCAGGGCCTCTTGGCCCCAGGGCCAGGGATCTGTCTGCTGTGCCACTCAGCTACCCTACAGTAGAGTCAGAGTGAAAGGAGAGAGAAAATATAATTCATGGTAGTGGAGAAATAAGGAAGGAGGGAGTTGTGATCAGCAATGGCAATGGTGGAAAAATATGGAAGTAACTTTTGTGATAAACTTATCATAAAGAATGTGATCCACCTGTGACATTGTTGGTGGTGTTGGAACACAGACTGAAGCGCATTGTATTATTATTATTATCATTATTATTATTATTTTGGGTGGTGAAGGGCAAATGGGGCTGAGTGGTCTGCCTGGGGCTGCATAGCAGAGTGATCATTGGGTGTCTGAGGCTGGATTTGGACCTGGTTGCTCTGGGCTCAAGAGCCAGTGCTCTGTCCGCCACCCAGCCACCCCTACTGTTATTACTATTTTATTTTATTTTGGGTCTTTTTTTTTTATTTTTGCAGGGCAGTGGGGTTGGGGTGGCTTGCATGTCACACAGCTGGGTGATTGTTGGGTGCACAGGGCCAGATATAGGCTAGGGTGCTCCTGGCTCCAGAGTTGGTGCTCCATCCACTGCGCCACCTGGCTATACCTACAATTATTACTATTATTTTTTAAATTTAAATTTAAATTTTTTTCCTCTCCCCCTTTACTTTATAGCTCAAGCGAGTCTATATTTTTTGGGGGGAGGGGATATTTTGTTTACTCTTAAACAAGAATATATTATTCATTTATTAAAAACATTATTTGTACAAAATGAGAATAAATAAGTATTAAATTTAAAAAAAAGAGTAAATATAATGACCCCTCACCCACAAAAATATAAAACCTCATGAAAAATAAAGTAAAAGAAAGGAAAAAAATATGTTTCAGTCTATGTTCCAATATCATCAGCTCTGTCTTGGGTGGATCACATTCTTTATCATAAGCCCATCATAGAAATTACTTCTATATTTTTCCATAGCTGCTGTTGCTGATTGTAATTCCCTCCATCCATTCTTCCCCACTACCATCTATTATATTTTCTCTCTCCTTTCACTCTGCCCCCCTTCAAAAATGTTCCATGGGGCAGCCAAGTGGCTCAGCAAACAGAGCACTGGCCCAGGGGCCAAGAGACCCCAGGCCTACTTCCCACCTAAGAGATCCAGCAACCACCCAGCCCTGTGGTCCCACACAAGCCTCCAAATCCCACCACCTTGCAAAAAGTAAAAAAGAAAATGTGTTATATCTGAATATCCTCTCCTATGATCTACCCTCTCTTCTATCACCTGAATCCCCCCTTCCCTCCCCTGCCCCCTTCTCTCCTTTTTCTTCTAGATGTTTATACCCTATTGAGTGTTTATGCTGTTTCCTCTCTGAGACATTTTCAATGGGAATGAAGGCTCCCTCATGCCCCCTCACCTTCCCCCCTCCATACCATTGCAAAGGCTACATGAAATATCTTTTATATGAAATATCTTAGCCTTTACTCTCCTTTCTTTTACTCCCAGTACATTTCCCTTTCACCCACTGATTCCATTTTTACCATATATTATATCTTCAAATTCAGCTCTCTCCTGTGCCTCATCTATAAAAAGCTCCTTCTACTTGTTCTATTAAATGAGAAGGTTTATAGGAGTATTATCAGTATCATCTTTCTATGTAGGAATACATGAAGTTCATGATCATCATTAAGTATGTTATAATTTACCCTTCTCATCCACACTCTATGCTTCACCTGAGTCCTGTACTTGAAGATCAAACTTTCTGTTCAGCTCTGGTCATTTCAACAGGAACATTTGAAATTCTCCTATTTCATTGAAAATCCATCTTTTCTTCTGCAAGGGGAATGTTCAGTTTTGCTGGGTAGTTGATTATCAGCTGCATTCCAAGCTCTTTTGTCTTCCAGAATATTATATTGCAAGCTCTATCAGCCCTTAATATAGATGCTGCTAAGTCCTGGGTAATCCTGACTGCAGCTCCATGATATTTGAATTGTGTACTTCTGACTGCTTATAATGTTTTCTCTTTGACTTGGGAGTTCTGGAACTTAGCTATAATATTCCTGGGGGTAGGGTTTTTTTGGATCTCTTTCCATGGGAGATTGGTGGATTCTCTCAATTTCTATTTTATCCTCTGCTTCTAGGATATCAGGGCAATTTTCCCGTAGAAATTCTTTAAAAATGAGGTCAAGGCTCTTTTCCTGATCATGACTTTTAGGTAACCCAATAATTTTAAAATTATCTTTTCTAGATCAGTTTTCCAGATCAGCTGTTTTTTCAGTGAGATATTTCACATTTTCTTCTAGTTTTTCATTCTTTTGGTGTTGAATTATTGTACCTTGATTTCTTGCAAAGTCATCAGCTTTCTCTAGATACATTCTACATCTGAAGGATTTGTTTTCCTCACAGAGCTTTCTTATCTCCTTTTCCATATGGCAAATTCTGCTTTTTAAAGCATTCTTCTCTCCAATAACTTTTTGAACTGTTTTATCCATTTGACCTAAGCTGGTTTTTAACGTATTATTTTCTTTTGCATTTTTTTGAATCTCCTTGACTAAGCTGCTGACTTAGTTTTCATGTTTTTCCTGCATTTCTCTCATTTCTTTTCACAATTTTTCTTCTAACTCCCTTACTTGATTTTCAAAATCTTTTTTGAGCTCTGTCATAGCCTGAGCTCAACTTCTATATTTCTTGGAGTCTTTAGATATAGAAACTTGGACTTTCTCATTTTCAGATTGTGTATTTTGGTCCTCCCTGGTCATAAATGTCTATGGTCAGGTTCCTTTTTTATCTGTTTACTCATTTCCTCCAGTCTATGCTTAGTTTTGCAGTGCTTCCTGAGTTTTTGAGTGTTATTGGAACACCCCCCTGCAAGGACCTCAGTATGTGAGGCTCTGACTGCTCTCCTGGTCTATTGAATGACCACAAGCACACCCCTCTGCCCAGGGGCTAGGGGAAGGTTATTGCTCTATGGGAGGCCCAGACTGACCAGGGTCTAAATATGACTCCTTCCACTCCCTTACCTTCTGTGAGCTGAGCCCTCGGGAAGCAACTGCCAGGAGGCTCCTGCTGGGCAGCTCCATGTGCCTGCTTCCATTTCCTGGAATCTGAGCTGCACTGAGTGCTGCAGGCCGTGGCTGCACTAAGGGCCAGACTGGCCTGGGCTCTGTGCTCACTCTGGCAGAGGTCTCCCTGCTGATCTTTCAAGTTGTGCTTGGTGCTCCCTGGGGTTCAGGTCAGGAAACTGCTTCTGCTGCTAGGAGCAAGAGCTCCCAGGAGTCCTGGGGCTATTTCTGAGAGGTTGAAGCTCCTTCTCTCAGGTGTGTTGCTGCTCCCTCCAACCCCATGGAACAGAGCCTTCCCACTATTTTCCAGGTTACCTTGGGCTGGAGAATTGCCTCACTGGATCTTTCTGTGTCTTCTGTCTCTAGAAAATTTAGTTCAAGTTATAATTTTAAGGTTTTTTAAATGTTTTTGGAGAGAGTGCCTAAGAGAGGCTGTACTCCTGCCACCATCTTGGCTCCACCCAAGGAGTTGATTTTTTGGGGGGCAATTTTTCATGATTTTCTTGCATGGCTCTTTAGTTCTTTTTTTTTTAATTTTTCTTCTTCCACTCTTCTTTGGTTTTAAAAATCTTTTTTAAGCTCTTCTTTGAGGTTTTAGATTTGAGTCCAATTCATAAACTTCTTTGAGATTCTCATATAGGTAATTTGTGACTTTTATTTTTCTGAGATAGCATTTTTATCATCTCTAACTGCATAGTAGGGTAGGGTTCTATGGTTATCAATATTTTAAGTTTTCTTTCTCATATTGATTACTCAATTCTGTTCCTGGGGTATAAGGAGTATAGTCCCAAGTTTTTTTATGCTGTGACTTGGGGCCTCATCCCTGGCTTATCACTTGCCAAGATGTTGCCTATACACCCAGGTGTTGCCCATGCAGAGGTTTGTTTCCTCCCTTATGTCCAGACTCTGCCTGTGCAGTGGTTTGTTCCCAACTCAGTCCTGTCTGTTGCCCCACTGTACCCAAGGTTCAGGCTTTGTTTGGGGTAGGGGCCCTCGATGTTGGCCTGCTGTCTAGCTGCTGGGACCTGAGCTGCTTTCTAGATGCCAGTACCTGGGCTGCACTGTGACTAGAAGCCTCCCACTGGCTTTCCCACTCTGGTACCTAGCTTTACTTTCCTTTTTCCCCCTGAAGAGACAGACTTCACTGAAAATCTTACACAATGTATACAGCTGAAAACTTGTTTTAATTTTTTTCTTTTTTTTTGATGGGATCTGTACCTTTAATGTCTATGCAGAGGCTTCATTTACATTGTGTTGGTAAAAGTTCCAGGAGCATGCTACCTTCATGTTGCCATCTTGGCTCTGCCCAGGAAGTCCAACAATGAAATCTTTCACATGGATTGAGCCTTCCTTTCACTTGAACATTTAGAGATCATTGTAGTCTTATTAATCAGTCCAATTTCAATGATGTTATGGCTCCATGAATACAGAGGCCTGAGGAGAAGAAGAGAGAGATGGCAAACAGCCAATGTAACAGTCAGAACACACAACATTTATCTATTAAGCTTGCTGCCTTATGTGGGCATTGTTCATGGCACTCTAAAACAAATACAAATCTTATAACAATTACCAAAATGTGAAACAGAGATGTAATGGAAGCATGTGCTATTGGAAAAATGGCACCAATAGGCTTGCTCAACATAGGGTTGCCACAGACTTTGTAAAAAACAGTGTCTGTAAAATACAATAAAGGAAAGCATAATAAAATGAAGTATGCCTGTTATATAAAATAAGAATGGATGAGTAGGTGGGAGCCATCTTGTGGAGGGATTTGTATTTTATCCTAAAAACAATAGGGGAACATTTAAGATTTTGGAAAAGGACAGTATCATGGTCACATCTGTGTTTTAGAAATATCAATTTGGCAGCTGTGTGAAGGATTAACTAAGGATTAATTAATTAAGAGAAGTGAAAGATTGGAGGGAAGGGAGAAAATTTAAGAAGCTGTAGCAATAGTCTTCCTTTTTCAGGGTCACATATTTCACATTGGGACACAGGGACTGTTAGTGTCTTTGCAAAGGTTTCTAGTCCTTCATATTGGCACTTCCCTTTAGTTCTCTATGGCTGGAATTTTATGAAAGTAATGTACCACCATTCAAATGGTAATACATTCAGACTTCAAGAATTTATAAACACCAGGACACAAATCCAGAAAGCAATCTCAATTCCTTTTATTCCTGAGAAATCCATGCAAACTGGACAGAATTACTACAGAAAAATTGCCCTGATATTCTAGAAGCAGAGGGCAAAATAGAAATGGAGAGAATCCACCGATCCCCCAGAGAAAGAGATCCCAAAAAACCAACCCCCAAGAATATTATAGCCAAGTTCCAGAACTCCCAAGTCAAAGAGAAAATATTACAAGCAGTCAGAAGGACACAATTCAAATACCATGGAGCTGTAATCAGGATCTCACAGGACTTAGCAGCAATTACATTAAAAGCTCGTAGGGCCTGGAATATAATATACCAGAAGGCAAAAAGAGCTTAGAATGCAACCAAGGATCAACTACCCAGAAAAACTGAATGTCCTCTTCCAGAGAAAAAAGATGGACTTTCAATGAACCAGGGGAATTTCAAATGTTCCTGTTGGAATGGCCAAAGCTGGACAGATGGTTTGATCTTCAAATACAAGACTCGGGTGAAGCATAGAGATTGGAGGAGAAGGGGAAAATATGAGGGACTTAATAATGATGAACTGCATGTATTCCTGTATAGAAAAATGACACTGATAATACTCATATGAACCTTCTCAATTAACAGAGCAGGTAGAAGGAGCTTTTATATATGAAGCACAGGAGAAAGCTGAATTTGAAGATAAAATATGGTGTAAAAATGGAGTCAACAGAAAAAAAAAGGGAACTGTAATGAGAGAAAGAAAATGGAGAGGGGGAATAGGCCAAGATATTTCATATAATAAGATTTTTCTTTATTACAATGAGCTATTGCAATGATATGGAAGGGGGGGAAGGCAAGGGGGAATGAGGGAATCTTCAATCTCATCAGATGTGGCTAGGAGAGGAAACAACATATATACTCAGTGGGGTATAGACATCTGGAGTAAGAAGGAGAGGTGGAGGACAGGGGGAAGGGGTGGGGATGTGAATGAAGGAGGAGAGGATGGACCATGGGGAGAGAGTGGTCAGATATAACACATTTTCTTTTTGACTTTTTTACTTTTTGCAAGAGGCTGGGATTGGATGGCCTGTCAGGGACCATAGGGCCAATTGGATGCTGGGTCTAAGGGGTGGTATGGGAGCTCAGGGCCTCTTGGCCCCAGGGCCAGGGATCTGTCTGCTGTGCCACTCAGCTACCCTACAGTAGAGTCAGAGTGAAAGGAGAGAGAAAATATAATTCATGGTAGTGGAGAAATAAGGAAGGAGGGAGTTGTGATCAGCAATGGCAATGGTGGAAAAATATGGAAGTAACTTTTGTGATAAACTTATCATAAAGAATGTGATCCACCTGTGACATTGTTGGTGGTGTTGGAACACAGACTGAAGCGCATTGTATTATTATTATTATTATTATTATTATCATTATTATTATTATTTTGGGTGGTGAAGGGCAAATGGGGCTGAGTGGTCTGCCTGGGGCTGCATAGCAGAGTGATCATTGGGTGTCTGAGGCTGGATTTGGACCCGGTTGCTCTGGGCTCAAGAGCCAGTGCTCTGTCCGCCACCCAGCCACCCCTACTGTTATTACTATTTTATTTTATTTTGGGTCTTTTTTTTTATTTTTGCAGGGCAGTGGGGTTGGGGTGGCTTGCATGTCACACAGCTGGGTGATTGTTGGGTGCACAGGGCCAGATATAGGCTAGGGTGCTCCTGGCTCCAGAGTTGGTGCTCCATCCACTGCGCCACCTGGCTATACCTACAATTATTACTATTATTTTTTAAATTTAAATTTAAATTTTTTTCCTCTCCCCCTTTACTTTATAGCTCAAGCGAGTCTATATTTTTGGGGGGAGGGGATATTTGTTTACTCTTAAACAAGAATATATTATTAATTTATTAAAAACATTATTTGTACAAAATGAGAATAAATAAGTATTAAATTTAAAAAAAGAGTAAACATAATGACCCCTCACCCACAAAAATATAAAAACTCATGAAAAATAAAGTAAAAGAAAGGAAAAAAATATGTTTCAGTCTATGTTCCAATATCATCAGCTCTGTCTTGGGTGGATCACATTCTTTATCATAAGCCCATCATAGAAATTACTTCTCTATTTTTCCATAGCTGCTGTTGCTGATTGTAATTCCCTCCATCCATTCTTCCCCACTACCATCTATTATATTTTCTCTCTCCTTTCACTCTGCCCCCCTTCAAAAATGTTCCATGGGGCAGCCAAGTGGCTCAGCAAACAGAGCACTGGCCCAGGGGCCAAGAGACCCCAGGCCTACTTCCCACCTAAGAGATCCAGCAACCACCCAGCCCTGTGGTCCCACACAAGCCTCCAAATCCCACCACCTTGCAAAAAGTAAAAAAGAAAATGTGTTATATCTGAATATCCTCTCCTATGATCTACCCTCTCTTCTATCACCTGAATCCCCCCTCCCCTCCCCTGCCCCCTTCTCTCCTTTTTCTTCTAGATGTTTATACCCTATTGAGTGTTTATGCTGTTTCCTCTCTGAGTTCAATGGGAATGAAGGCTCCCTCATGCCCCCTCACCTTCCCCCCTCCATACCATTGCAAAGGCTACATGAAATATCTTTTATATGAAATATCTTAGCCTTTACTCTCCTTTCTTCTACTCCCAGTACATTTCCCTTTCACCCATTGATTCCATTTTTACCATATATTATATCTTCAAATTCAGCTCTCTCCTGTGCCTCATCTATAAAAAGCTCCTTCTACTTGTTCTATTAAATGAGAAGGTTTATAGGAGTATTATCAGTATCATCTTTCTATGTAGGAATACATGAAGTTTATGATCATCATTAAGTATGTTATAATTTACCCTTCTCATCCACACTCTATGCTTCACCTGAGTCCTGTACTTGAAGATCAAACTTTCTGTTCAGCTCTGGTCATTTCAACAGGAACATTTGAAATTCTCCTATTTCATTGAAAGTCCATCTTTTCTTCTGCAAGGGGAATGTTCAGTTTTGCTGGGTAGTTGATTATCAGCTGCATTCCAAGCTCTTTTGTCTTCCAGAATATTATATTGCAAGCTCTATCAGCCCTTAATATAGATGCTGCTAAGTCCTGGGTAATCCTGACTGCAGCTCCATGATATTTGAATTGTGTACTTCTGACTGCTTATGTTTTCTCTTTGACTTGGGAGTTCTGGAACTTAGCTATAATATTCCTGGGGGTAGGGTTTTTTTTGGATCTCTTTCCATGGGAGATTGGTGGATTCTCTCAATTTCTATTTTATCCTCTGCTTCTAGGATATCAGGGCAATTTTCCCGTAGAAATTCTTTAAAAATGAGGTCAAGGCTCTTTTCCTGATCATGACTTTTAGGTAACCCAATAATTTTAAAATTATCTTTTCTAGATCAGTTTTCCAGATCAGCTGTTTTTTCAGTGAGATATTTCACATTTTCTTCTAGTTTTTCATTCTTTTGGTGTTGAATTATTGTACCTTGATTTCTTGCAAAGTCATCAGCTTTCTCTAGATACATTCTACATCTGAAGGATTTGTTTTCCTCACAGAGCTTTCTTATCTCCTTTTCCATATGGCAAATTCTGCTTTTTAAAGCATTCTTCTCTCCAATAACTTTTTGAACTGTTTTATCCATTTGACCTAAGCTGGTTTTTAACGTATTATTTTCTTTTGCATTTTTTTGAATCTCCTTGACTAAGCTGCTGACTTAGTTTTCATGTTTTTCCTGCATTTCTCTCATTTCTTTTCACAATTTTTCTTCTAACTCCCTTACTTGATTTTCAAAATCTTTTTTGAGCTCTGTCATAGCCTGAGCTCAACTTCTATATTTCTTGGAGTCTTTAGATATAGAAACTTGGACTTTCTCATTTTCAGATTGTGTATTTTGGTCCTCCCTGGTCATAAATGTCTATGGTCAGGTTCCTTTTTTTATCTGTTTACTCATTTCCTCCAGTCTATGCTTAGTTTTGCAGTGCTTCCTGAGTTTTTGAGTGTTATTGGAACACCCCCCTGCAAGGACCTCAGTATGTGAGGCTCTGACTGCTCTCCTGGTCTATTGAATGACCACAAGCACACCCCTCTGCCCAGGGGCTAGGGGAAGGTTACTGCTCTATGGGAGGCCCAGACTGACCAGGGTCTAAATATGACTCCTTCCACTCCCTTACCTTCTGTGAGCTGAGCCCTCGGGAAGCAACTGCCAGGAGGCTCCTGCTGGGCAGCTCCATGTGCCTGCTTCCATTTCCTGGAATCTGAGCTGCACTGAGTGCTGCAGGCCATGGCTGCACTAAAGGCCAGACTGGCCTGGGCTCTGTGCTCACTCTGGCAGAGGTCTCCCTGCTGATCTTTCAAGTTGTGCTTGGTGCTCCCTGGGGTTCAGGTCAGGAAACTGCTTCTGCTGCTAGGAGCAAGAGCTCCCAGGAGTCCTGGGGCTATTTCTGAGAGGTTGAAGCTCCTTCTCTCAGGTGTGTTGCTGCTCCCTCCAACCCCATGGAACAGAGCCTTCCCACTATTTTCCAGGTTACCTTGGGCTGGAGAATTGCCTCACTGGATCTTTCTGTGTCTTCTGTCTCTAGAAAATTTAGTTCAAGTTATAATTTTAAGGTTTTTTAAATGTTTTTGGAGAGAGTGCCTAAGAGAGGCTGTACTCCTGCCACCATCTTGGCTCCACCCAAGGAGTTGATTTTTTGGGGGGCAATTTTTCATGATTTTCTTGCATGGCTCTTTAGTTCTTTTTTTTTTAATTTTTCTTCTTCCACTCTTCTTTGGTTTTAAAAATCTTTTTTAAGCTCTTCTTTGAGGTTTTAGATTTGAGTCCAATTCATAAACTTCTTTGAGATTCTCATATAGGTAATTTGTGACTTTTATTTTTCTGAGATAGCATTTTTATCATCTCTAACTGCATAGTAGGGTAGGGTTCTATGGTTATCAATATTTTAAGTTTTCTTTCTCATATTGATTACTCAATTCTGTTCCTGGGGTATAAGGAGTATAGTCCCAAGTTTTTTTATGCTGTGACTTGGGGCCTCATCCCTGGCTTATCACTTGCCAAGATGTTGCCTATACACCCAGGTGTTGCCCATGCAGAGGTTTGTTTCCTCCCTTATGTCCAGACTCTGCCTGTGCAGTGGTTTGTTCCCAACTCAGTCCTGTCTGTTGCCCCACTGTACCCAAGGTTCAGGCTTTGTTTGGGGTAGGGGCCCTCGATGTTGGCCTGCTGTCTAGCTGCTGGGACCTGAGCTGCTGTCTAGATGCCAGTACCTGGGCTGCACTGTGACTAGAAGCCTCCCACTGGCTTTCCCACTCTGGTACCTAGCTTTACTTTCCTTTTTCCCCCTGAAGAGACAGACTTCACTGAAAATCTTACACAATGTATACAGCTGAAAACTTGTTTTAATTTTTTTCTTTTTTTTTGATGGGATCTGTACCTTTAATGTCTATGCAGAGGCTTCATTTACATTGTGTTGGTAAAAGTTCCAGGAGCATGCTACCTTCATGTTGCCATCTTGGCTCTGCCCAGGAAGTCCAACAATGAAATCTTTCACATGGATTGAGCCTTCCTTTCACTTGAACATTTAGAGATCATTGTAGTCTTATTAATCAGTCCAATTTCAATGATGTTATGGCTCCATGAATACAGAGGCCTGAGGAGAAGAAGAGAGAGATGGCAAACAGCCAATGTAACAGTCAGAACACACAACATTTATCTATTAAGCTTGCTGCCTTATGTGGGCATTGTTCATGGCACTCTAAAACAAATACAAATCTTATAACAATTACCAAAATGTGAAACAGAGATGTAATGGAAGCATGTGCTATTGGAAAAATGGCACCAATAGGCTTGCTCAACATAGGGTTGCCACAGACTTTGTAAAAAACAGTGTCTGTAAAATACAATAAAGGAAAGCATAATAAAATGAAGTATGCCTGTTATATAAAATAAGAATGGATGAGTAGGTGGGAGCCATCTTGTGGAGGGATTTGTATTTTATCCTAAAAACAATAGGGGAACATTTAAGATTTTGGAAAAGGACAGTATCATGGTCACATCTGTGTTTTAGAAATATCAATTTGGCAGCTGTGTGAAGGATTAACTAAGGATTAATTAATTAAGAGAAGTGAAAGATTGGAGGGAAGGGAGAAAATTTAAGAAGCTGTAGCAATAGTCTTCCTTTTTCAGGGTCACATATTTCACATTGGGACACAGGGACTGTTAGTGTCTTTGCAAAGGTTTCTAGTCCTTCATATTGGCACTTCCCTTTAGTTCTCTATGGCTGGAATTTTATGAAAGTAATGTACCACCATTCAAATGGTAATACATTCAGACTTCAAGAATTTATAAACACCAGGACACAAATCCAGAAAGCAATCTCAATTCCTTTTATTCCTGAGAAATCCATGCAAACTGGACTAAACCAGTTTCTTCAATCAGTTCTTTCACAGACTCAGGCTGTTCATCTTCTTTGCTTTCTGCCAAGTGTTTAAGTGTTAGGGAATATATGGCAATGATTTAGGGTTAGCAAGGTGAGAAAACACAGAAAAGACCAGAAATAACTCTCAAGTGAGACACTCACATGTACAATTACAATCTATGATCCTCCATGGTCAATAACACTTCACGATCTCAAATATTGAACTAACCCCGTCAATCTCTCCTACCACCAATTAAGTGACTGCCACTTGAGAGAAATGTGCAATTGGGTCCACAATGAATTTATTATAATTAACCTTTCCTTTATCCTCATTTACATGGAAATCTCTTTTAGACTTTCTTGAGTGATGTAGGCAGACATGGTTCACTGATATGGGCTTATTTCAAAGACATAGAACTTGTGTTTGAAGTCTGGGTATGCCATATACTACCAGCATGACCTTGGGCAAGTCACTGAACTTTTCAGGGTCAAATATCTTCATTTCAAAAATGGGGAGTCATGCTTTCTACTTCCATAGAAGGAATTGATAGAATCTGAATATAGATCATAGCATAGTCTTTAGGATTCTAGATATTTTTTAATTCATTTATTTATTTAAGGTAATGGGGTTAAATGATTTGCCCAAGGTCACACAATTAGGCAATTATTAAGTGTCTAAGGTCACAATTGAACTCAGGTACTCCTGACTCCAGGGAAAGTGCTCACTCCACTGCACCACCTAGCTGCCCCCAAAGTATACTTTTTAAAAAAGCTTTTTAAATTTCTCTTGTTTTTTCTGTCTTTGTTTTCTTATGCAACATGACTAATATGGAAATATCTTTTGCATGCCTGTACCTATCTAATCTATATAAAATTACTTACCTTCTCAATAATGGGAGGGAGAATTTAAAACTCAATTTTTTTTTAATTTTTTAAATTTATTTTAATTTTTAAAATTTGTTATTCAGGTAAATGAAAAAAATTTTTTAAAAACTTTTAAACTAATGAAATAGAGGACTTCCAAGTTTTTCTAATTAAATTACCAGAACTGAATAAAAAATTTGACCACTAAATACAAAACTGAAGGGAAATATATAAAGGTTAAAAAAATACAAGAAAGAGAAAAAATAAGAAATTTAATAAAGTTAAACTGTTTTCTATATAACAAGATAATATTTTTTCACTCTTAATATTGTTGTTATTATAAAAGCAATTAAGGGTAGTCTCAGACACTTAATTGCCTACCTATGTGATCTTGGGCAAATCACTTAATCCGGTTGTCTTAAATAAACAAAAGTTTCAAAAAAGCAATTAGAAGGAGTATATGTAAATAGAGTATGTGGGTATAAGGTGACTTTGATAGGATGATAATCAAAAAAAAAAGAAAGGGGTAAGAAAGAAAATTACATTGGAAGAAGAAGGGGGGGGGATTGAATGGGGATAAATTATCCCACATAAAAGAGGCATAAATTAGCTATTATAATTGAAGGAAAGATGGGAGGGGGTGACAGGCAAAGCTTAAATTTTCCTTTCATAAAAATTGACTCATACATGCAGGTGGATATAGAAATTTATCTTATTCTATAAAGAAGTATAAAAGAATAGGGATATCGGAAATGGGGGGTGATACTAAAAAAGAAAGATACTAAAAAAATTGGGGAAGAAAGTGATCAGAAGTAAAACACTTAGGAGGAGAGAAACAAATGAAAATAGCATGAAGGGAAATACACAGTTATCACAGCTACAAGTGTGAATGGGATTAAGTCACTCATAAAACAGAAGTGGATAACAGAATGGATTAAAAACCAGCATCCTACAATATGTTGTTTACAAGAAACACATTTGAAGCAGAGAGATATGCACAGTGTAATTCTAAGAGATTGGAGCAGAATCTATTATGTTTCAGCTGAAGCAAAGAAAGCAGGGGAAGCCATCATGATCTTAGACAAAACAAAAGCAAAAACAGATCTAATTAAAAGAGATAAAGAAGAAAACTCTGTTTTGCTGAAATGTACAATAGGCAATGAAGTCATGTCAATACTAAACATATGTGTATCAACTGTTAGAGCATTTAAATTTTTGAAGGAGTTCAATGAAAACAGCAGGAAATAGATAATAAAACTTTAATAGTGAGAGATCTCAACTTTCTACTCTCATAACTAGATAAATGTAACCAAAAATAAAAAACAAAGACATTAAAGAAGTGAATAAAATTCTGGAAAAGCTAGATATGATAGATATCCAGAGAAAATTGAATGGTAATAGATAGGAATATACCTTTTTCTCACATTAAATGGCACATACACAAAATTTCTCATGTAGTAGAACATTAAAAAACCTCACAACCAAATGCAGAAAAGCAGAAATAGCAAACACATTCTTTTCAGATCACATTTCAATAAAAATTATATTCAACAATGGATAATAGAAACATTAAAAATTAATTGAAAATTAAATACTCTAATTACACATAAATCAAGTGGATCAAAGAACAAATCACTGAAACAACTGGTAATTTCATTAATGAAAATGACAACAATGAGACAATGTGCCAAAATTTATGGGATGCAGTCCAAGGGGATACTTGGGGGGATGTTTTCTTTCTCTAATTTATTACATCAATAAAATAAAGAAAAAGCAGATGAAATTTAATTGTAGTTTTATAATTTGTTCTTTTTTATTTTTTTTAATTTCATACTCAATTCATTCAAGTTGTAATTCCTGAAAAATCAAAGGAAAAATTAAGAAAACTGAAAGTAAGAAAAGCATTGAACTAATAAATAAAACTAGAAACTATTTTATGGAAAAATGCAATAATGTAGATGCACCATTGATTAATTTGATTTTAAAAAGGAAAAATAAAAAAATCAAATTACTAATATAAAAAAAGAAAGGGATGAACTCACCACCCATGAAAAGGAAATTAAAACAATAGGTGGAAGTTATTTTAACCAATTATATGCAAAAATTGACAATTTTTATAATTTATATATATATAATTAAATTATGTAGATGAACAGAAGAACAAATAAAATACTTAAAAAGCCCAATCTTAGAAAAAGAAATTGAACAAACTTTTTATGAACTTCTTAGGAAAAATTCCATGGGTCAAATGGGCTCACAAGAGAATTCTATTAAACATTTAAAAACCAATGAATCTAAATACTATATAAACTATTTGGGAAAATAGTTGAAGGAAGAATCCTAACAAATACCTTTTGTGACACAAATATGGTGATGCCACCCAAACCCCAGGAAGAACCAAAATAGAGAAAGAAAATTATAGGCTAATTTCCCTGATGAACATTATTGCAAAATTTTTAAACAAAATACCAGCAAAACATTTGTAGTGATATATCATAAAGGTCATATACATGATCAGATGAAATTTATACTATGAATGCAGGGTTGGTTCAATATTAGAAAAATATCAGCATAATTGACAAAATCAACAGAAATCATTTGATTATCTCAATAGATGCAGAAAAAGCCTTTAATCCATTCCTATTAAAATCCCTAGAAAGTATAGGAATAAAAGAGCATACTTTAAAATAAGTAATATTTATCTGAAACCATTACAGTGAGATAACTAGAAGCTTTCCCAGTATAATCAGGAGGTGGCTAGGTGGCGCAGTGGATAAAGCACCGGCCTTGGAGTCAGGAGTACCTGGGTTCAAATCCAGTCTCAGACACTTAATAATTACCTAGCTGTGTGGCCTTGGGCAAGCTACTTAACCCCATTTGCCTTGCAAAAATTAAAATTAAAACAAAGTATAATCAGGGATGAAGCAAGGATGCTCATTATCACCTCTATTATTACACATTGGACATGCAGCTAAAAAACTAGAAAAAAGAATAACAAGATTCATGTGAAAGAACAAAAGTTCAAATATTTATCATGGAAATCAATTAAAAAATGAGAAAGAAGGTGATCGAGGCTAATTAGATTGTAAATTGTATTATAAAGCAGTAATTATCAAAACAATTCTGTACTAAGTAGATGGAAGATAAGTATAATAGATTAGGTACAAATAACATTATAATAAATGACCATAGTAATCAAGTATATGATAAAACCAAAACTATAATAAGTAGCTGTAATGAAAGATTATTGTGAAATGAAAAGCAAGGTGATTTCAGAAAATGCTGGAAAGACTGACATGAACTGATCCATAATGAAATGAACAGAATCAAGAAAATGTTGTACCTAATAACAATATTGTTTAAGGAAAAACTTATGAATGACCTATTCTCAGCAATAAAATTATCCAAGACAATTCCAAAGGACTGATGATGAAACATGCTGTCTACTTCCAGAGAACACTGATATTGATTGAATACATGTTGAAAACTGCTATTTTTCACATTCTTTCATTTTTTCTTTTATTCAAATTTTCTTATACAAAATGACTAATATGGAAAGGTTTTACAAATCTATATACCTGATTCTTTACCTTATCAGGGAAAGGCAAAGGTGGTGGTGGGGGATAGAATTTGGAACTCAAAATTTTAAATAAAAATATTTTAAAAAATTTAAAACTTTTAAAATCAGGGGATTGCATTATAGGACCATTAAGATCCCTTCCAGTGCTACCATCTCTATGGAGTTTCTAGTTCTCTGTCACCCTCTTACTCTTTCTTCAAATCCTATCCCTCTCACTCAGTAGATAACTTTTTACTTAGCAAATTGAAGCCATCTGTCCTGAACTCTCCTATTTCTTCTATTCCATATCTCAAAATTCTTCCTCTTTGCCTATTGAGATATAATTAGAAATTTTGTCATGCTGAACAAATATGCCTACAGGGCAAGTGACATAAAATGTACCCTCACATGTGATGCTGGGGAAGTTGCAGCACAGGCTGAAACAGAATTCAAATGGGATGGAGCTGAGATGATAAGGAAGTGACTCCATTTAGTAGCTTTTTTTTTTTTTAGTTTTTTGCTAGGCAGTGGGGTTAAGTGGCTTGCCCAAGGCCACACAGCTAGGTGTCTGAGGCCAGATTTGAACTCAGGTCCTCCTGACACTGGGGCTGGTGCCCTATCCACTGTACCACCTAGCCACCTATAGTAGCTTACTTTTAAAACTCTTTTCTTGCTAATTTCAGTTGTTCTAGGTTGCTAAACAACTGCAAGAACTGCCACAAAACCCTTTACATTTTGATACTCTGGAGTAAAATTCCAGCTACCCCTCTTTAGTTACACCTTTGTCTCTGACTTTGCTACCATCTCTATGGAACACATGTCTCTCCTTACCAAGTCTACCCTCTTTTCTTTTGCCTTTGATCCTCATCCTTCTCATCTAGAAATTGCCTCTCTGAATCTCTCTCTCTCTCTCTCTGTCTCTCTCTGTCTGTCTTTCTGTCAATCACTGAATTGCATCTGCGAGATACATAGAAAATTAACATATGACAAATTCCCATATGATGAACAAATCTGAAAATATCCATGAGAATCCACTTAATAAACTTTACTGGAACTAGAGTACAGTTATAGTCAGAATTACTTCTACCCAAGATCCTGGCCACAGAAACAGTTCATAAAAGTTTTTTAATGATATTTTAAAAGTTGTTGCCATATCCCCTTACACATAATATCCAAACTACATTGAACCAAAAGTTTTCAAAATATAAAGACTTGGTGGAAGAAATTAAAATTATATCAGACCCAGATGAGGTATATAGTATCATGGTCACCTTGGTCATTCTGTCTCCCATTGGAATATCATGCTTTCCCTGAGAATACAAAAGATGAGCTTACATTCTAATCCACTACTCACTTATTAAAAAGCAGTTATTTTCTCAAATGCAGAATACTAAATTCAAAAGAATAATATTGGGAATCAAGATTAAAAAGAATAATATAAAGAATAGTATACTCTTTTCCTCAGACTATTTCTAAGTGAACTTCATTCAAAAAAAAAAGAAAGAAAAAGGAGACAAGATAACATGAGTATGTTAATGATAACAAGAGTTAAAATTTGCAAAGCATTTTGGGAGCCTTATCTCACTGAGTTTCACTTCACTAGGAAGCTAGATATTGCACGAATATTTTGTGATTTTCTTTTTCAGTACACAAACAATACAAATTTCAACTCAGCTATGAATTAGTAAAAAAAAAAAGTCCTAGAGACTTGCCTAGAGAAAAGTCATAGGGGCAGCTAGGTGGTACAGTGGATAGAACATAGGCCCTGGAGTCAGGAGGACCTGAGTTCAAATGCGACCTCAGACACTTAATAATTACCTAGCTGTGTGATCTTGGGCAAATTACTTAACCCCATTGTCTTGCAAAAACAACAACAACAAAAAAAACTCCTAAAGAATTAGCATTAAGGTTAATTAACTCATCCAGGGTCTCAAATCCAGAAGCTGGATTTGAACCCATATTTTTTCTGACTCCAAGTCTAGAACTCCTTCCCTGATTCCATATTTATCTTCCCAATATTTGAAAAACAAAAGCACATACCTTTCAAATAGGAGGCTGTTGTGCTTCTTGGTACTGGGGAGAAATTGAGAGGAAACATAAAAGAAGAGAGGACAGAAACAGAGCTCTATCTGAATCTCAACAAATTTTATCAAAACTTGGTTTTCCAGAGCACTTTTTCAAGAAATCATAGATGAAACTGCATTGGCAAAACAGTTAATTGTCCCAGTTTTTTTTTAAATGATAGAATAACTATATGGCAATGGATGGCAATTGAATGCAATAGCATGATGGTTGAACATCTGTAATCTCTGATTCAGAGTTTGGAAGTTCTGAGGTACAATGGGCTACCCATTTGAGTGTCCATACTAAGCTTCAAAATTAACAGAATCACTGTCATTTGGGGGGGGGGGGGCGGAGTGAAGAATACACCATTTTGCCTAAAGGGACTAAACCCATCAAGTCATAAATGGAGCAGGTCAAAGTTCCCATGATGATCCAGGGTGGGATTTTGTTGGGAATGACTCCTGTATTCTCAAGCAGGGCAAGATAGGGGGACCTAGTCTTAAAAAAAAAAAATGAGTATGCAATGTAAGTTTTGATAGATATATGCATTGTGCTCCTACTCTTTCATATATCTCTCTCAGATAATTCCATTGGAAACTATGACTTTAGAATTTTATTGTCAATAGACTACAGTGGCTGGTTAGTGTGATTTAGGTCCTTATTTTAGAAAATGAAGTTTTCTAAAAATTGACTAAAATTATATTGATAAATTGCCTGGTCTTTGATTTCCTTGGTTAAGTCAAAAATTGGTAATTCCAGAAAGAAGAATGGGGGTGAGATTGGAATCTGTAAAAAGGAGAATCTAAATTATATAGTGAAATGTAAATTGTGTCAGGTACATCAAGACAACCCTAATTAAAGAACGTTAGAGCTCACTAATATACTTATCTATCTTATTAAAGCTGTTTGAAAAGTTCTAAAGAATCACTTTTTCCTTAGCTTAGTTTATAAATCATTTATGAAATGAGTAGTGAAAGAGAATAAACATGAAATAATAAATGTTTCTAAAATATTAGAGCAGAGTACCCACTAGATCATAGCATCCCAATTTACTGTGTTAAACAATCTATTTAATAAATGTGTTCTATAAACTTGCAAAAAAAATAAAGAATGCTAGACATTATAAGGCAGCAAGGCACAGTAGAAATTCTGGAGATAGAGGATAAGCATTTCCCCACCTTTGATATGAATTATCTGCATAACCCTGGGCAAGTCATTTTCATCCTGTATAAAATGTCTTGGAGGTCCCTTCCAGTTGTAGTTCTAGGATACTGTGAAAGCATCAAAATTACTCTAGAGTAAGTAAACAAAGGGGAAAAAATTGGGGAAAGGATCTGACCCATGACATTCTAAATGTCACAGAGAATTGGTATAACTGTGCTCAAAGCCCTCCTCTCTTTCCTAAAAACTTGAAGACAAGTTGGTCTGAATTACATTGATTGAAGATATACTTCAAAGTCATTTTTTTTTTAGATTTTTGCAAGGCAAATGGGGTTAAGTGACTTGCCCAAGGCCACACAGCTAGGTAATTATTAAGTGTCTGAGACCAGATTTGAACCCAGGTACTCTTGACTCCAAGGCTGGTGCTTTACCCACTGAGCCACCTAGCTGCCCCTCAAAGTCATTT
This sequence comes from Macrotis lagotis, assembly GCF_037893015.1. Taxonomy (NCBI): domain Eukaryota; kingdom Metazoa; phylum Chordata; class Mammalia; order Peramelemorphia; family Peramelidae; genus Macrotis; species Macrotis lagotis. The sequence continues at coordinate 579,458,672 of NC_133666.1, forward strand.
TCAAACTAAGTTTAAACCAAGAAGTAGGAAGGGAAGAGGAGGGGAGTGAGAAGAGAAATTGTGCTTCAGCCTGGAGTGGAACATCCAACTTGATGAAATGGTTTTCATTTTAATATGTGCATATTTTAGGTTGTGATTTACTTTTGAACTATTAGAGAAGGGGGAAATGAACACAGAGAATTCATTTTCATACGAAACTACCTGAAATGTATTTCAAGTGAGAATTCAAAGCAGGTTGTTTTCTTTTTGAATTTCAGAGCTAGGAAAAAAAATACTACTCATTCAGCATCATGTCGTCCCTGTCCATGATTACTTCTCCTTGGAAGAGATCATCATTTAATGTTAATAGATAATAGGAATTGCAGAAGGGGTGGAAGCAGAGTAATTTTCTTACTACCCTGCTAAATTTAATACATACTTAATAGAAATTGATGATTTAATATAGTACCCTTTTTTGTAACTCTGTATGTTGAAATATTTCCATTTATTGAAGATTACATTTGTAAAAAAATCATTTTTAACAAGAGTTAATTCAAATGATTTCTCTTTCATCACATTCAACTTAGATCAATGCAATGTAAAGACTATCAGACTGCCTTCTGTGTGGGGGGGAAGGAAGATTGGGGGGAATTGTAAAACTCAAAATAAATAAAATCTTAAAAAAAGATAATTGCACATGAAATTGCAAATCTATTATGTACAACTTGCTATTCTTTTAAAATAAATAATAAAATTATCGCCTAAAAAAGGAGTTAATTCAAACCATAAGGCCACATGACTTCATTTAAAATTATCCAGAACTTGAGGAGTCTTGTGATCACATTTGGACGTCCAACATCTTCACTGAAAATATTTCTTTAAAAGCACAAAAGAGAGAAAAATATTTAAAATGCACATTTCAGAACAAGGGTGTGTACAGGGTCCAACTTAGAAACAGCAATATTCTGGATTCTGCCCAGCTGCTAGGCAATGGTTTGGTATAAAAGCTTAGAATGAAAAACATATCACCTTATCATTATCAAGCAGTCTTTTTTGCTCATCACCTTGTTAATTTAAACACTATTTTCTGTGAGATAACTGAGTTGTCATTCTGACTCCCATTTTACAAGAGTACCCAAAAAACAAAGATTCTCATCTGTATGCATAGTCTTCTTTTTCTCTACTAGTTTGTATATGGGAATGTTCCTTTTATTTGCTGTTTGTCAATATTCTGAGTAAAAGAATAACTTTTTTTTAAAAAAGAGAGAAAATGACCTCAGAAAATAAACATAACAATTATTGTTGATATTTATAAAGCACTTTAATGTTTGCTAAATGCTTCATACACATTATCTGTTTAATTCCCATAAAAACTGATAGAGGTCAGCACTCTCACCAGAGGGAGGTGCTCTTTATGCCCATTTTACAGATGGGAAAACTAAGACTCAAAAGATTATGTGCCTTTCCATCATATATCCATAAAGTGTCTACATGTGACTGGGATGGAATATTATTGTACTATAAGAAATGAGAAGCAGAAAAATCTGGGAAGACTTATGTCAATTGATGCAAAGTGAAGTGATCAAAGCCAGAAGATCATTTGTTCATAGTGATAGCAATATTGTATGATGATCAACTGCAATATAATGACAAAAGTGTAGCATCTAGGTGACCCAGTGGATAGATCACTCACCCTGAAGCTCAATCTGACCTTAAACACTTGCCACTTAATAGTTTTGTGACCTTGGGCAAGTCACTTATTCTTGATTGTTTCACATCCAGGGTCATCTCCATTCATCCTGATTCACATCTGGTCACTGGATCCAAATGTCTCTGGAGGAGAAAGTGAGACTGGTGACTTGGCACAACCTCTCTCACTGAAATCCAATTCATGTACATGTCATGTTACCACCTCCCTGACGTCAGGCTCTTCCTCAAGAATGAAAGGCAAATATCACCATCAAGATATAAGGCAATTCTTCAGAACTTATGATGAAAAATGCTGTCTATCTCAGAAAAAAAGAATGATGGAATCTAAATGTAGATCAAAGCAAGCTTTTTTGCTTTATTTTTCTTTCTTTTTGTGAGTGTGTGTATGTGTGTGTGTGTGTGTGTGTGTGAGAGAGAGAGAGAGAGAGAGAGAGAGAGAGAGAGAGAGAGAGAGAGAGAGAGAGACCACTTTGCAACATGGCTAATACAGATATATGTTTTCTATGACTGTGTATTTTATATCAGAATTCTTGCTTTCTCAAGGAGGGAGGAGTTGAGGAAGGGAAAGGATTTTGAACTCAAATATTATTTTAAAAATAATTTAATTGTTTTTGTATGTAATTGAGAAAAACAAAATAAAAATATTCTATTAAAAAGAAAGACAGAATTCTAACTCCAAGTCAAATGCTCATTCCACTATGCTAGACTAATTTCCAAGGAGCAACCTAATACCCAATTTAACTTCTGACCCACTGGAATCCATTAAGCAATTCAACAAACATTATTGATTAAGAAATTCTGATGAGCCAGATTCTATGACAAAAAAATAATGAAATGATTGCTACCTTCAAGGGAACTTACATTCTCAAATATATAAAACTTCCAAACACACCATCAATACATGGTGTTCCAAAAAATCTTAATTCAATTATAGGATATTAATGTTTAATAATCAAAGTTATCTTATAAAAGCTATTAACTAATATTAATTGTTAGCTACTAAAGCTTATAAAAGTTATCATAACTTTGGGGGCATTTTGTATAAAAAACCAAAATGGCATAAGCATCATAATAAGATCATAGCTTTAAAGACAGAAAAGACTTTGGAAATCATCTGGTCCAGTTCCCTCATTTTATAGGACATAAAGAGAAAATAGAGAGTTTTTGATATAAATGCTCAAGACACCAAAGGTGGATTTATAAATTAAAATGAGAAATATACATCTGACAAACATCTTTTGATGACCTGTGGGATTCCCACTACTCATGAGCATGTATAGCTATTTAAAACTAAAGGAATCAACTTCACACTTGTTGAAATCCAGATGCTTTAGAACTGGTTTCTTCCACAATATTTCTGAACAGTGATATGGAAGAACATCATGAATTGAGCACATTACCGTCATTTTCACAGGCCAGGCTCCAGTGATACCAGCTGAAATTGGAGTAGAAGACAGTTGTTGCTGGTATGCATCAAAGCACCTCTAAAGGTATTAGACTGACAAGTATGGACTACCATTGCATGACCACATTCTGTTCTTCCCTCATCAACGAAATCCTTTCACAGCATACCAAAATACCCCTGAAAACAGGATTCTGATTTGGAAATGGGTGGTTTTGCCATCTATGTTTCTCAAGGCAATAATAAAAGTGGAACAAAATCTATAGAAATGGAAAGTTTATGATTAATAATTTTGATTATGATTAATAATTTTCAAAATTAAACCTAAAAAGGGGAGGCTAGGTATCACAGTGGATAGAGTACTGGCCCTGGAGTTAGGAGTACCTGAGTTCAAATCCCGCCTCAGACACTTAATAATTACCGAGCTGTGTGGCCTTGGGCAAGCCAATTAACCCCATTTGCCTTGCAAAAAAATGAAAAAAAAATTAAACCTAAAGAAAATATCTTTGATAATACCCAGTATTTGATGGTAAAGTCATACGTTTAAGTTAATGGTGCATACCAAGTCCTATGGTTTTGAAGACCTTCCAACTATCTCCCTCCCTTCCTCTTTCTTTCTTTCTCTCTGTCTCTGTCTGTCTGTCTCTCCATTTAAAAAATTTAAATGTGTGACATCATTAACACACTAATGAATAGGGAAATAGGTTAAAAATGGGGCAATTCTTTGATAATTTTAAAAACATAACCATATGATCAGAAAATCTAGTGATGGAAGGAACCTCAGCAGGCATCAAGTTCTATCTCTTTATTTTACAGATGAAGAAACCAAGGCTCAATGAACTTAAGGGAATATTACAAGATTCTGCTTCTCTATCCCCCACCATTATAAAAAAAAAGAGAAAACTATGCCCTAAATCATCTATATCTTGTGCATATATATATACATATTGTATATATATATATATATATATATATATATATATATATATATGTATATATGCTTAAGTATATTTTTCCTTACAATTTATCATCAGGGAGGCAGCATGGTACTTCAAAAAAAGACCTCACTCTGGAGTCAGAAGACGCAATTTCAAATTCTGCCTCTGTCATTTACTACCTATTTGATCTTGGATCACCTAATGCTGCTAGTCCTCAATTTTGTCATCTGTTTAAAAAAGGGGGGGGGCATTGAGCTAAATTACCTCTGGGTTACTATTTCTTATAATTTTAAATCTATGATATAGGAATCTTTTTTAAAGCCCCCTTCTTTTCTTCCTCAACAAATACATTAAACAGCAATTCCAAAAGTAAATAAATACCATAAATGGAAAATAACCATATCCTTCAAACAGTATAATTTCTAAGTTAAGTACTAACACAAATCAAGAAAAACCTCTCATTAAGGTGGACAGGCACCAATCTCAGGGATAAACAAAAAACAACAAACTTGGTTCCACAGTAAGCATGGGAAGCATTCAGATTACAAGGGAAACAAAGGAAGATCAGCTTGACTGGAATTTAAATAAGCTTTAAAGTCTTCCAGGCTGACATTACTATCTTTCTCTGAGGAGGCTGAGCCAGATACAAGAGTCTGTGGTGTTTTACATATGTAGAGACCAATCTGTAAAACACACAATTATAGATGAAATCCTTGGGTTTAGGAAAGCAGAAATATTTTTGAAGATGTTTTCAGGCTCAAATGACGTGAGTAGCAATTTTTCTATCCAATCCAATCCACACAATTATATTACTACCAGCATTGTCCTTTCTTGTTATGAAGAGGATCGGTCTCATCACAGGTATCATCAGCTGAGCATGAATTAGATTAAGTGAGGCAGAGATGCACAAAGTTAGCAACCTTCCACTATCTTCCATAGTAATTAGAATCTAGACTAAAGTCTAGAGAAGACAAGACTAAAGTCAAAGTCTTTCAGTGGTCTGGAATGCAGTGGATGACCTTGATGTCTTACTAACCTCCAAATACTCCACAGCATCAGCTTCAGTCACCATCATGACTGTTGGAACAAATTGTTCTCATCTACGCATTCTACCAAGGGAAGTCTTCATATGCTTGTGGCAGACATTCCCCTAACTCATCAATGGGTTTGAGATCCATCAGTTATTCTCAACCTAGTTTAACCTGTCTACTGAGATGGTTTTACTAGGATGTAGATGTAGCCCATGCCACAGCTTCTTGTAGTGACAGGTGAGACTAGTACCATTATTACTGCTGCTGCTGCTGCTACAACTACTCTGCTCTTTTTAGTGACAAGATCTGTGAAGGACTTTACACACCTTTCGTTTTATTCTCACAATTCTGGGGGGGGGGGCAGTGCTATTATTATTGTTTCCATTTTGCAACTGGAGAAACTGAGGCATACAGAGGTCAAGTTATACAGCTATTTAGTGTCTGAGGCCAGAGTTGAACTTGTTTTCCTGACTTCAGGTCAGTATTCTAAGAAATAAGTATTATTAAGGGTCTACTAGCTGAGAGAGTTATGAAAATTTTATTTCATCCTCCCAACCAAAAGAGCTATGTGCTACTATTTTTTTTTTTAGATTTTTGCAAGGCAATGGGGTTAAGTGGCTTGCCCAAGGCCACACAGCTAGGTAGTTATTAAGTGTCTGAGACCAGATTTGAACCCAGGTACTCCTGACTCCAAGGCCGGTGCTTTATCCACTACGCCACCTAGCTGCCCCTTATGTGCTACTATTGTCATTACTTTTTAGTTGAGGAAACTGAGCCAGATGGGAGTTAAGGGACTTGACCAATATGGCATAGCTAATAAGGCTTTGATTTGATTAAGATTTGAACGTGTTTTCCTGTCTCCACAGGCCAATTTCTATATACCCTACCCACTATGCCACCTAGTTGCCTCCACTAGGTGCTAGGAGCATCACAAGAAAATGAAAAAGTCTTTAACTTTAATGCAGTTCTTATTCTAGTAGAGGTGGGGGAATACAAAGCATAAGTCAATAAGTGTATTCAGAATAATTGGTAAGAGAACATAAAATCACAGAACTCGAGTGCTAAAGGACCTTAGAGTTCTAGTAGTATAAGCCTCTCTTACAGATGAGAAAACTGAGACCCAACTAGGATAGATCACTTGCCTAAAGTTGTTTTTTGTTGCTATCATTGCTGAGTTGTTTCCATTGTGGGACTTCATTTGGGATTTTCTTGGCAATTTCCTTCTCCAGTTCATTTCATAGTTGAGGAAGTGAAGCAAACAAGGCTAAGTGACTTGTCCACAGTCACACAGTTAATAGGTCTGAAGTAGGGTTTGAATTCAGAACTTCCTGATTCCAAGTCAGGTGTTCTATTTACTTCACCACCTAGATGACCAAGAATATACCAGTAGTAAATGTCAAGGGACAGAATTTACTTCTAGATAATCAGGAAAGGCTTCCTACAGGAGATGGTGTTTGAACTGAACCTTCCAAAGAATTTTGCCATCATTGCTCAATTGATGGGAGAATATTATGACTCATAGATAGCAGGATGTGGGTAGTATAGAAGGGATATAGTGTGATAGTGTGGAGGCCTGAGATCTTGGTCTGGAATTCCATAGGATCATCAAATCAGCCAGCTAGGCTCTACAACCATGTATAAAATTATGCTTAAAACATTCATTTCCTTGAGGCTCAGTTTCCTCATTTGTAAAATGAAGTGGTTTGATAAGATGTTTTCCAACATTCTTATCAGTTCTCAAAGTCTCTGTGCTTTGAAGCTATGATTCAGAGTGCACCCCCACTTTTTATTCAAATGGAGTCTCAGAGTATGTTCATTCAAGTTGCACACCACATCTGTGCTCACACGCCCACCAATCCCTCCCGCCAATAGAGCTCAATATATCCTTTAAGCTTGGACTGAAAATAATTTTTTCCCTATTGTACAACCTTAAAGAAAGAGAATCCACTGTGAAAGAATATGGCCTTTGTCAGACCTGCCTCAGGAGCTCTAAAGTCACCTCAACAGATTTCAATCCACAGGTCTTCTAAACAAGATATAACACCAGTACAATGGTTGCATGCTAATACAACCTTGCCAAAACAGAGACATTTTAACTTGCAGGAAAAAAGAAATCATAATAATAATTACATTTTTCTTAATGGAAAGAAAGTCAGCCCCCAACAGGTAGACAACCCCCCAAGGACCTGGGGTTGGAGAGAACACCAAGGAACATTCAGCTATGTCTCTACTACCACATCTGGTCTTGTCAGCAATAGTCTCATTCAAATTCTAATCTAGCAGAGTTCTTTTCAACTCCCCACTCACATCCATCCTCTTAGTAGGTTGGATTAAAATTTCATCAATTCTTAAGAAAAAAAATTGCTTTTTTTTTTAAACAGTATATAGGAGGGGCGGCTAGGTGGTGCAGTGGATAAAGCACTGGCCCTGGAGTCAGGAGTACCTGGGTTCAAATCCAGTCTCAGACACCTAATAATTACCTAGCTGTGTGGCCTTGGGCAAGCCACTTAACCCCATTTGCCTTGCAAAAACCTAAAAAAACCCAACAGTATATAGGTTTATTCCTATTCATTCACCACAACCTCCAATTAATTTAAGGTTCAGTGACCTTTACTAAAGGCCAAATTCTTAATATTCCTTCAAGGGTCAGGCATTCAAGTACCTGCAAAATAAAAACTAATAAAGTATTATTTTTCCTTAACAGAAATGAGATTTTTTTTCCAAAGGAAAATGTGGCAATAAGGATTGATTTTTCTTAGATAATAATTAACAATAATAGAAAATTAAGATACATGCCTAAGTCCCTAGCACAGAGGGTTTCACAGGCTCCTGGCAAAACCAAATCCCAATTCTTATGTCCTTAATATGCAAAGATAGGATCATCTACATAGAAAGTTTTAGAATCATCAGTTCTAGGTCTCCTCAAGAAGTATCAACTATTGTGCACAATCTAATTACCAGATAATTCTTCAAAGTTGACTAGTGATTAACTCAACATTCCTGTTAAATGTGGCAAAAGATAAATCCCTACATCATCTATAGCAAAGGACTTTAGAAAGGTATTGCAATGAAAAACACTTATGAAATGGAATTTCAGTTGAGGTTTACATTTTCCTCTTCTCTTCCCTTTATCCCTTACAATCAGAGCATTCTATTAGCAGATGGCCAGTGTTCATATGATTTCATCCACATAGAAAAACATTTTTGCTATTGCTCCAAAAAAGATTTCTTCATTTACAGGCAGATACAATATTCAAACTACTAGACATGTTAAGGTGCCTAAAACAGAGAGAAGAAAGGAAGAAGGAGGAGGAGGAGGAGGAGGAGGAGGAGGAGGAGGAGGAGGAGGAGGAGAAAGAAGAAGAAGTAGAAGAAGAAGAAGAAGAAGAAGAAGAAGAAGAAGAAGAAGAAAGAAAGGACTTATTGAGGTTGCTAGGACAATTCCCTACAGAGGTTAATAATAAAAAGAAGGCATCTATATACCCCCAAATATTTAAAGTAACACTTTGGGCAATAATCAAACATCAATGTAATAAAACATGACTATGCTCCAAGAAATAACAATCATGATCAGACTTACATGAACTGATGCAATAACTAAGCAGAACCACTGGGGGAATATACATGGCTACAACAATGTGAGTGGAAAGAACAAGAACTACAAAACTGAATCTGAAAACTGTGGAACTTGATTGATTAGGTTTGATCACAAAGAGACACATTTCTCTCCACATTCACCTTCCTGTTCCTTTCCAGAAGCAAGGAACCCTGGGTGTGCATAAATAACACCAGTCTTTTTTAATCTTTAGTTTTGTAGAATTTTCTTTCTTCCTTTCTTCATGCTTCATTATAAAAAATGGCTCTCTGGGAGTCAGTGGGTCAAGAATATAATAGGAAATAAAGATAGGGTTAAAAACAAAATATATCAATAAAGTTATTTTAAAACAGCATAGGTGATATCTATTCTGATTTTTAATTATTGTCTTATTTGTGAAGCTTACTTTTAAAGACTTCATCCCTTCCATTAGCATTGTGGTAGGTAATCCAAATCCACATCAGGGCTGTGCCTTTGAAAGCCTGAAAGCCAATATAAATGGATACAAGCTGGCTCAGGCCTGTAGGAACACATTGAATTTATATGGAGAAGGATAGTTTGAGAGAAAAACAGAAACTGGAAACTAATTCACATAAAATTTGGCAAAGACCAAAGAAAACAAATTGAGGGATCAAATAATTAATTGTAACACTTAATTGACATAGCAATTCTTGAGAACTATAGCTCAAATGGCAAGATTTCTATGACTCTAGATGGCTTGAATGAAGAAAGTGCTATAAAAGTAAAGATTTAATGCTGAAGAGGGGGCCCTAAATCAAGTCAATTGTTTTATTTTACAGATGAGGAAATGGGCAGAGAGGGGTTAAGGAACATGTCCAGAGTCACATCAAGCTAGTTGTGTCTAAAGTAGATTTTGAACTTAAGTGCTCCTGTTTTTCAGACTTTAGAGCTATGAACCATCTTTTGTCAAAAACATCAAAAAAAATTGTGATTAAGTCTAATTCTGTACAGCTATAGGTCAAAATGACCCCAAGCAGGCTAATGTTGAGTCAAGGCAGATAAAGAGAGGCTTAGTGACCTCCTGTGAATCATACACAGGTGGGGAAAAACATCATGGGCAGGCCACTCAGCTGGTTTATCCGACTGAAAAGGACATTGGATTAAGTGGCTTTGAAGGTCCCACTCAGATATAGATCTGTGATTGTGTGAAATTCAAAGATCTTAACCCTCAGGTCTCTTCTTATTGGTCATATTATATCTATCACTAAAACTTTAATATTCCAGCAATGAAGTAAATGAACCTAGAAGTCATGGTAAAGCTGGAAGGGACTCAAGAGTTCATTTAGTCCATCCTCCTCCATTTCACAGATGAAGAAATTGAGGACCACAAAGATAAAATTACTTTCCAATGTTTCAGAGATTACCATTTCAGTGAGAGAGACTTGTGTCCAGTCTCAACTATATCATAAATATGTGGCCAGGCCATTCTGGACTGTTTTCCTCTGCAAAATTAAGGAGTTAGTTAGACAAGAAATCTCTGCCTGCTTTAGGTTTTCTTTTCTCTCCCAGGTGTTTAACAAAAAAGAATGAGTTGAGAATAGCCAGATTTTTACAGCTTTGGTTGATTTAAGCCAGACTTTCTAAGTGATTTCCACATATCTCCATGAGGGAATTTTTTTCTGAATCAGAAGTGGAAAGAGTTCCCATAAAAATGCAAGAGGGTTAAGAGGGAAAAACATACTGCACAACTAGAATGCTTATTGTTTATTCAATAGTCTATTAGATGACTCCTTTCTAAAATATGCTTATTTGAAGGAACTAAGCAATGCAGTAACCCATTGTGATTGCCTTTTCATCTTTCAGACTAAAGAAATTAAATACTTAAAAAACTTGTCTCCATTTTTTAAGAGAGACTTATGGAGAACTCTTTTTTTCCCCACAGTAAAAAGTAGCTAAGGAAGTATTTGAAGTTACATGGATTCTCTTGTTTTAACACTCCACCAATTTCAAAAGAATATAAATCACTTCTGGGGAGATTTAAAAAACAAAATAAAGTCACACACATTTGTTCTTGATTATGCTATTTGCCACATTTGTGCTCAAAATGACTTGAAAAATTGCTCCTTCTGTTCTTTAAAACAGAAGAAATAGGAAAGGGTTCTACCAGGGATGAAACATGCCCATTGCCTTTGCAAATGGTGCAAGACTTTTGGAATCTTCCTCTCTTGAAAAGAAGAATTTCTGAAATCTAAAGGTTTTCTCATTAATTATGGAGCTTATTTTGTAGAAAGACTTCCTTTCCTTCTCTGTTCTGCTCTCAGAAATTTGCTCCAATGAGACCCCCAATCATAGCAATTGTCTGCCACCATCACACACAGGTCAACCACTCATTATTGAATCTAACTTATTCCATTTGAAGACATCAGTTTTCTGTTGGATATAAGTTATTACTGCATTATTCATATGCTACTTGTTTGGCTCAGATGCCTCCTTATGTAAACATAGCATTCATATTTCCATAGTGTTTTTATGTTCTTAACCAGGCTTGTATTATTTTCTTATTTGAGGCACATACAGGTCTTGGTTATGGCTGATTGAAAATTGCCATACTCCCATCTTCAAACACTGATATTTTTGAGAAATAAATGAATATTAATTTGAAAATTCAGCCTACAAATACAGTTTCATAAGCAAAATGTATTGTTTAATATTTTCTTCCTTATTCTCAGTTGTTCTTTAGATGTTTTTTGACTCTTGAGTATAGTGTTTGTTTTGTTTCCTGCGACGTCTGGGCCTTTAATTCTGTAAAGAAAATAGCATAACTAATGGGAGTGAAGCTTACAGACAAAATAAAATAGTAGTCTCGAAATATTCACGACCAACACAATTTTGATTAAAGAAAGAACTCTGATTTTTAATAGTTTTGATCATTAAAAAAGTTTAAACCTGCATAGCAATCATTTCAAAAATAATTATTTAATGTTCCATAATTAAACTGTACACAACCTAGTCTTGGGACACAGAAGCCTGTGAGGTGAGTTTGCAGTCCAGTGCAATCAATCCCAGGAGCAGGGAGCCAATCTCCCCTTGGCCATTTAGTTCTGTTTGTCTAAGTTTTTGTTTGTATGTGGTGTGTGTGTGTGTGTGTGTGTGTGTGTGTGGTGTTACTTGGCACAGTCTAGCTCCGCATGTTAGCGGATCTGCACTGGGAAGAGAGAGCAGCTTGACCCCAGTCCTTTCTCCCTTCCCCTCCCCCCACTTGGCAGGACTTCCTTCTCAAAGTCGTTCAATGTCTCGGTATTTCTTCCTCAAGATGGACACCTGGTCTTTAAAGAGGACGGGGTCGAGCCTCATCTGAGAATGGCTCAGCGGCATGTAGCCAAACCAGCTGGCAAACGTATTCATGCAGCTCTGTCTCTGGGCGAAGTGGTCTGGGTCTGCCCAACGAGAAGCTCGAGAAGTCTGGAGGAAAGAAGAGGAGAGGGAACATGAGATAATGGAGAGACTTAACATCAACCAAGAAATGAGGTCATTATTAAGGAGTTGACTTATGTGACTATGGTCAACATCAATTACCTAAGAGTCTAATGGAAAAATAATGGAACTACCTAAGAGTCTAATGGCAAGGGGTGTGTGTGTGTGTGTGTGTGTGTGTGTGTCTGTCTGTCTCTCTCTATGACTATGTATGTGTGTATATGCACTGATTCTGGCTCCTGACTAGGATAACATAGCTAATAAATTTCTTAGGTAGGATTCGAACTTGGACCCTGCAACACAACACTAATGCTATGTAAATTGGGGACCTGCATGAAGATGGATAGAGATTAAATCATTTTCCCAGAGTCACAAAGCCAGTGAATAACAGACAAGATTTGAACTCAAATCTTTATGACTCCAGGTTCAGAACTATTCCACTAGCTGCCTAGACTTTCAATTCCATCTAAATTACCCTGTAATTAGAATTCTCCCCACAACATACTTAGACAAGCAATCAGATGGTCTTTGCTCAATGAGAGGGATCATCTCCATTCTGAGGAAGCCTTCCCCAATTTTTAGATAAGCTTTAATTTTCAGGGAGGTTTTCCTTATATAACAGATATCATTCATATATACCTTAAGGTTTGCAAAGAGCTTTACATATATTATCTCAGAAGGAATTCGATTTGCCCATAGTCAAATAAGTAAATCTGAGTGTCCAGGACTCTGTTCTTGACTGAACTAATTCAACAGAAACAACCACAAGTTTTCTTGTTTGCAGGTGATATTCTTGAGGTCAGCAGTGCCAATCACTGACAAAATGCACATAAAGGCAAGGAGTACAACAACACTATCCAATTTTCCTCTTGCAAGGTATAGTCTGGTAGCCTGCAAAATGTGAGCTCTTCGTTCAAAGTTGCTGTTATTTGGTCTTTTGCTATAAAATGAAGGTCAGTGCTACTAACCATATTCCAAACTCTGGAGTCAATGCATTACCTACATTTTTTTTGTTGTTGTTGTTAAAATGTTAAACCTAACTTCTAGGACTCTGATTTCAACAAGCCTATACCCCTGACTGGTGCCTAAAAATTATAAAAATTTTTAAAAATAGTTTTATTTAAAGTTTTGAGTTCCAAATTCTCTCCCTTCCTCCTTCCTGAGATACTAAATTATCAGAAAACAGTGATACATGTGAAATCATGTAATACATGTCCATATTAGTCATTTTATACAAGAAAATGAATAAAAGAAAAATGAAAAAGTGAAACAGCATGCTTTAGTCTGTATTCAATCAATATCAATTCTTTCTCTAATGGCAGGTAGTATCCATCATCATTAGTCTTTTAGGATTGTCTTGCAACACTGTATTGCTGGGAATAGCTAATAATAGTTCTTCATTGAACAACACTGCTGCTGCTATGTATATCATCCTGTTTGTGTTCACTTCATTATGCATCAGTTCATTTAAGTCTTTTTAGGTTTTTCTGAAGTCATTCTGCTTTTCATTTCTTATAGCACAACAATTTTTCATTACAACCAATTAGCACAGCTTGTTTAGCCATTTCCCAATTGATGGGCATTCCTTTGATTTTCAATTCTCAACAGCTGCTATCAATATTTTTTACAAATAGGTCCTTAAAAAGCTTTTTTAAGATAGTTTACAGAATCTAAAAGGCAAGGTAGGTTTTGTAATAGATGGAGTCTAAGAAGTTCTCCGTTTGAATCTTTCTTCTGACATTCACTGGCTATGTAACCTTGGACAAGTAACCTAACCTTTTAGTTTCAGTTTTCTCATCTGTAAAACAGAGACCATAATCACACCATCTCACGGTTGTTGTGAGGATTAAATATGTAAAAGCACTTTGCAAACTTTAAAATGCTAATTAAACATTAGTGATGGTGATGATGAAGATGTCAGAATGATGTTAGAAGTTAATCCAGAGGGGCCCATTGTTCCAATCAATCACCATTTGGCCATAGAATTCTTAAACTGTTACTATTCCAGTTGCTTAAAGGAAAGTTAAGTGCTATATTTGTTTGCTGTCTATATTTTTTTTTAAGCAGGAAAACATCCATCAGTAAAAACATTTGAAAACTGCCATACTAGCACAAGGGTAGGTGGAATCATCCAAACAGAGAAGCCCACACGTTTTCTTCAAGGTCTGCATTGAGTCCCATCAGAAAATTTTCTTTCTCTTCCACAAATGCCCTCTACTGAGAAGTCATTTAAAAGTTTGGTTAATGGGCAGATTTAGTGAATGTTCATTAAGCTTGGCATAGCTATTAAAGTCCTCTAATGAGCTGTCTTTAACAATCCCCCCCCCACCTAGATTGTTTTAAGAGACTCTCATAATCAAACCAATGCTTCTTGAAACTAAAAATTTTTGCATTTCTTACACCACGTTATCCTGCCTCACTGGTACCTTTACCAATCACAATCAGCTTTTCAAATAGTCATTGCCCACTCAGGATAGGAAATTACAGATCTTGGATGAGAAGTTAGAATAGCTATCTTCATTAATTTACTTTCTAAGGTCCTAATGGAGAAGAGGAAAGAATGGCAATTTCTTTTGGGGTAACTAAATGTGAGTTCCTTGAGGGGAGGAACTATTTCTGTTTTTATTTGCAAACCTATTCTTTGACTTGTAACATCAAAAAATTCTTGATTGATGGATTTGCAGTACTTAAAAGGGGAACAGCTTTAAACAGGCACAAAATTTCTGAAGAGTACTAATTAGGCATAAGATCATAACTCAAGAGCTAGAAGAGGCCTCAGAGGCTAATTCAACCTCCTCGTTTATTGATGAGGAAATTGTGCTCAGGAAAGTTGAAGGACTTGGCCATAGTCATCTAGGTAGTAAAATTCAGAGGCAAAATTTGAACTTGAGTCTTCTAGTTCCAACTTCAGAGCCCATTACTCTATGTCAGCAGCTGACATAATTTATGGTTGCCTATTTCTGTATGGCCCTTGAGCTTAGAATGGATCTTATATTTTTAAATAAAGTAATATTGCGATTAAAAATGTAAAAAAAGATCTTTCTTAGCTTACTGGGCTAACAAAACGAGGCAGTAGGTTAGATGTGGTCCTTCCAATGTTGTCTGCTGACCTCAGCAATCTAGCATAATGCTTGCCTTATAGCAAATTCTTGAAAATAAAGTTTAAAAAAAATAAATTTGATGAAAATCTAATTAATGGGATTATCCATTTTGATAAATCAACAGATGTGTGCAATGATTTATGCTTATGTCATGACCTTTGGGGCAACTAGGTGGCACATATAGAGTGCAGGGCTTAGAGTCAGAAAGTCTTATCTTCCTGAGTTCAAATCTGGCCCCAGATACTTACTAGCTATGTGACCATATTAAAACACTTAATCTTGTTTGCCTCAATTTCCTCATCTATAAAATGAGCAGAAGATGGAAATAGCAAACTACTCCAGCTTCAATCAATTAAAAAAAACCCAAAAGGAGAGACAATGTCAGACATGAGCAAAAAAAAAAAAAAAACCCAACTGAACAACAACTTAGCCTTTATTCAGAAAACAACCCATTCACAGCTTAGTATAATTGTCTATGGTTGCTTAGCTGTGTCATACTCAGTTCCAAAGGGTCATTTAGGGCCAATTATAAATCAGTCAAAGAATCAACACACTTTAAAAGAGGACTGTTCAAAATGGGAATGGCAATTTACCTCCAGAGAGGAATGGAATCAGTACAGCAAAGAGTTCAGCACCTCTCTTATAAATATTATGTGCTCAATAAATACAGAATTTAAATATGAATTTATTAGAAGATGCCTGTGAATTAGTCATGCTTCAAGAACTCTGAGTTAAAAAGCAAAGTCAGCTTCCTTAGTTCAAAACAAAAATAACAGTCTCATAGTTGTAAATGACCCTACATTTGTCTTCTAATAAGGACAAGTCTTTTCTATCAATAAATGATCAAATTTCCATTGGCAAATTTATCATGTAAATACCCAGCCTAAGAAACTTTAATTGAATGGTTTGGATGAATCCAAAGTAGTTTGTGTTTTCTTCTCTAAGTAAAACTTGTTACCATTTAAATGTATCCCAGTTAACATTGAATTAAATTATGCTCTGGAAGATGTCATAGGAGTTTATATCTAAAAGCTGGAAAGAATTTCAGAGGCAATAATATATAAATCTTTCATTTGCCAGATGAGAAAACTGTGACCTGGAGGGATTATATGACTTACCAAGTTAACACAGGTTAAAAAGTATAAGAGGCCCCCTTAGCCAATCATGTGAGTTCCCTTGGTAACCAGTCATGGAATTGTACCATGTCATGATACTTTTGGTGACTTCTTAAGGGTAATAAAACCTATTCCCAATGAGCAGAGGGATCCTTGATAGAGAAGAAGGTCTTGGATGCAATTGTTTAAAGACTACTGGTCTCCCTAAGAAACTGAAAGACTACCGGTCTCCCTAAGAAACTGATTGATCAAAAAAAAGTATGAGGCAGAATCTGAATCCAGGTCATCATCATAAGATGTGATTTTCCCTCCCCCCCCACCCCCTTTCCTGAATGACATAATTATTCAATAAACTAACTTTTGTGTATGTCTAAGAGGCTGCTACAGATTTATGAACAGATTGTGCTGTAAATATTCATGTGTAAATTGCCTAGAATTCAGAACAATGGGGAAGCTGGATGGCCCAGTAGATAGAGCACTGGCCCTGGAGTCAGGAGTACTGGAGACATTTAATAATTATCTAGCTGTATGGCCTTGGGCAAGACACTTAATCCCATTTGCCTTGCAAAAAAAAAAAAACAAACCTAGAAAAAAGAATTCAGAACAAATATTCCCATAGAATAGATGTTACAAATGGCAGTGACTTTCCCTGGTATCCCATCAGAACATAAGGAATTCATAATATTTGTGTAACATATAGTAGTGTAGATTTGGTTTTAAAAAGTGATTCCATCCTTTGTGACAATGTTCTTAGGGGAAAAACATTCTGAAATTCCAACTTGGGACTCCCACTAACTGTCCAGTAAGAAAAGGGATGCCCTTATTACTTGGCAAGTATGGTTCTTAGGGGTGAGGAGCCAGATGAGGTAGTGAGAAATGCAAGAGGCTCCAGAGAGGGAAGAAGAAGATCAGGGGCCAGAAAATCTGTCATCATAAACTCCAGGTGATATTGCTTGGACCTGAGCTAGATAGCTGGTTGTAGTGTATTCAATTCAATAAACACTTATTAAGCACCTAATACATACACACACACACACACACACACACACACACACACACACACACACACACCTTTGAGGACCATAATCTATTGCAAAAATATACAAAGCAAGTTAGATACAGGATAAATAGGAAATAATAACAAAGGGAAAGCAATGAAATTAAGAGGGGTTGGAGAAGGCTTCCTTTAGGAGATGGGATTTTAGTTGGGAATTAAAGGAAGCCAGCAAAGTGCCATCTTAAGATGTAATAGAGCATTAGAAATTGGAAACGAGAAGAATTGGGCTTGAACCTTTTACTTAACCTTTCCAGATCCCAGTTTTGTTATCTATAAATTGATGGGTTAGACTCTATCATCTCCAAGGTTCCTGCCAGCTCTAAATCTATGATCCTGTCTGTGATCATTATTTTTGTATTGTAATATAAAAATGAACATTTTGTTGCTAGTCAGGGTCTTTATTCTCCCATTCATTGTGGACTAGAATTTAGTCTTACAGTTTCTCATTTATTTTTTCTTTGATGTATTCAACACAGTCCTTTTGAAAACATTTTCTAGGGCAGGGACTCTAAAGGGGCTAATGGATAGATTTTGGTGGGCCTATGAACTTGGATTGGTTAAAAAAAATCTCTATTTTGACTAATCTCTAACTAAAATTTAGCATTTCCTTCAATTATGAATGTAGACAACAAGGTATTTTTATAAGAAGGGCATCCATAGGCAGACAAAAGGGTTCATGACATACCCCCCCAAAAAACACCCCTAAAAACAGTCATGGGGTTTTTATGAGAGAGGATTAAAAGATTGCTTGCAAGGTATTCCACTCCCAACATGCATACACATAAGCACACATGGTAAATATATAAATTCCTTTTTTCAGGACCAAAATGAGTTTTGGGCCATACAAAGGAATTATATATATATATATATATAAATTTTTTGTACATCTTAATACATAAATACATGAATGAAATTTACCCTTTAGAAGAAGAAAAACTTCAAACTGGACTGAGAATTTCAATAGCCAAAGTTAAGATGAGGAAAAGGATCCTAGAGATAAGGAGAATGGGCTACTTGTTAGTAGATGTGAGTGGCTTGAGATGGCTCTAATCCAGAGGTGGGGGAAAGAGAGAAGCAGCATCTGGATTGGAAATGATGACCCAAGGATTGGAACTCAAGTCAGGAGAGACCTCAGTTCAAAACTTAGCTCTGACAATAACTCAATGTCCATGGGAAAGTCACCAAACCTCTCTAAGCCTCAGTTTCTTCACCTGTTAAATGGGCATATTAATATATCTGAATTATAGATACCCTATAGGATTCCTAAAAGGAAAGAGTTTTGTAAAACTTAAAATTCTACACAAATTTTGGGCCAGATATATGATTTCATCAGTACAGGGAACTCCTAAGAAGCAAACTCCCTTTACTGATTAGCTATTCTGTAATTTAGTCTTAAGAGAGCCAACTAGGGCATTGAAAGACTCAGGCAATTTGCCCAGGATCCTACGGTCATTATATGTCAGAGATGGGGATTGAACCCGGGTCTTCTTAAGACTTTGAGGCCAGCTCTCTATCCACTGTACTATGTTGCTTTTTTTTCTACATGAACTATTATTAAATATCTTTCCTTCCTCGATATTATCACTTCAACTCCCCATCCCCATTGCAGGGACCTTGGGAATGGTATATGGTTATAGAAAAAAATCCAAGTCTGCAAGGGGACAGGGGAAAGAGAAGAAGAAAAACAAAAGCACTATCTCAATAGCTGGTGAGAGGAAAAGGAAGCTTTTGTGGTCACCAGGCTGAGTGACCATTCTAGGATATCATTTATGTAAAAAAAGACAGACAGATTAGATGAACAATAGTTGAATATTTTTTGTATATGACAAATATAGAATGTAGGCAGAGCCAGACATGCCTGACTAAATTCAGATATGGTTCCAAATAGTGTTAAAATTGAGAATAATCAGTACTGGCACTCTTGGATTGAACAAATTTAGCAAGTCACTAGAAAAGGCACAAAATATACACCAAGAATTATGTGATTTACAACCTGGACATTTTTTTAAAAGTTTGAATTGCAATAAATAAAAATTAGATAGTTATCAAAGCACATTCAATGAATAAAAAAATCAGAAACTGAAAATATTTATGTTTGTCTAAATCGTGCCTGTTGTGAAAGAGAAACAGTTTATATTATTTTCAATTTCTTGCTGCCACAAGATGTCCAGAGATATAGAGTTGTGTTAAGATTCTATATTCAAGAGTGCCTCATTGGAATTAACCAAGTATTTCTTGAGTTACCTGGACTGATCTATATAATCTGTAAGTATGGGGTGTTTGCAAAATGACTAATATGGGAATGTTTTACATGAATGCACATGTGTAACCTATATCAGATTGGTTACCATCTCAGGGAGGAAAGGAAGGGAGAGATAGAATTTGGAAGTCAAAATATTAAAATATTTTTCTGGTTATACCAAAATTATATTCCTTTTCCAAATTGTACCCCCCTCCCCATGCGCTCAACAGACACATACACATACACACACACACACACACACATATACACACACACACAAGATAGCAATTTAAAATTGTTATTACTGATTTCCTTGCTAAAGGAATTCCCCTTTCCAACAAACATGTCACAAATTTGCACTCTGTATATCATCTAAACTAGGCCTCCTTTTCCAACCATTCAGTCAACATCATTATAGCAGCTAGAAAGGACATAGGGTCTAAGGGTCATTATTCTCCTCAATTTGTGAATTACCATGGCCAAAAAATTATCTCGTGGTGGCTTATCTATTAATTTTCAGAGGATTCTAGGACCATAGATTTGGACAAGGAAGGAGATCCATGTCATGTTCACCAACCTCCTCACTTTAATGACAAGCAAACAGGGGATCAAAAAAGCTTGAATTACTTGCCGCCCCCCCCCAAAAAAAAATCAAACTGTTATTAAGTGGCAGAAGTAGAATCTGAAACCAGGCCCTTGGACTCTAGTTGGTGCTTTTCCCCTTTTGTCCCAAATTCTGGTAGGTTTTCAAAGGAAAGATTCCACTGAGTCAGTACTTAAATCTTTCTTGCTTGATAAGACCTATGAGAGCATGCTTTGAGAGCTGTGATGAGTAAGGCTTTAAGGGAAAACCATTAATTTATCATATTCTAAATAAGGATCACAAGCATGAGTTAAAAATGAGACACAGACAGGGAGTTACATCTCTAAATCACATTATTGTGATTGTTAATGATCCTGTCCCAAATTCAGATAAACTACAATCAAAATGCCTCTATAAGTCTATGTTAAAGAAGCTGTCATTATCCATGGATCAAATTAACTAGCCAAGATACTTCAACATTTCAATGATCTGTAATTGAATCCAGGTACCCTCTTCACTAATTCAGGTCAAATTCCATCTTTAACTTAGTAGATAGCTTTATTCTCTTATTTGTGTAACATTCTGTTTTCCCTTTAGAATGTAAGTTCCTTGAAGACAGAGACCATTTCATTTTTGTCTTTGTTACCTGATATATTGTAGGAACTTAATAAAAGTTTGATGAATTGCATCAGAACTCTTAAGCATTGGTATGGACAAAAGAAACCCATTCTACTGTAGCCATTGTGTTGGCGAACCCATCTGATCTTAGCTAGGATGGTTCTTGTGCATACTGGAAGGAAGGCACTCTTAGCTGGATAGGACAACCAAAGTACTCTGTATCACCACAGAGTGTTTGAGAGGGGAGTTTAGTCCTAGATTTTAACAATTTAGGATTATAGCATCATTTAGAGTTGTAAGGGATATTGGAGGTTAGTTAATCTAACATCTTCATTTTACAGATGAGAGGTGAAACTCAAAGAAGATGAGAGAGACTTGTCTGAGGTCACATAGCTAGGAAGTGTTGGAAGCAGAATCTGAACCAGGACTTCCTGAACTCCAAGTTCAATAAATTTCATTGTTGTACTATACAGATCCTGAGTCAGACAACTAATTACACAAACTTTGGAGGAATTATTAAAAATCTTCTTTGTATTGTATTCTAAATCAGATAATAAAGTCTTTTCTTTTACCTTTCTTTCCTTCTTCCTTCCCTTTTCTCTCTCTCTCCTTCCTTCTCCCTTCCTTCTTTTCTCCATCTTTACCTTCCTCATTCCTTCCTTTTTCCCTCCCTCCTTCCATCATTCTTTTCTTCATTCCTTTAATTTTGTTAGGTAGGGAAGAAATATTTTTGGTCAATCTCATATGGTCCAATTTTAAAACTTCCCCAGGTTCTTTAAAGTTTGAACTTTTAATTTGAGTTTATCTTAATTAATATTCCAACTGGCAGGGCTTTTCTAAGTCTTGAGTTCTTTAGCTAAAGAAACATTTAAACTCTATTACTAAGACAAGTAAGTTCCAGCCGCTCTCACCTGCCCCATCATTGTCTCTTTATACTGTTTTTTCTGAGTCACTTTGATCGGAGGCAGTTTCGTCACAGCTGACACAAGGAAGTTCATCAGAATGTCCTCACAGTTGGCCAGCTGGTCCACCATATTCTTCAGGCTGGCTGGCAGATAATGAGTGTACAGGTAGTGATAATATCTATAAAACCAAAGGGCAGAAATTGCAATTCATGTGGAGATATCATCAGGGGATGAGATGTAAGTTACACATATAGAAAAGACATATAAGCCAGCTGGACCCCAAAACAAATCATTATAATTAGCTAGTCACAGATCAAAAATAGGGGTGATGGCTCACCCAGGCTAACATATTTTTAGGTCATATCTGATAGGGAAATACATCTGAACACATTAAAAAAAGCAAGAACAACTTACATATTATTTATTTGTTTACTCTGAAAGGCCTTGCTTTATGATTCCATGAATATAGTTTAAATTCAAACCAAATCATAGCAAAATATAGAACATCTCTTACCTAAGAAATCCATTATATGACCATTCTTGTCCTTAATACTAAGAATATACTATTCTACCACATATGGCCCTTAGTACAAATATTTCAAATACAAAATACGGTGAAATTCTATTTGATTGCAACTGAATAAGCTGGACCTTTCAATTAACCAGAATTTTTTCCTCTTGACTTTACTTTCAAGAAAGAGAAATAAAATAACATTAGAAATATGTTTAGAGAAAAAAAATGTTGAGAGCATTCTAGGCTCAAGTGGCACAGAACACAATCATTTATGTTTTGTATATTTAAACAAATAAGGCAAAATGATGTAATGGAAAAAAGAAGTGATGTGAAGTAAGAGAACTTGAACCATACCCTGGCTCTGCTACTTACTAGTTGTGTGACCTTGGACCAGACTTAACCTCTGTAAGTCTCAGTTTCTATATTGATGAATGGAGAAGATTGAAGCAGATGGTCACAAAAATTTCTTCTAGCTCTAAATTCTATAATCTAATAACTGTCTATTTCCAGATGATATTTGAAGTTATAACCTCAAGAACTTTAATGATTTTCAATTATCAAAGACTCAATTATGGTTGGCATTTCTTCCCTTAATATAGAGGAGAGTAACATATTAATCAACATTTTTCTATTTTTAATTAAAAAACAATTCATATTTACATGATGCTTGAAGGTTAATAAATCATGTTCTTAAGAGTTAATAAAGCACTCCCAAGAACCCTTTGAGGAAGATAGTATAAGCATCATTGCCCCCATTTTGCAGATGGTCAAACTGTGGTTTACAAAGCTGAATTGGCTAAATCATGTTTGCCCTAGGGCTTGGAGTCAAATTTCAACTCTTTGGACTACCAGTGTGACCTTGGACATGTCCTTTCATTTCTATGGGCCTCACTCAGTTCCCTCATTTATAAAATGAAAGGTGTTTGACTAGGTCATCTTTGAGGTCCTTTCTATCTCTAAATCTACAAGTTTAAAGCTTCCACTGGACTTCTCTTAAAGCTGCAACCATAAAATTAACTGTGAGTAAATAAAAAAAATAAGTCAATTATCCAGAATAACCTATTTTCCAAGCATGCTAGGATTATTGTATTAAGACAATCAGAAGGCAATATGCTAAGAGGCTTCTCCATATACAAGTCAGGGCAGCCAGGACATTCGAGTTGAGCCAAGAAGTTAACTAATTAACTCCCACAAGTGATCTGAGCAGGGCTGCCAAGTTTCAGTTCTGGCTGCACCACAGCTGACCTGACCCAACATTCCAGGGGAGCCCCATCTGATTTGCTTACTTGTGGTAAATAGCAGCTCCTGTCAATACCATGGAATAGTCATTAGTCCACTTAGATGTGTAACCCCACCGTTCTTTAGTGTTATCCCAGAAATGGCTGCGGGCTGGGTACCCCACAATCCTCTCTGGAAAACTCTGCCACACTGTAAAGGCAAAATCCACCTGCAGGCAAAACACAAGCCAAACAAGTAATCAGCAATGTTAACAAGTGTCAACAAAACATTACCTTCCCTGCTAATTCAGAATGCAAAATCCGGGGACTGTTGCAAAACATTAATTCCATGTATTCATCAGTAAATTAAACTGACTACTTGACATTTTGCCCTGTGATTATGCACATTTTAATGTTTTCTGTTAAAGGAAGTTCATAGCGTTGCAGAGTTTAAATAGAAATTGAGACAGGTCCTTATAGAAACTCAGCCAGTTTAGGAAAACCACATTGGTTTTTAGTGACTATCAATTTGCAGAAGTCATATAGTTAGCACTGAATAAATAGAAATAAATTTTGAAACATTGGTGTATTGGCTATATTGTACAAATAAAACAGAATCGATTAAAAATGGATTGAAAAAGAAAAGGATTTTTAAAGGTGATTAAAAAAAAAAGCTAAGTCCTAACAAGAGAATTTGAACTTGAGGATGACATAATTAAGACTGACAATTACAGTGTTTTCAGGAATTGGAGGCATAAGAAAGTACATTTTAAAATCATATACAGCAAAACTTATTTGAAGTTTTTTGTTGTTTTTTAAAAGAAATGAATCTATATTAGTTTTATGATTATATAGATAACCTGGCCAATTAGAGGTTCTAAGTAGTGTCCCAGCTTTCAAAAGTCATTTGTATCTAGGCAAACAAATATTTAAAATCCAAGTCAATAGGATTATTTCCAGTTCTAAAATGATACACACTGTTTTGGATATTAAAATGTTTAGAAATGCTGCTTCAAGTATAATGAACAGGTGGCTAGGTGGCACAGTGGATAGAGCACCAACCCTGGAGTCAGGCATGCTTGAGTTCAAATCCGGCCTCAGACACTTAATAATTACCTAGCTGTGTGGCCTTGGGCAAGCCACTTAACCCTAGTGCCTTGCAAAAAAAAAGATTAAAAAAAAGAATAATGAAAAGTGTGGAGCCCTGGGCCTAGAGTCAGGAAGATTCATTTTCTCGAGTTCAAATCTGGCATCAGGCACTTATTGTTAACCCTGTGCAAGTTACACTTATTTGCCTCAGTTTCCACATCTGTAAAATGAATTGGAGAAGGAAATGGCAAACCACGTTATCATCTTTGCCAAGAAAACACCAAATGAGATCATGGAAAGTTAAACGACGACTGAAAAACAACCGAACATACAAACAAACTTCAGTCTAGTCCTTGTCAGAATGATCCTACATGTTCTATCAAAGCAGTCATCAGAAATGAGGCTTAACAGTATGCCTTCATATAATACACAAAATAAGTCATCTCAACTAGCCAGTAGAATATTTTTGAATTTTTATGTTTTGACTACATAATATTCTGGGGCAGAAATCACAGAGGACACAGACTCCATGGTATGGTCTTTTTTTTCCCCCTCATCATTCTCAGTGCCTATTGGAAGTGTTGTCTCTAGAGAATAAATGTTAATCAATGGATTGAACCTTAAAGAGAACTGTACTTTTTATAGGAGTAATGTAATTCTATTATAATCAAAATGATGACTCAAAAAGCAGAGGCCACAGCATCTTATTTATTAATACAAACTAACATTTATTAAGAGTCTCCCAGGCAGAGCACAAGATATTGGAGAAGATGCAATTTAGAAATATTTTGAAGGTGGGGAGGAAATAGAGCTGTGATTTCATTGGGATATGCTACTGGTAAGAAAAATCTCTACCAATGGGAGGTAATGCTGCATAATGAACATGGGCTAAATTTGAAATCAGAGGACCTACACTTGAATCTCAGATATGTCACTTAATCCCTCTAAGATGATGGAGAAGTCAATTTATTTTTCAGGAACTTTGTTTCCTCATCTGCAAAATGAGGAGACATGGCTAACTATTGTTGTCTAAAGTCTCTTTCAGTTCTAAATCTATAATCCAATAATTTTCTTGTGGGTAAGCAGCCTGTCTGTAACATAGTATTAAATGGTTGCCTGAGGGTATTGAGAGTTTAAATGATTTACTCAGGTTTCCATAGTCTGCATATGTCAGATACGTACCTGAAACCAGGTCTTCCTGACTTTAAAGTCAAGTTTCAAACTACTAACCCATAATAACTCTCATTAGAAATATCAATCAGTCTTACTGGCCAAAAATATCAGTGATATTTAACTATCAATAAGTATTCAATTTTTGTTCCTAACAACAATTATTGCTTTTAGTCATATTTTCAAAGAGCCTTCATGTCTATTCTCTTATCTCATCTTTCCAGTAACCCTGTAAATTAGGCATGGAGGGCAGCTGTATTTGATAAGTGAGGAAATAGATTAAATGATACCTCTCAAGCAATGGAGTCTTCAGTGATAGATTCAGCCAAGACCAGAAATGAGACTATCTAATGTTTAGCTTTATGTTCCAAAGATTGCACCTCTCTACAGGGGTAGATTGCTATAGCAGAGGGAGAATAGAAAGAGGGTGCCCATTAATTGGAAACTGGTTGAACAATTATGGTCGAGGAATAAAATGGAATACTATTGTTCAGTAAAAATTGATGAAAGGGATAGGTTCAGAAACACCTCAAGAAGACTTGATTGAACTAACACCAAATAATATATAGAGAGAACAATTTACACAATAACAAGGGCATCATCAAGACATGGATAATGTGGGAATCTGCATTGCTTGACATGCATATTTATTAAGGGGTTTTGTTTTTTTTTTTTAAATGTAGTGGAAGAAAAGAGAGAGAGAAAAAAAATGAGTTATAATTAAAAAATATAAAATTTTTAAATGGAGAATTTAGGATCCAGAGTCAGAGAATCTGGGTTTAAGTTCACCTATCATTAATGAGAACTAGAGCGAGTCACTTAAACTTTTTGATCCATTCTATTGGTAAAATAAGGGCATTAATACATGTCAACCTAACTCATGAAGTCATTTTAAAGCACAAAAGATACACCACATGCAAAGTACATAGAATACATAGAATAAAATATTACAAAAACATCAGTAGCTATTATTATGATGAGACTGGAAAAGAAGATTAGAGTAAGGCCTTAAAAACTAGGGAAAGGCATTTGGGATTTATTACACAGCAACAGGAAGCCATTGTAGGTATTTGAACAAGGGATTAGGCTGATCAAAACTATGCACTAAGAAGATTGATATGAGAGCCAGGAAGGAGGGAGTCTGGAAGCAGGGAAACTGAATAGGAAGCTGTCATCCTGGACTTCCAATGTAAGGTATAATTCTACTGTAAGCTAACAAAAAAGTTTAACTTATGCAGCTTCTAACCAAAAGCTGCTTCCAAGAAAAACTTAAGATAATAACAACCACAAGCATTTATATGGTGCTCTAAGATTCTCAAAGCATTTATTTAAATTATACATATATATGTGTATATATACATATATTTGTATGTGTGTGTGCGTATGTGTATCTGTATATGCACATGTGTATTTTTATTGCTGTTCAGTCATTTGCATTGTGCCTGATTCTTTGTGACCCTGTTTGGGATTTTCTTGGCAATGATACTGGAGTGATTTGCCATTTCCTTCTCCAGTTCATTTTTACAGATGAGGAAACTGAAGTAAAACAGGTTTAAGTGACTTGTCCAGGGTCACACAGCTAGTAAATGTCTAAGGTTGGATTTGAATTTATGAAGATGAGTCTTCTGACTTCAGGTCTGGTACTCTATCCATTTCACTACCTAACTGTATATGTATGTGTATGTATATGTGTGTGTGTGTATGCACATACATTACACACATAAACTCATTTGATCCTCACAACAATCCTGGGAGATTGGTGCTATTATTATTATTATTATTACTACTGCTTTATCGATTAGGAAACTGAGGCTGATGTTAAAGGGGTCACAAAGGGGTAAGATTATGAAGAATGATGTGAATTCAAGTCTCTCTGACTACATTCTTTATCCATTTTGTCCCCCTGGGAATCTAAATATTAAGAGGCATTATGAGAATTGTCAATCTCTTGTAGCACTTAAATCATACACATAGTCACAACCCCTACATTGTTTCTGGTGTTTAATACTTAAATGGTCTAGAATGTTGAAGAAATTGCATCAGGCTCATCCTCAGAGAAACATACTCACTGTTATCACTTACACACATACATACATACATTGGCAAGAACTGGAAAGCCCAATAGGGTATTTTTATCACGAGGATTTCCTATCATTTCCAAGTTGTTTCAAGTAATTTCAAAGCAAGTTGAGAGAAATTCTGATAAAATTGTTATTCTTGTGAACATTCAGATCTCATCCAGATCATTAGCACATCAAAGAATCAAGGGTCAGTTTAGGGTCCTCTCTCTTAAAAACTGACATCTGTTTTCTTTAGATCACTTGGAACAACTCAGATTAATGTAAATAACTATAAACTAAATATGGCTAATATCCCTTCTAGTATACTAGATAAATATCCATCCTTGTACTAAGGGGAGACATTAAAACGAGCTGAACATCCTTGGGGGAGAGTGAAATAAAGCCAATATCTCAGCAGGTTAAAAAAAAAAAGGAAAATGAAGCAAAGGGAAAAAAAAAACCCCTCACCCTAGATCATTTTAAGCAGCATTATCACTCTAGTTACAGCAAGAAGAGCAAACCAGCTTGCCAGCCTCTTAAATCTCCATATCATTTTCAACCCACATTGACTTCTAATTACTGCACATACAACAAATGTCCCTCTCAGCATGCGACACGATTCTTGGGACTCTTATTCTGAGACTAGAAACTGGCATAGAATGTGTATGTATCACAGAGGCAAAAAGTTGTGGCATCTTGGACCCCAAAACACTTACCTAGGAGGGCCACTTATATTCTGGCAGATTGAAAGGAGGGATGGGGAGTGAGAGGAAGGTAGGGATCAAATATTCCTGATCACATCTTATAAGAGGATCTTCAGCACATTGCTGTGTTCCCAAGTTGCAGCAGTAGTAAAAATGGCAATATGTGCCATCCCATATCAGGGTTTCCATACATGCTTTCCCAAAAATTTAGTTGTCTACTTCTCCCCCATCTAACACAACTGGCTTCCAAGGGTCTCCTTCTTCATCCCAGAAACTGCAATATTTTATCAAATGAAGGAAGCCCTGAATATTCCTGTCTCTTCTAGCACTTCTCTATTGAAGTCTGCTCAACACCATGTTATGGAAATTGGTAGTATCAATTGGGCTGTGAGAAGGAGACAGTGAGTCCCTGAGCTCAATCAAAACTGAGTCTTACTGAGGAAGGAAAAAAAGAACAATAGTATCCACCAAGATGACTGGAGACTGGAGAGTGAATGATAGCAAATGCTAATATTTAGTTAGAAGGGAAAAAGCTTATGAAAGAGGAGGGGAAAATGAAGAGGAGAGGGGGGGAAAGGAGAACAAGGAGCAAAGTCTCTAAGCTTTTTAGTAGCTACCATTAATAATGTATTTCCAATATACTACATTTTTATATAACTGTCTTTGGTCTCCCCGATGGTTTAAAGAAAGGTTTCAGGAATCAATACTCATCCTAGTTGTAAAAATTGGTTTTCTACAGTATCTATCTTTCTTCTTCTCGCTCTCCCCCTCATGTTCTCTTTTAGTGCAATCTTATTTTTGGCACAAATACCTGAACATCTGAAAGAGCAGGGATCTCCATCTCAGACTTAAAGTGAAACCATTTGCTCTTGTGTGGGTGAAAGAAAATCAACACTTGTACCAAGGCAGAAATACTGTTTTTAGAACCAGGAATAATGTTCCATAACAGAGGCAGCATACACCCTCACATACATTAAGATAATTAGAGAAGGGTGGAACTGTTTTCTCTGGACAGCATGGTTAAAAGATAATGCTAAATAGACCCCTCTGGGTCCCTCCAGTATCCTCCTCCCTCAGCCCACCTACTGACAGCTGTGCCACTTAAAAACAAATCAGAGAAGAGCAGAGAGAAGGGAGGTTGGGCAATGCAAATGAGGAACCAATGAACACCCATAGCAAAGAGAGAAAGGCCCTCTTTGGGGCAGGTGGTGGTAGGGCCACTGACAGAAGTAAGATAGGTTGAAAAATGACTCTGGGAAATTTAAAAAAAAAAGCTTCTTTCTCTTGAGTCAGGAAAAGTGAGTTAAAAAAAAGACAGAGAACCCTTTGAGCAAACTATAATGACCAATCCTTACCCTAGAAAACTGAGGATGGGACACAATACTTTCCTTTTTTTTGTAGACACATAGGGGTTGAGGTGTGAATAGGTGCAGAATGCTATATATAATTTGTCAATTAACTTTGTTTCACTGCCTTTCTTTGATATAAGAAATGACTCAGGGTAGGCATACATGAAAATGACTGTGAGGTAAAAATGAAAATCACAATAGCATCTTAAAGAAAAATGTTGCCTTTCCTTCAGAAAATGGGTATTACTCACCTCAGTAGTTGAAAGCACAGTGTCTTCATCAAGACTTAGGACTGCATCTGTGACAATGTTATCATAGGGCAGAAAACGACTGCTCATGACCTATGGGATGGAAAGAGTAAGAAGAAGATAAGAGAAAAATCTTGGTTCCATTTTCACTGAGGTGGGGTAAAAAGAAGAAAATCCCCACTTTCATTAGCAGGAAGATGCTCCTTCATTTTCTCTTTCTTTTTCCTTTTTTTTTGTCCCAAAGGTACATTATAATTTTTGTATCTGTTAAAGAGTACTGAACACAACACCAGAAACATCAGTGTGGCAGTCAGCTTATACTTCCTACCATAAGAATTAGAGAATCTTCAAATTTCAGGGTTGGAAGACACCTTAGAGGTGAATTTGAAGCCAGTCTTCTCTGAAATATGCTGTCTGCTCGTGAGTCTCACACTAGGTTCCATTGCTATCCATTTAGAACATATTCTTAGGAATCATAATTAAAAAAAAAACTTTTTAAAGCTTCCTTCTGGGCAACAGTTCAATGCTTTGATCAAGAAAGGAGAGACAAAATAGTTGTTTTTGAAAGCTCTCTTAGTGACTCTTTCATCAGCACAATGTCAAAGTCCAATATGGCAGGAAATAGAGCTAAAGGAAAGAGGAGAGGGAGAGATGGAGGGAGGGAGGGAGAGGTGGGGGGGATACACAATTCTGATAACATTCTGATGACATGAGTTCCTATAGTCTACTGAAGAGCAATCAGCCCACTTAAAAGAAGACCAAGTTTTCGTTAAATCTAGACTATAAGCTAGTCAGTTTACAAATCATCTAAGAAGCTGTTTTCTAGTTGATGAAATCCCTTGACAGGGCTTATGGCATTAAAGAATAGAAAGCGTCCACCAGAACCCAACCCTGAGAACTCAAGGAATGTATCTGCAGATTTCAAGACTCCAGGGGTTTTCTTACAAATTGGTCAACCAGGTCAGATACTTTGTTTGTTTTCTCGCTTTTTTCCCTTTCTTTTTGGCTTCTTTTCCCCCAGGCTTTCAAAATGAAATAAAAAGAGATCACTAATACTACATACGCAATGGTCAGAAATTATAGCCCTGAAGCATTTTCTCCAGATACTGTTTACATGTCCAGTGACTAAGGCAGAAGCCATTAGATGCCAGCTTAGCAGTGCTCTGATCTTTCCCTTGTTAAGCCTACAGGGGAAAACTGAAAAGACAAGACCCATAAATTCAAAATAGGATTTTACAGCCAAAGCAGCCAATATATCAATTTTGAATTCAAGGCCACATTGTAAAATGGGAAATGGGGAGGGGGCGTGATCTCTCTCCTCTTGTCTGACAGTGTGGAATTCAAAGGATATAGTTTCCTTTCTTAACTTTGTCAACAGAGGGCACCATTAGCTGACCCAACTTCTCCGGTCTTAGAGCTGCACAACTAACAGTTAAGTTCCTTCTAAAGACCCTGGCACTAGGACCTTCCCAAATGGTGGATTGAAAGGAGCCAGTGAATCAGACAACAAGCATTTATTATTTATTATTCTGGGCACTCTACTAAGCACCAATATACAAAAGCATGTATACATTATAGCAAAAGATAGGGGTCAAAGAAATTACTTAAAAGGGGGTAGAGTTAGGGAAGGGGGGGGTGAATGGGTAGGTGAGTATTTGGGAAGGGTTTATTCCTAAAAGAGAAGGACTTAAGCAGATGGAGATGAAGACAAGATACATTCCAGTCTTAAGGGTCAGTCTGTACAAAGGTAGGAAGGGAGTATAATATAATGCTGAGCTTGGTGTTCAAATTCTATCACTTTACCGTGAAGTCTCAGTTTCCTTATCTGCAAAATGAGGGAGATGGATTCAATGACCTATAATATCCAAGTCTATGTTCTATGAGGCTGAGATCAGGAAAGAGCTATAAAGGTACTTTATTTGGAACAGTTCTCTAGGTTTAGAACTGAGAGGGACCTTACCTAGTCCAAAGCAAATCTTTTTTTTTTTTTAAGTTTTTGCAAGGTAAACACTTAACCCTGTTTGCCTTGCAAAGGCTTTAAAAAGTTAGGTAACTATTAAGTGTCTGAAGTCAGATTTGAACTCAGGTACTCCTGGCTCCAAGGCTGGTGCTCTATCCACTGCGCCCCCTAGCCACCTGAAAGCAAATCTTTTTTTTTTTGTTAGATTTTCTAAGGCAATGGGGTTAAATGGCTTACCCAAGGCCACATGGCTAGGTAATTATTAAGTGTCTGAGGTTGGATTTGAACTCAGGTACTCCTGACTCCAAGGCCAGTACTCTATCCACTGCACCACCTAGCCACCCCAAGCAAATCTTTTTTACAGAAAAACTAAGACTAGTCAAGATGGTGTGTGGGAAGAAGTAATGTGAATGAAGGCTGGAAAAGTCAATGGACACCAAACATAGAAGATTAATGCTGTACTTTTAATGTTAGATTTTATCCTACAAACATAGAACCATTTAAGATTTTTGCACCAGAGTATAAAATGTGCATTGGAAAAATAACACCAACAATAGAATGAAGAAAATGGGGGACAGGAAGATTATTACTATAGTCAAATTTAAAGGTAATGAGAGACTGGTTGAAGTTGGAGGTGATGAGAGTGAAAAGAAAGGAACAGGTGTGGAAAAACCCTGGAAGTAGAAACTTTAAGATATGACAACCATAGGATTTGGGGGGTGGTGGGAGAAAAAAGAATCAAAAGTGATTGAGATTTTGGTAGTGGGTGACTACAAGGATAAGTCAGTATTGAGGGAAACAGGAACATAGGACAAAGGATAGAGAAAAAATGAGAGAAAAAAATCAACCAACAATAGATTGAGGTGGAAATATCCAAAGATAGGTAAAGGTAAAAATAATGGCAATTGGCATTTTTACAGAAATATTAAGTTTCCAATATACTTTACATATTACCAACTCTAAGTCTCATAATAAGCTAGTGAGTCAGATGCTACATTTTCCCCATTTTATAGATGAAGAAACTGAGGCTGAGAGATTTGCTCATAGATACATGATTTGCCTCCAGAAATGAAGTTAGTAAATTTGATACAGGATTTGAAACTGGGTCTTTCTTATGCAGGTTCAGAATCATATCCATTATACCATAAGACTTATTAAGATGAGGGAGAAGTCCAGGGGAAAAACTGGGCTTGAATATAGTCATAGATTATTATTATTATTTAAATCCTGTGAGTAGACAGATGTACAATGCATTTTTCAACAGTTATTAGAATAATCACAGGCTTTAATCATATATCAATGAAGTCAGCACAACAGCTCTGTAGATCTTTGGAATTGCATCCATTTGAATTGTCTTAGCAATATTCTGAAGATCACCTGGCAGGATAAGGTAAGAAAGACTGAATCCTTCCTTAAGCTGAACTGCCAAGCATTCAAATCCTGAAAAAAAAATTTAACTCCAAAGAGTTGACCACGTTGTCCGAATGCCAAATGATTGCTTGCCTAAAAGACTATTTTACAGACTCACATAAGGAAACGCAGAGGTCAGAAGAAAGAGAGCCATAGCTAGACATACTAAACATTGACCCTGATTTAGTGATGTCACTTTGATCCTCTTTGAGCATGAAGGACAACAACTACTATGTGAATAATTCAGGCAATTCAGGGCTAGAGATAGAGAATGAAGAGGAAGGCATAGATTAAACTCTTAAACCAACTTAAGTAAATCTCATTTGGAGGTGTGAGCTGAACAAATTCATGAATCCATGGTCGTGAAGTTTGCAGCAAAATTCATGAAACATACTTCCCTTCTCTTGTCTCAGAGGCAGGGGATTATCAGGGCAAAATGTTGTATTCATGGTCTCACAGGGTCACATTTACTCAACTCTTTTTCTTACTAAGAAGGATTCTTTAGCTGGGGTGATGGTGGGGGTAGGAGGGGTGCAGTTAGGTCTTTCCTGAATTGACTGGTATAAAAAGAAAAACATCAAAACAAGAGCCCTGTAGTATTGATGGTCACTTTGGGTGCATGGTGAAAACTGAAAAAATTAGAAAAAATTAGGACCGATTAAGAGGAGGGTTTTGGCCATAGAGCAAGGAACTTTGATAGCAAAAGACCAAGCATAAATTCTGGGGGTGCAGAGATGGCAGGAGCTCACTCCTCTGACTTTCTAAAGGCCACCTACCTTGCTTTCTCCTTCGATGACGATGACAGGCACGGGAGTGGCAGGCCAGCGGTGTTTGGCTGGCAAGGGTTTGTCACAATTCCAAAGAACTATAATCTGAAATAGAGAGAGTGGTTCATTAGATGCCTTGATAAAAACCAGCACTTATACAGGCTTAGGACACAAAGACTCATTTTGTTTACAGAGGGAGAAAATTAAGTCTGGAGATTTCTACACAAAACAGAATGAGAGTCTTCAGAATTGGCTTTAGAGGAGGGGCAGATAATCCACCAACCCTTCAGTGTCTTACCATTTCAAGAACAAGAAAGAATGAAAAGAAATGGGTTTAATTTCTTCTAAAAGGGGTGCCTATTCAAGTCATAATATAGGGGAGGGGAGAAGGAAAGGATGCAATTTCACAGTAACTGTTTCTAAATAAGTCGTCTTTTTTTTAAAGTGCAGCTAGGTGTCACTGTGGATAGAATGCTGGGTTAGATTCAGAAAGACCTGAGCTCCAATTCAGCCTCAGACCCTGGGTCTCTGCCTGCCTCAGTTTCCTCATCAGTAAAATGGGACTGGTGTCAAGAGAAAACAAGATAATTTTTTTTTCGGAGTGCTTTGTAAACCTTAAGACTCTATATCAATGCTAGCTGATATGTGAAGTAGATAGTATAAGCAGTATTATTAGTCCTTTTTTTTTACAACTCATTTACAGTAAAATTTAACGATGTTGCCTCATTGTGGTATGGAAGTAACCCTAGGTTTTTCCCTCTAGTAGGCAGGTCTTATTGAGATGGAATGGTGAGAACTCACTGACAACCTGTGTGTTTTGAAGACCAGATTAGTAATATTCATCAAAGAACCCCCCTCTTCCAGTTTGGTTTCAGAGTTTTGAATTTTGGGGCCACAGAAAAGCAACTCAAAGGTCACAAACTAAATCATAGGCAAGGAGGATACATGTTGCATGGATGGATTGTCTACCCATGGGCTCAGAGATACATTATTTTACAGATGAGCAAACGGAGGCTCAAGTGGCATATATTAATGAAAAAGAAGGCTAGACAGGGGTCAGGAGATCCAGGTCTGAGCCTTGTCTCTAGCATCTATTAACTTACTAGAAGTGACTATGGCCAAACCACTTTACTAATCTGAGTCTTAGTTTCCTCATCTGTAACATGGGGCTGATAATCCTTGCATTGCCCATCTCTTTGGGCTGTTGTTAAGGAAAATGCTTCATCAGTTCTAAAAAGGACTAAATAAATGCAAGCTGACAGAATGATTACTGTGCAGTGACTTTGTCCAAGGCTATATAACTAGTAAGTGTCACAGCCAGAGTAGAGTTTCCACCATTATGATTTTCATTGTATAGCTCTCTCCATAATAGTACCCAGCTACTAATATTTCATTTTTGGGACAATGGGCCATTTGGTTAATTGGATAAACAAAGACTTAAGGCTTTCTAGGTATAAGGCAGTAGGCTAGGGGAAATTTTAAGAACAAGATGGAGTTTCACCTCCCAAGGAGTTTATTAGCAGTCACCATTGCAAGTAAAGGCATCATGAAGCCAGAGACTTCCTCACAATGCCTAGTGTTCCATGCTCTCTCAGCTCCTCAACTCTACTCCACCACTGCTTCCCTGGCTGTTGTCTGAACATTTAAAGACATCACTATGTATCTGCCCTGCCCAACTTTGTGTGGCTTCCCCGTAGAGTTCCACCTCATCCTCCCAACAACCCCAGACAGATTTCCCAGGTATCATCAGAGGTCTCAAAGGGAGTTCACATTAAATAAAGAGCTTGAAAGGAGAAGGCAGTTCTTGAGGATGACGAAAAAGATCTGTTTTGGGGAGAAGTGTGTCAGGGGATGGGGAGATCCTTTTGGAAAGGAGGAGGGGTTTTAAAAAAAAGCCAGATGCTGTTTAGAAATGTTCCCACTCACCTGGGCACAGTACTGAGACTTGGCTGCAGCAACTAGGAGTTTCAACACTGGCTGAGATTGAGAGACCAAGGGGGTCACTGCATGGATGACTGCGGTAAATTTGGAAGGGGGCTTTAAACCTGAAATGAAAATCACAGAGCTACTAAACAAAGCACTCAGAATCATAGAAAATTATCCTGCCCTTCTCCCAGACTCCCCACCTGGATCCACTAGAGCAAACATTCCCTTTGGGTATAACTTTCCTTAGCCTTCTCTCTCACTAGGACAAAGTTGTCTAATAACCATTGCTTAGCTGTGTCGGTAAAGAAGGAAAAACATTTTTTTTTTGATGATCCTATCCTCCTTGCACTATGCCTTTTCATCAATTTGATGGGGTTTTCTTCCCCCATTCCTTTTCTCAGGAATCCAATGCCATTCTCATTTAAAAATTTATTCTCAGGAAAGGATACAGGTGATACCTCAGTGTGAATTTAGATGACTTTTTATTTCTTTCAGGATATTTACAGAGAGAAATTTTCCTTTTCTTTTTTGTAACATCTGTTGAACTTTTTAATTGGCATAACTTCTAATTTTGTATTTTATAAGTTAGTCAACCTAATTGCCTTAAGAGCCAATCCAAGGAGTCCATCTCTTTTTAAAAAACATTATTTATGAGAGAAACTTTTTAATTATAGAATGGAAGGTTTTGCCTGCATTAAAGGTATTTCCAATGTGTCTTATCTAATAGTACACTAGAATGAATGGGAAGGACACTGTACCTTTAAAAAGAGTGCTACGGAAATTTGCTAGAAAAAAAATTGCTAGAGAAAAAACCCCAATAACAACAGTGCCTCAAAAGTCTTGTAATTGGCCATTTGGTTAATTGGATAAACAAAGACTTAGGGCTTTCGAGGTATAAGGCAGTTTTAAATTGTAAAACTACTCAAATATTACATAACCAAGTCACTTTTAAGGCCACTGCTACTTCAGTAGCACCTACTTACACAAACTTAATAGTCTGATTATGAATAACTTTCTTTCCATTTGAAAGTAATATGGCAAATAGGTATCTTAGCATGGTACCTACTATACAGTGGATACTTAATAAATTTCTCCTGATTAGTTGGTATCCAGATAAATACACGGCAAGAGCATTTATGGAGTGTTTACTATGTGTCACTATGTGCTCTCTATTTCTCCATCACTTGGCTCCTGGCATTTTCTCCAGGTATCCTCCTGGGCCTGGAGGCTCTCCCTTCTAACCAAAGTCTACTGACTTCTCTAGTTTCCTTTCCAACTAAAGATCTTAGCTTCTACAGCAGGGGTGGGGAACCTTTTTTTCTGTCAGGTGCCATTTGGACATATAACATCATTCCCTGATTGTATTTGTTCAAATATTAAATTAATTCATCCCTAAAAAGCTACCAGATTTATTGAATTTCAAATCCCATCTGTAACAGGTAATGCCAGACCAATATGGCCACAGGTTAGAAGTTCCCCCACCCCTGTTTTAAAGGAAATCTTACATTAGAATCTTAATTCTAATGCCTTCTCTCTTTTAATTATTTTCCTATTATCTTGTATATAGTATGTTATATTTTATGCTATTCCCCCCCCCCAAATTGTGAGTTCACTGATGGCAGGAACTAACTATGTTTTATTACTTTTTGTATCCCCCCCCAGTGCTTATTATGCCCCCTGAGGCACAGTATGTAATTAAAAATTGCTTATAAAATAACTTGACTGTGCTAAAGGCCAGGAATAAGAAACAAAAAAATCCATATGTGCAAGGAGTTTGCATTCCAAGGGGAAAAAACAACCCAAAAAGGGGAACTGAAAAGTGGATAGGCAGGGAGACAGCATTCCCAAATGGCAACAAATGGAACTTTAAGAAAACTATATAAATTGCCCTTTCTATCCATTTTGCTACAACTAATTCCTCTTGTGATTTTACTGTTATTATTATTAATAGTATTGAAATGGTACTTTAAGTTTTTTCAAAGCTCTTTAAATGCATTATCTCATTTGATCTAACAATTCAGGAAGGTAGCTGCTATTATTACCCTTATTTAATAGACAAGGAAACTGAGGAGAGCAGAAATGACTTGCCCAGGGTCACAAAGCTACTAGGAGTCTGAGGAAGGATTTGTACTCATAACTTCCAAACTCCAGGTTCAACATTCTACCCACTGTATGACCTAGATTTCCTGGCTATTTTCATTAAATCAAGAATTAATACTCTCATCTTAAGATTTTCCTAAATTTCTATATCATTATAATATTCCTATTAAACATGTCAACTATAAAGGCAGAGTTCTATTATGATAAGAAATGTGTATAACCCAATGATCTTTTCATCTCGGCTAAATCAATTCCAAAGAGGAAGTTACCTTAGCAGTTCTCAAATGAGAGAAGACAGAGACAAAGAAACAGACAGACAGAGAGAGACAGACAGATATAAATAGAAACAGAGAGTTAGAGAGACAGAGAGATGGAGACAGAGAGGGACAGGATGTGAGGGAAGGGAGAGATTGAAGAGGAAGAAAAAGGAGGGGGAGAGGGAGAAAGAGGGAGGAGGAAGGGAAAGGCAGATAGAAGGGGAGAGAAAGATTAGGAGAGAGGAACAAGGAGAAGGGAAAAAGAAGACAGAGGTGGAAGGGAAGGTAAAGAAAGGGAGAGGAGAAACAGAGGAAGAGAAGAGGGAATGAGGGAGGAGAGAGAGACAGCAGCAGGGAGGGGAGGGAGAGGGAGAGGGAGAGGGAGAGGGAGAGGGAGAGGGAGAGGGAGAGGGAGAGGGAGAGGGAGAGGGAGAGGGAGAGGGAGAGGGAGAGGGAGAGGGAGAGGGAGAGGGAGAGGGAGAGGGAGAGGGAGAGGGAGAGAGGGAGAGACACTATGCCATTTCCAAGGGATTTGCTGAGACAAAAACTATAGACCTCCAAGGAGACTTTTTTTCTCAGACATGAGACAAAGATGAGACAAAATGCTATTGCACGGTCCTTTCTCTCAGTCACATCAACTCAACCTCCATTATCACTTTATGCTCCAGTCTACCTTCCCTTTTAGCACTTCTTTAAGTGAGAGCTCTTCTTAAGCCCATTTTTCTTTAGTACAGAGGTGTCATGGGGACAAGGGGATTATGGAATGAAAAAAAAAAAATAACGAAAACCACAGTCTTCTGCTATCACAAGTGACTATCACAAATGAACAGTTATTACAGTATCAGAGTCAAGACTAGCCATAAATTTGAGTGAACCTCATTGTAGATTTAGAGTTAAAAATGTCCTTAGAGGTCATTGAGTCCAACCTCTCATTTTATAGATGAGGAAACTGAGGTTTCAAGAGATTAAGTAACTAGTACTTACTGAACTAGTAGTGTCTGAAGTAGGAATTGAACTCAGGTCTGATCCCAAGTCCAATGCCTTAGAGATCCTCTAGCCCAATTCTTTTTCATGATTTGGTATGTTATTGCCAAAACCATCCCCACATACCTGTTCCCAGGAAGAAATGGCAGTACCATTGGATTTTATTTCTGGAAGGAATTGCAGCACAACTCACTTACCTAGATTAGCATAGTAGTATGGGAAATCTCCCAGATACGATGAATACTGTGGCAGTACGAACAGCCCTCCAGGATGTTTGTTCCATATTAAGCTGTTACGTGATATGTGCTTGAATATTCTGTCCTGAATAATCTGAGAAACAAAAAGCAGACCCCATGGTTTAAAAAAAAAATGGACATTTACCAAAGACCAGATTAAATATAACACCCAACTATGATAATAATAATAATAATAATAATAATAATAATAATAATACATAACAGAAAAATCTAGGATTTAAAATTTACCAAGCACAACCATTTTCCCCTGACAAAATTGAAACCAAAATCAGGAAATGATTTGGCCAAGGTCATTTAGGCTTTAAACTGGGATTCAAATTCCAATCTTTGATCCTACTTTCACTCCATATCAGGTCTTTCTGTAAGTATAGACACATTCCCAATGCATGGTCTGGATTCAGTTGGGCACTTCCTCACCTAAGCACAGAATCATCAGGTTAGAAGAGAATTCAGGGTCTTCTAGGACCACTCATCACTTTAGAAATAAAGTAAATTGAGACCAGGGAGGGTCTTGTTCAAAATGTTAATAACCTGCACTAGAATCCAGTTCTCACTTCCAACCCAGTGTTCTTTCAAGTGAACTATGTAGCTTCACCAGCCTTTCTCCGTTCCCCTCCCCCTCAAAGAGTCAAATACATAGCATACAACTAGAGAGGTGAAATGTTGAAGATGTAAAACAATTTTTATCCACACTAACATAGACAGCAGGGTACTCAAAGGGTTTGTTGCTACTATTACTGATTCTATTAAGGGGAGTTCTAAAAATGCCAGCTAATATTTATATGGTGCCCTAACTTAACATTAATTATCTTTTTGGATCCTTATTGTAATTCTGGGAGGTAAGTGTTATTCTTATCCCTGGTCTTTACAGATGAGACAACTGAGTCTGAGGAAACTGAGACCAGTTATACAAATCTAGTTATCTAAGACTGCAGCTGAACTTAGGTCTTCTTGACTTGAAATCTAGCACCCTATCCATTTTACCACATAGCTATCTCTGTTCTAATTAAGAGACAAGGATTTCTGGTTAACAAACATTCCTTCTGCTGTCAGTATTGTTTTAGAATATCTTCTGAAATTATTTGTTCTGGTCTCTTGTCTTAGTAAAGGATACTCATCATAAATGAATACTTCAATGATTGATAGGCCACCTTAACATAATGAAGGATGATGCCTACAGCAAAGTGCTATAAATGCCCATGTAAATGCATATGAAGTACAAGATATAGAGGAAGCTAAATGAATATTGATACCAAGACATGTTCTAGAAGCAATTTTTCTTTTTGCAAAAGTTGGAAATCTGGTTATTCACC
Organism: Macrotis lagotis; assembly: GCF_037893015.1. Classification (NCBI taxonomy): domain Eukaryota; kingdom Metazoa; phylum Chordata; class Mammalia; order Peramelemorphia; family Peramelidae; genus Macrotis; species Macrotis lagotis. The sequence goes on from NC_133666.1 coordinate 579,499,708, forward strand.
TTTCAATTTCCTGTATCAGGCAAGGATAGGAAAAGGTTCTGTTTCACAAGGGTATTGACTATGAGAAGTGATACAACATTTTCTTAGAATGCCATCCTTCCCTGAAGTTATAAGAGGACAATGAGCACAAGTGTGAAGGTTAACACTCAAGCTATTTCATTAGATTCTCTGGAAAATGGTACCTTGAAGATGATTAGACTACAAATTTTAGTCAAACATTTTCTATTTAAAATTGTTTATCAACCATGAGTCTATTTAGTTCATTCTGAGGTTTCTTCTCCTTGACTTCCAAACTTTTGTAATTATATCATTTATATAGTAAGGCATTTTGAAAACAATGCCTCATAGCTGTGGTGATCTATATGTATTTTTTATGAAAAAAAAACAAACTTAAAATGAATCTTTGCCATTTCAGACATAAATTGCTTTATCTTTCAAGGTCCTGTTTAATGCAATGTGATTTGAAACACATTGTTCAGTCATCCAGTCGTGTCCAACTCTTCATGACGGTGGACTAGAGTGTGCCAATATTCTCCAAGAGGTTTTCTTGGCAAAGATAGTGGAGTGTTCTGTCATTTTTTTCTCCATGGGATCAAGGCAAACAGATTAAATCACTCACCAGGGTCACAAAGTAAGTGTCTAAGACTGGATTTGAACTTGGGACTTCCTGTCTCCAGGCCCAGCACTCTATCCACTGACCCATCCAGTTACCTCTGATTTAAATTATACCCCACCATAAATTGTTATAATTTTCCAAGGCTATTAATATCCTATCTCATTCCCCATAATAATTGGTCCTATATTAAAGTGGGTATCAATTATCTTAATGAGTTAATTGAATTCAACTTGTATTTTTAAGTACATATTGGGTACTTGAGTAAATGAAGGCACAAATGACAGAGAGAAGTCCTTGTCCTGAAAGTGCTGACAGTCAACTTTAGGGGGAAATCTCCAACAAAATCCTCCTAATTTTTCCATTTCTTGAGAGAGAAAAATGAAGCAAACATAAGTAGCTAGAAAACTGTAAGTTGGATGATGTTGCATTTTGTTCTTTTCTAAGACTAGTTTTCTGAAAACATGCATTTGGATAGACATTCTAAAATTTGTGGACATTTGAAAGTTACTTTGAAATACTTATCTTTTATTTTACATCAGAAACATGAGTTAATGTGATGGGTGTCACCTTAATTATGACAGGCATATATTGGTGAAAGGTGGGGTTTTAAGTTGGTAACTGTTCCATTTACCTTTGCAGTTTCATTGTCCAATTAGGCAATTCTTTTTATTGTTATTATACAATGTAAATCCCAAAAAATTCCCCTGTCCACTTTATGATGTCAATCTGTGTCCTTGACTCCTCTTTTCACCGAATTCCCTCATCTAGGGGCAAGTAGTCCCTCAAGCAAGTTCTGAACAAAGAGTAACAGAGTGAAATATTTGCAAGAAATACAAATGACATAAAGTCCAGAGATGTCACAAAGGAGTTTGTCATTCACTTTGACTTTCTGTATGGCACAGATCTCACTGTTCCAGATGGCATTCATAATTCTCTATCAGTGCTGCTATCTCTCAGGCTTTAAGGACCAAATAGAATAGATATATTTTAGAAAAATGAGCAAGTATTTTAATCACAGAACCTTGGAAAAAAAGATTATAATATGGTGAAAGGGTTATACACATGCACATGAGCATGTGCGCGCGCGCACACACACACACACACAAACTTTCCTTGAACCTGTATTAATTTTTGCCCATATAAAGAAAAGTAAACATGGGTTTTCTTTCCTTTATGGTTCCAAGAGGCCCTGCCAAGGATGAGGTCAAATTCTTCTTAATATGTGTGTCCATGACTTGGAAGAATCAGAATCAGGTGTCTACAAATAAAGAATGAGCTCCTTGAGGGCAGACTGTAATTCTTTTCCTCTCTGCCCTCTCCTCCCCTCCATTCCCCTCCTCTCCTCTTTCCTTTTATTCTCTTCTCCCTTCCCTTCCTTTCTCTTCTCTTCTCCTCTCCTCTCATCTTCTTTCCTTCTAATATAGTGAATTGAACATAGTAGCTACAAAAATAATGATGGTTGGATTAAGATGGGGAAAAAAAGCTGATTTTGAAGTCAGAGGATCTGGATTCAAATCCTGATTCTTCTATTTATAGTGTAACCTTGAACAAATCAATTCATCTTTCTCGACTTCAGTTTCTGCATTCTATAAAATTAGGATCTGGATTATATGGTTTCTGAAGTTGCTTCCCACTTGAGATCCATCATCATGAAACTAATGATTCCTTCTCTCTTCGTCGTATGAGCACTTGAGTCTTTAAATAATGGACAAAGAGAGGATGGTGTCATTTGGTGAGCCTGTGATTCAGTCAAGTGACCCATACAATTCTGAGTTGCATTCACACTGGGCCACCATATGCCATCTTACTCCATGCCAGTGCAATCTGCCACTCTCATATCTCTACATCACACTGAATGAGAATTTTTTTTAAAAATACCATTGTTGTGTGAATATTATACAACAGTATCAGCAGATGCCAGAATATACTGTCTTTAGTGTCCTATGACTGTGGAATGTTTAGAGGAAAAAAAGCAACCTTAGTAGATCAAGGTCCAATGAAGAACATGCCTCAATAGACACCTTTGAAAAACATTAAGCACATATCTACAATGTTAGCTATTTCATGTCTAATTGTGATTCATTGGTTCACAATATGGTTTCAGATAAGCCATTTTTTAATTCTACCTAACAATCATTTTTATTAAGTATTGTATTATAATGTGGTCATCCACCTTCTGTTCAAGATTAAGTCAGCAAAGCTTGAACCCAACAAAGTGAACTCTGAAAGAATGACCTTAATTGGAGAAATTATCTTTTTTGGGGAAATTATCACTAAATAACATGTGTGGAAATTGATCTAAGTGGCACAAACAGTTGTATTAGGGCAGCTGTCTTGCCTGCAAAGGATTCAAATGTTTCAAGATGGGAATGGTCTGAGGAGTCTTCTAGTAATCAAATCTTCAAGTAATTACAAGTTTTCTTATCTGTAGTTTAGAACAGAGAACCATGAAGCCAGGAAGGAAATGCCACTCCTCTAGGCAGCTAATGATCTGGTCAATAAGTTGAGGGCAACAGAATACTTGGGCCCTGCTATGGAGGGTTAGTTCCCAATTGTCCACTCTTTTTTGGGGGGTTTTCTTTTTAGTTTTTTTTGCAAGGCAAACGGGGTTAAGTGGTTTGCCCAAGGCCACACAGCTAGGTAATTATTAAGTGTCTGAGACTGGATTTGAACCCAGGTACTCCTGACTCCAGGGCCGGTGCTTTATCTACTGCGCCACCTAGCCGCCCCCAATTGTCCACTCTTAATTTCTCAAATTATATCACTGAATGATATATACCCCTCAAGCTAAAGAGTTCCTCAGGTTTCAAGCTAGACCAGTGATGCTTATGTGACAGTCTATCTGACTGTGGCTGATCAGACCAATATGAGTTTGGAATGTTCTACCACAGATCAAGTACAAAGAATCCACATGAATGTTTGGGATGGATTCGCTAACTGTGCATATCTCACATTTCTTTTGAGTTACTTCAATGCTGTTTCACTTATAAAGCAGAGTACCTTCTCTGCTGTGGCTATGCTACATACTAGAAGGTCCTGTGTCAGTGTCTCCCATATCACACAATCAATTCTAAAGTTCTTCAGAGAATCTTGAAAGTGTCCTTGTATCACCTCTTTTGGCCACCATGCTAGTGCTTGCCTTAAAAGGTATAATGAATTGAAGAGGTTTATTTAAAAAAAAAGAAAAGACATAGAATTCTATTTGTACAAGACTCAATTTTCTCCCTAATATGCTTTCATTGTGTATTTTAGTTAAAATTTTTCAAATAGGTTATTATTAATAGTAATAATAAAAACATGAGATTTGAACTGAGAGGGAAAACCTAAAAAGCACCTTTCTTATGGTCCTTGGTTAATATGCCAAACGATTACAATCCTTTCTCTGGACTCCAAGAAGAGATTTGGCAGGTCTTGTACATTTAGATGAAGTGTATAGTTTTTCCAATATTTTAGAATACATAAGCTTCCCCAGAGAAATGGATGGCTCCCATCCAAGGGAAAGGTGTTTCCACTGCCAACCTAGAGATTTAAACAGTTTTGACTCAAAACCCTTCTCTGATGCCACACAATACATGCAATCTTTTTTACCTGCCAGGCATATCAAGACACCTTAGCTAACATTGCTAACTCAATAATTGAAGGGGAATGACCTAGCAATGAGACCACAAGCAAAAGGAATAGTTTCTCATGAGGCCTTAGTCAAGATTGTGTCTTCACTTGTGGTTGTGAGAACTAAGCTTGGAATGGAAAGTTAGGATGAAAGGAGATATGTTTCAGTTCTAAAACTGGCTAACAAGGTCCTTGAACTTGCTAATCCTCAGTTTCCTCATGTTTAAATGGGAATGATAGTATTATTTACACTCCATCTTATTGGAATGTAGTGAAGACAGCAATTTGTAATACAGAAAAATTTGTGAGCAATCTTTTTTTTTATGCTTCATGGAAGTAAAAACTGAATTGATTATTATCCAAGATAAGATCTAAGAAGTAATTTTAGGAGAATATAGAAAGTTATTTTTGTTCAAGATAAGATCCATAAGAAATTCTGTGCAACTGGTGAGTTCCAGACAAGTATTTATTGTGTATTTTTATTCATCAGATATTGTGCTGGGAATATAAAGACAAAAATGACACAATCCTTGACCTCAAGAAACTAATAAAGGCAAATGGAGAGGCCATATGAACTAGATGGAAAGGAGAGAGAGAGCAAGCACCTGTTTGATGAATTTTATGTTACATATATTGCAAAAAGAGCCTTACAAATGATGTATCATTTAAATTGCCATTCCTCTGTAAAATTATATGTTATAATTTGAATTTTATAGTTGAGGAAACTGAGGCAGACAGAGGTTAAGGTAATATTTAAACAGTTGGAAGGAAGTTGATTATGAGAGGTGAAGGTGAAGAAGGAATACATTCCAGCCACAGGGGACAAGGGGACTTGTTATCTTTTGTTTTCAAAGACGACCAATGACATCACAGATGATGTAATGAATTAGATTTAAATGAGACAGAGATGCACAAAGTCATCAATCTCACTCTTTCAGAGTCACTCAAGTTCAAAGTCAGGATGACTGACTGTGGCCCAGGATGCAGGAGTTGACCTTGGTGTCTTCCATGTCTGACCAAACTCTAAGCCTCCATAGCTCCTGCTTCAGCCAACTTCAAGGTCATTGGAACAAATTGCTTTCATTCACCCATTCTGTGGAGGGAAATCTTCACATGCTTGGGTAGACAGCAACCCCTAACTGATCGTTTTGAAGCTTGGTTTATACAAGGTAGTTGTAACTAAAGTGTGGCCACTGTTTATGCTACAGCCTTGAGGAAGGGGGAGAGGGAAGGAGGGGGAATGTGCAAGGACATGGAGACAGAAGATGAAACACCACTTCAGGAAGAGAAAGAAGGCCATTTGGTTTCAGTCAATCCTTTCAAGGAGCTCAGTACAAAAAAATAAAGTCCTAGCAAATAGGCAAGAGAAAAATTGGCATAGACAAAGGTAGGCCTGGTCAGTCAGAAAGAATGGGCAGTAAGCAAACTCTGGAGAGAATGTAAGCATGAGTATGATTGTAAGGGTCTGAGCAAGCAAAGGCAAATCAGCTCAGAAAGTCTGGTCTAGCCAAAGAACCTATGTGAGTAGTAGGAGAGTGGTTACAGTGTGTGCCTCTCTTCCCCAGATTTTTCCAGTATAAAAATGCCCATTCCTTCTTGGGACAGCTTTCAAGGATTTTCTTTTTCCAGAATAAGTTTCCTAGAACTCTGGAGCCCTTTAGGTTCTTCTTATAATATTCCACACAAGCAGCATATCCAATTTTCTTTTCTAAATCAGTAGTCTGTAATTCTCCACCCACAGTTTCCCTAGTCTTAGCCTTTCATGTTATAATAGCTTATCATTAGGCCGTTTTTCACTCTCAAAGAGGTTCAGGGAATGGTTCAAGGGGTATTTTTTATAGGAGAGATTTCTTAATCTATCATTTTCTGATAATTATTTTATAGTATAGAAACTAGACCTGTGACTTCATTAATATAAGAGATTCCAGGTGAGCACATATCTTCTATTAAGGAAGAGCAGCACCTTCTACATAGCTTAAAGTTCTAACTTAAAAGACTGAGTGATTTGCTCAGGGGCCTAGAACTCAGGGGCAACTTAATGTGCAGGCAATATATCAGTTCTGGAATCAGCAGGATCTAAGTTCAAATCTAGCCTCAGACACTTACTAGTTTGGTGACCCTGGGCAAGTCACTTAACCCTATCTCCCACAGTTTTCTTATCTGTAAAAATGAGCTGGAGAAGAAAAAGATAAACCACTCCAAAATCTTTGCCAAGGAAACCTCAAATGCGGTCATGGAAAGTTGAACATGATTGAAATGACTCAACAACAACAAAAATAGAACAAGCATGTGTCAGAGATAAAACATGAACCCAAGTGTTTTTTAAGTTATCTCTTATAACTACATACATTTTGCATTTATATAGTTGTGTACAGGTTATATCACTTCTCAGGAGGTTCCTAAGGACAGACATCATCATTTTTTTTTGTTTTAATAACCCCAGAATGCATTATAGTATCTTGCAAAAAAAAGTAAGTCCTTAATAAATGTTTAATTGAATATATGACTTCCTTTTTCTTGAAGGGGGAAGCGTACAGAGGAGATGGTTTCTGTAAACTTGGGGCTGGATGCCATCTGACCATTAAGATTCTTTAATATTAATAAAGATTTAAAAAATAGCCCTTCTTAATTCTAGTGACTTCCCTCTGTTAATTATTTCCTACTTATTTCATGTGTAGCTTACTATGTGTGTATATATATACATATATATACATACATATATACATATATATTTGTTTGCATGTTTTCTCCTCATTAGATTTTAAGTTCTTAGAAAGCAAGGGCAGTCTTTTTGTATACTTAATAAATATTGATTGACTGATTATTAACTGGGATGATTCTGGCATCATTTTTTCCTATATCACCTTGAAGCTAATAGAAATTGAATCACAGATGACTAGAAAACTAAATGTATTAAGCCTTCAACCAGAACACAGTGTACAGAAAACTGCTTTGAATGTTTGGAGGTACAGGAGCAAGAATGAAGATTTTCCCCACTTGGCTGCTAACTTCTCAGAGTGAGTTCCGGAAATAGGTTTTTTAAAAGATCCCTTGGAGCATGAATGACAGAAAGACAATCATTAAATACAAATCCCCCCAAAGCTTCAATTCAGTGCTGGTTTCTATGTTAGGTAGTTTCCACTGCTCATCAGATACACTTTCGTGTAAGGATTTCAACAGGAAAAGAAACACTTCCTTGGGCTGGAAAGGTGATGGGAAAAGGGAGGTGTGTGTGTGTTGGAGGGGGAGGGAGAAGGAAAAGGAAGCAACATTATTCAATAAGAAAAGTCTTTGTTTCTCCCACTGGGAAACCAATCACATATCATCAAAACCAAGGTCATTCAACAAAAAAACACAAGGCAAGAAAGCCACATAACGAACTGACTAATATCCAAAGACTTTCACTCACCTCTAGTGTAGTTAATACAATCTTCTCAACTGAAGAAAAATAAGCCTCCCACAAGAACTGTGTCTGTTGTCTAAGTGCTAGGATTTTATCCTGATGGATAGACCTGATTGTAGAAGGAATCTGCAACATAAGGTTAAAAATAATTAGCTTTGAAAGAAAAAATATATTTTAGCTAAATTAACACAATTGAGTAAGGATAGTGTTTCCAACTCAAAATAGCAAATTTTTAGAATCCACATCTATTTCAATGTATTGATTCATCTCTATAAGTAATACCTTCTACAAAGCTATGCAATCACCCAAATAATCAGGTAACAAATGGTAGTTAGAGAATGCTTTATTTAATGTTTGCAAACCACTCTATTTACATGATTTCATCTGAATCTTGCTACAGCCTTATAGGGAGGTAGTACAAGTATTATTTCCATTTTTCAGAATAGGAACCTGAGGTTTAATAAGGTTAAATGACTTGCAATTGGTCAAAAAAATTAGTGTCATAGGTGGGATGCAAACTCAGATCTTCTTGACTCCAGTTATACACAAATCAGTATTAAATACCTTTAATATGTGGAATCTAATGGACATGTTTAAGTTAAAATAACAGGGGGGTTTTGGGTGGGGGGAATTAGGGGAGTTGTTAATCTGGAAGGGCTGCAAGGGAACTAGTTACTCAGAAAGCTAAAAAAAAATTGCTGTCAGAGCTAACTAGTGACCTTCATTTTCTCTAGTTAGAGATGTTGCAGACCTTTCTGGGATAGTTTTTTTGTCTTGGAGTATAAGAGTAAAGTCTCTGGGATAGATTCAGGGGGGTTACTTGGAAAAGCTTTAATACTAGATGTCTAGAAAACAGGAAGAATTTGTACCAGTTATGCTGAAATGGTAATATATATATATATATATGAATGACTTGCAATTTTTATTGTGAGGGGAGAGCTACTGCCTAAGAATCAGGAGAACTGAGATCTAGGCCTGACTCTAGTCAGCAAACCTGAGCCTCAATCTATAAAACAGGGCCAATAGCTCCATGCTATATAGTGCAAGGGACTTTAAAGGATCTATACCAAGTTACCTTTTATTATATGCAAACTCACAAAATATTTTCTTGAATAATAATAACTTATCCTTATATTCACACTCTATACAGAGTACTTTCATGCACTCTCTCATGTAAGCTTCAACAACCCCATGAGATAAGTAGGGCAGATATCACCTTTATTGTAAATGAAGACATTGAAGTTCAAAGAGGTTGCCTTGTCCAATCAAGGTCATATAACAAACTAAGAGATGGAGTTAGATGATCTCAGGTCCTTAGATTCTATATCTATAGAAGAAGACAAAAGAATCTAAAGAGAGGACAAAAGGCTCTTGTCTAAGCATACCACAAAATGGTAAATTAAAGAACTTTACCAGAAAATATAAATGAACTGGCATAGAAACTTGAGGTAAAAAATACTTTGGATAATATTGACTAATGCAGGTAGGAAACTATAAAGAAAAAAGACACAAACACCTCAATTGACTGGAAGAGTTTAAAAGTGTTAGATATAGATATAGATATAGATATAGATATAGATATAGATATAGATATAGATACAGATATAGATATAGAAATAGAATGTAAGCCTCATTAATCATCTCTTTTTTTAAAAAATATTTATTTCAGTTTTAATTCATGGAATAAAACAAGCATTTCTATAATGCAACATAAAAAAAAGATGGTTGTACTTGAAACTGCAAACCAATTATGTGCAACTTACTATTTCTTTTAAATATGTAAATAAAGTTCTCATAAATTTTTTTTCCTTCTTGTCCTAGAGATGGCTGCTTTTAGACACAAATATATTATAAAAATGTGTATGCCTGTGTGAACATGCACATAAACATTTAAGATTATTTTATACCTACTTCTATTTATCAGTTCTTTCTCTAGATGCGGAGAAATTACTAAACTACAAAGTGATTACTTGTACCTATAAATATTTAGCAAAGTCATTTCCTTCCTTGTATTTTCTTTTTCTGATTTCCGTAAGAGTGGGGGATGAATGTGTCAATGAATACCACAGTTTAAGTGGAAAGAACACAATTGAATATTGTGTAATGATGACCAAGCTAGACCCTAATGAAGAATATGACAATATACCTCTTCTTCTTTTCAGATGTGGGGTACTTTCAGATATGCAACACTGCATATACCGTGGAACTTGATGAATGTCTAGGTTAATTTTATTGAATTATCTTTTTTTCCTTTTTTAAAAGTCATCAACATTTTTCTAGGTGAAGGAGAAAGGAAGAATATATAGGGAAATACAGTGATGTAAAAACAAAGGATATTAACGAAAGTTACAAAAATGGGGAGAGAGAAAGAAGTTTGTATCTTCCTGGACCAAATACAGCACTTCCAATAGGTGCAGATTTAAATAAAACAATTAAATAGAAAGAAGTATATTAGGTTAGCCTCATAGCAGGTATCAGTCACTATCATTCTTATAGGCAGTTTTTCTTAACTTTTCCGGAAATGGCTATGATTGGGGCATTGTGTTTGTTGGAATAAGTCTGCTAAACTAAACAAAATAAACAAGAATAAATCAATTAGTCTGAATACTTACTTATTACACTTCTGTTTTCTTAATCTAATTATGCAGGACTGAACTTAATTTGGTTCAAAGAACTAGAGAGGTGGATCTATCTTTAATTCTTACTCGGCACCCAGCTAAATGGGGGCACTGATCCAAATGCTGAGAAAGTATCATATAGGACCATGTCCTCTTTCTGTCTACAAAAGGGATCTAGAGAAAACTGCTAACATAGCCAATATAGTTAAGATGTTAGAAGTCTTAAAGACCTCTGGTTCAAGCAAAGACCAACCATATTTGCAAAGGACTGATGACAAAATAAATAGATAAAACAATCTTCTGACAAAAAAGTGATGAACTCAAGGTCCACTGCTGGGGTTAGCTTTGCTTGATCTTGTATATTTGATAAACTAGGGGAGGATTATTAAACTTTGATCAGTAAACAATAATGACTTCACAAAGATGGATGATGAAAAATAATTCCCATCTCTTATTAGGGGGAGAATGGACAAAAGATAAAGATTGAGATAGTTATTTTTGGCTATAACCAACATTAGATACACAGTCAATGTACCATTATGTATGTTTTGATTGTGATTATTTGTTATAATGTGTATTGTTGAGTTGTTTCAATTGCATCGACAATTTGTGATCTCATTTGGGGATTTCTTGGCAAAATAACTGGAGAGGTTTGCCAGTTCTTTCTCCAGCTCATTTTAAAGATAAGGAACTGAGGCAACCAGGGTTAAGTGACTTGCCCAGAACTAGTAAGTGTCTGAGGTCAGATTTGAGCTCATGAAAATGAATCTTCTTGACTCCAGGTCCAGCACTCTACCCATGTGCCACCTACCTGATAGAGATTTTTAAATAATAAGTGAAAAGAGTATCAATAAAATATTAAAATGTATGGGGAATGGGGGGAGGAAAGGAAGTTCAAAAGAGCAAACAAATAGAACAGTTTTTTTACTTCCTTGTTAAATTCTACAAAGCCTTTGAAAAACAAACTGCACATGCCAAAGTTCAGAATTTCATAAACAATCATCTTTTCTGTTCTTCATATGCTGAAATATTTGCATGTGTTAATGATTGCTAAATGCATAATAAAAATAAATCATATAAATAGGGGAAAATGAGAGAGAGGGAAAAGAAGAGGAAAAGAGGGAGGAACAAGGCTGTAGAAAAGGGAAGAGGAGTGGCAGGGAGAGAGGAGGGAAAGGGACATGTCTAATCTGTCACTGAATTGCTCTTTCCTTGTAAAGAGGAAATGGTCAGTCAAGTTACTGTCAAGGTCATTCCTGTACAAGAAGGCATAGATTAGGCTAGGTCTCTGAGGTCCCTCTCAGCTGTGCATTCCATGATCTTATATGGAAGCAAAATCAAGCAGGGGAGAGGGCAGAATTTATCAGTCTCTGGAATCTGAGAAGAGTTCACCAAATTGTCACAATATCTTTACCCAGGGTAGTCAAGGCTGTGAATGAAAGAAGACCTGTTTTACTTGGTGGCCAGAACTGTGGTTGTAGTAAAGGGGTGGGATGGAGACACAAGTTGTCAAAAATAAAATTTGGCAATGTTGGCTCATGAAAAAAGTCTATTTGGCTCTCAAAAAAAGAGAGACTATTTTTATTTTCTCATCTTTTATCTTTGTATATTTTACATATTTAAAAGGAATAGCAAGTTTATACATAAAAGATTTGCAATTTCATGTGTAATCATCTTTTTATACTAAATTATATTTGTTTCAGTCCATAAATTAAAAATGAAATAAAAATTAAAAATAGAGTACTTTTTATAGAACCATTCACCCTAAATTCCTAACTATCAGTTCATTAAATATATCTACCCTCAAATAAACCCATTTGTAAATTGGTAACTTTGCTGTCTACTGATATGTACTTCCATATCTCCTCAGACACATGGAATTAAATTTTGAGCAACTGCTGCTTCAGTAGTCTAGAACAGAGAAGAGAAAACTTTTTTCTGCCAAGGGCCATTTGGATATTTATAACATTTTTTAATTGCTATATTTGTTCAAACATTTCATTAATTCATCCTCAAAAAGCTCCTAGATTTATTGAATTTCTTTTTTTTTTGGAAGGCAATGGGGTTGTTATTTGTCTAAGATCACACAGCTAAGTAAGTGTTAAATGTCTGATATCGCATTTGAATTCAGGTCCTCCTGACTCCGGAGTAAATGCTCTGTCCAATGTGCCACCTAGCTGTCCTGATTTATTGAATTTCAAGTTTCACTTATAGTTGCCAGAGCAACATAAGACCACTGGCTTTATATGTTCTCTGGTCAGATATTTTGCCCCTGGTCAGGAAGATAAATAATACTGATATGGAATTAGGAATGACATGGTGATCTTGATGATCACAAGGATCTGAAGATAGATGACCACAGGTGTGCTCCCTTCACAGGTCTTTAAAGATCATATCTGAAAATGACTACTGCTCCCCTCTACCTGCTACACACCCATCTAGGGAGGGAGTCATTGCAACAGCAATCATTCAGGTCAGCATTTTTGAGTAGAATAATCATAACTTCACTAAAGCATTATAGATGATTATAGATTTTCAAACTATTTACAAATTAGGTAAATTTACAAATTTACCTGGAGACAGATCCTTGCTGCTTTCTTTATTTAGTGAAGATGTCCCTCTAGACACAACACTTTTAGTCAAGTTTTTCTTGGATGCCATCTTTGTCTTATTCATAGCCCATTCCTTTCCAAATTTTCCTTGGATTCCTCCAGTTTTCAAGACAGAGCTTTCTCTATCTGTCCTGTCTATTTTCTTCCAGATCAAGGTAATACTAAATAATAACCTACTACATGTTAGGTGGCACAATGGATAGAAAGATAGGCTTGGAACCAGAAAGACTCATCTTCCTGAGTTCAAATCTGGCCTTAGACACTTATGTGCTGTGTCACCCTGGTCAAGTCAGTTAACCCTATTTGCCTTGGTTCCTCATTTGTAAAAACTGAGCTGGAGATAAAAATAGCAAACCACACCAGGATTTTTGCCAAGAAAACCCCAAAAAGGGGTCACAAAGAATAAGACAAGGCTGAAACAACTAATGAACATTCTCTGGCCTCCTTAAGCAGTCTGGTGAAATCTATGGATCCTTCTCAGAATAATGTTTTTTTTTGGATTCATAAAACAAAGCACATTGGTTTCCCAAGGAAACCAGTTATAGTGAATACTCTTAGAATCCAGGATGAGAAGTCCAGCTTTCAACAAAGGAAGTCCTCCAGGATTAATTTCCCTTTCTTGGGCAACAAATGGATAATGAATTCAAATCTAACAAATACTGAATAAGCACCTACTTTATGTGAGATAATTTACTAGGTGGCAATAATAAAAAAGGCAAAAATCCAACAATCTTCACCCATAAGGTGTTAACATCTTACTGGGAGGGTATAGATGGTCACTGATTAGTAACAGATTGACTTTCAGACTTCATATACACATAGTTATTCAAATGACATACAAATAGCTTACACAATACCACACAATTTAGCACATCCAAGTACATATGATAATTTCCAATAGAGTGTCCTGCATATCAATTTGCCAGTGATGGTTTATTCTTTGGAACATGGGACTTGTATTAGCTAGCCTGGGGAAGAAACATGATCTCAGTAAGTCTTTTTTTCTGCTTATCAAGGTATGCTTCCTTATGGATGCTCAAGGATAATGCTGCTTAGAATTTCTGCAAGATTCCTGGGTCCAAATCTTTGGCATTTCTCCCCTCCCCCACCCCATGCCCCCAGCTGTCATCCCTTCTCAAGGTTTTAACTAGATGGGGCAGGGAGGAGTTGGTGTTAAGGGACAGGGATTAAACTGGTTTTTTGGTTCCCATCTCTTTTTCATAGTTCAATAAGTAGCTAGCCATATAGTCCTAGACTAAAGCGGAATGATGATGCTCTTCTGGTTGTCTGAACCTAAAAAGTGACTCATGTTATTATCAACAGATCCAGCTTTGCATTTCCACAGGTGGGTGTGACCAGAGGCAAAAAAGAGGGAACAAAAAGAGGGTACATTCTTTGACTCTTGGTTCTTCTTTGGGGAGACAAATGAAGTTGTTTCATATTGAAAAGAAGAAAGGAAGATGAATATTTTTGGCAAATAGTCAAAACCAGACACTAACTCAAAAATGCACCTGCATTTGGCACCAGTCAAAATACAGAGACAACAGGTGAGGCAAAAAAGTTGGCAAGAAAACCCTCAGCAACTAGTTTTGTAACTTAGACCTTAAGAGTCATTTAGAAGTAAAAAAAAAAATCCTTGGAGAAGATGGCTAGAGAAAACCTTTCAAATGAGAAATCTTTGGTGAGTGGGGGGAAATTAATTTTTATGTCAACTCTGAGAAAATTACCTGGATCACTAAAGAATGGAGATATAAGGAAATCCTAAACAGAATCCACATTGGATCTAAAAGATCATTCTGACTGAATAATAAGACTTCACTATCACACTATTCCCCTCGACTTTCTAGAAAACTGTATGAAAGGAAATTTATCAATACCTTTCAACATTTGTATTTGCTCTTCTAGTCTGAACACACATGCTTATCCTGAACTTGCAGCATGCCATTCAATGTCAGAAGCAACGTGTATGTGTTTATAATACTTCCATGCCTTTGACAGTGTGTTGCCAAGAGAAATCCAATGCTCAGGAAGATGACTTTTGCCTAGCTATAAAGGCACAGAGTTTCCAGTTTTAATGGTGTCTGGCTATTAGTTATTAATCTGCTTGTCTACAGAAACAGGTAAGGGGGAAATGATAAATTAATATCAATTTGACAGGGTGGTTTTGGAAGTCGTGGCACTAGATGGAGTCTTAATAAAAAAGGTCATATATGGTAACAAAACCTAACTGAACGGACCAAAATAGATTCAGGGAAGCTGCCTTAAAGCTCTCCTAGAGACACGATGACAAGACAATATGCAAATAAAAACATCCTAGCTGTTCTAAAACAGGAAATGAAAAATTGTAACATAACAAAAACATTTCCCAGAGCAGACATTCCGGCTCTGAGCCAGCTCTATCAACTCATTGTTAACAACAGCACAGTAGCTATTCAATATGGGAGCAGCTGTACAGAAACTTAGCCCTCATGCTGGAAGGAAAAAAAATGTACCACAAAGGTCAAGAAAAAAATTAAATGGGGGAGGGGGAAGAGAAGAGGATATTTAAGGTGGTAAAATCTATATTGAGCCTTAGTGATTGGTATCTGTATTGGACTGCTCAGAGTAACAATGGTATTTGATGCCTGGATCACCTTTCATCCTGGAGCTGATTAAACTTTCACATCCATTTTAATGACCCTCTCTGCAGAAGTATAGGTATGAGGATGTTGCTCATGCCCAACGGCCAACAGCACAGTGTTTGGATAGTGGCTTTCAGGCAAAGGCATCAGGGATGTCAGACTGCTTACTCTTAATATAAAAATGCAAGTGGATTTTTAATACTCTGATATGGGCTTCCCTGAGGTTCTGGACACTTTCATCCATTTTTAACAGAGGTCTCTCTTCTTCTGGAAACCAGTAATAAGCCAAACAGAAACAGATGGAAAGGAATGTGAGGTGGGGAGTGAGGAGTGGGAGCACAGCAATCCACTGTTATCATTAAAAATAAACAAATAACATAAGAGGTCTTAAGCTATGGTGTTATCTACATCCCTCTTTTCTCCTGCCCTCTAACTTTCCCTTATTCCCAACTGTTTTTTTTTTTGCCAGTATGTTTTTCCATTTCAAAAACTATTCCTCTGCTTGGGGTAGATGTACTAGAAAGAGAAAGGTGCCTTGTTAAATGAGTTAATATTCACCATGACATAGACCATTTTCTCATGATAAAATTTCTTTTATAGCGCTGACCTTTTGGATTCATCTTTCCTGGTAACTTTGGATGGTGGCAGCAATAATCAACTCATCTGCTGAAGGCCACAGCCCTTTTCTTACCTGTAATAACAATCTCTCATCCCCGATGATGGCAGCTTGGTTCCAATCAATCACTTCGGAGAACGGTAACTCCCATCCATTGCTCAGCATCACCGGGACACAGGCAGCCTGCACCAAAAAAGGAAGCATCAACAGGTTAAGAAGAGTCTACATACTTAATTAAGGGAAAAATCATAACCAATCAAGTTGCTATCATTTCCTATGTCCTTTAGATCCTAGGCACTAAGAAAGATCAAAAGGATTGAAAAACTAATACTTTAAGGAGTTCATATCTGGGAGGAAACCTTGCATTATCAATTAACAGTCAGATTAGTAGTTTAAAAGTTTTGCACAAAGCTTTTAAAATCCTATTTCTATATTTCCCAAACTTGATCATCTCTGTTGTCATTGAAACAACTGGTCAGGACAAAGCAGTTTCATTAAAGCAACAAAAATTTGACCCCAATAAGTCTCAGCATAAAACTAGTCTTGAATATAAAATACTTTGGCCCAATTTTACAGACCCCAGTTAAAGTGACCCAGTCCCAAGTATCAGAAAAGAGTTCACTTTTTTATCTAACAAGAACCTGATTATAAATTTGATGAGTACAAATTTAACAATTGTAAGAAATATCAACAATAAAATGAACAGAACAGAAAAATAAAACCTCAACTACATTATGCTGAAAATTACTTAAATATTTAACAAAATAATTGTAATAATCCTTTTGCTTTTTCTAATTTAAAAATGTCTCATTCTAATTTTTCCTGTATCATATTATATACTTCTTTCCAATGTCTTCATGTGTATGTGTATTTCTTGTTTTTTAGGGTATATTAACATTCCAGTCCATTCATATACTTCTCTGTCTTTCCTTTCTCTATACTTAATTAGCAGAAGGTGTGTACTTTTCTTTCTAAGACAACTGAATCAGAAGCATGTTCTCTTTGGTGTTAAATGATACAAATCATTATCACCTCCATACTAACAACTCATATTTATCTGGCATTGTAAACTTTCTTCAGCGGTCGGCTAGGAGGGCTAGAAGATAGAGTGTCACACCTGGAGTTAGGTAGATTCATTTTCCTGAGTTCAAATCTAACTTAAGATATCTATATTATCTCTGTGACCTTGGACACAAACACTGTTTTCCTCAGTGTTCTCATTTGTAAAATGAGCTGGAAAAGGAAATGCCAAGCTACTACAGTATCCTTGCCAAGAAAACCCCAAAAGACACAAGTGAACAGACAACAAAATCAGTCATAACTGGACAACAATAGCAAATTTTCTTTAAACTATTTGAAGAGGTAGCTAGAAGTGTTATTATTTTCAGTATGAAGAGGAGGAAACTGAGGTTTAAATAGCTGCTAGTGGCTAATTATGCAAATAATTTGATGGTTGCCTGTAGCCACTAGCTACAACTATAACTAGCTCATATTAGTCCTAGGGTGGGATACAGGTCTCCTGATTCCACATTTAGGGGCTTTATTCCATTATATCATTATTTTGGTGAAATGTATGACATCACAACAGAAAAGATCTTAAAAAATATATGAAAGCCCAGTTCTAAGGTATTTTAAGACAGAAAGTCCGAGAATTATTTATATTAATTTTATTTTTTATTTATTTATATACTTAATATATATTATATATATTATATATATTATATATTTATATTATAATTATATTCAAGACTAGTTGCATACTGAGACTAATTGGGGTCAAATTTTTGTTGCTTTAATGAAACTGCTTTGTCCTGACCAGTTATTTCAATGACAACAGAGATGATCAAGTTTGAGAAAGATAGAAATAGGATTTTAAAAGCTTTGTGCAAAACTTTTAAACTACTAATCTGACTAGTGTCATCTGATAATGCTTAAGGTTCCCTCCCAGATATGAACTCCTTAAAATATTAGTTTTTCAACCCTTTTGATCTTTCTTAGTGCCTGGGATCTAAAGGACATAGGAAATGATAGCAATTTGAGAAGGAGATATTGAGAAACTGCAGGGATGTGAGTATTTAGTATGGTATAAAGAGTGGTCAGGGAAATCTTAAAGATTTTAAAGGAAAGGAGGCTGTTCTGTTTTTAGAAATAGCTACAACAGTTTTCAGCTGGAGGTGGTAGAAAGCTATAATTATGAAAGTACAAAGCAGAAGGGGAAAGAAGGGTATGTATAGATTCAAAGGAAACACAGACTATAGGGATGTAAGAACCAAGATCTGTGGGTGTTAGGAAATAGTGGGATGGCCCCTAGGACTGACAAAGTTCAGTGGCAACTTTATAAAGGAGCCCACCTGTCTCTATACATCAAGAATTAGTTAGTTCTTCAGGGAATGGGAGAGCAGTAAAGGAGTCTTCTCCATCCTACCCCCCATGAAGCACTGGAATTAAAGAATCACCAAACCTGAGCCCGTTGCTGCTATGCTGCTAAGTCACTAAAGAGTTAGACCAAACAAATGGAACCAATCCACCCTGCTGAGTATCACTTTCATTTAGGACTCAGAGGAACTTATTCCATTGAGTGAAGAATATGATAGACAATTTTGCTTTTATGGAGTGAAAACAATAAACTATTTTCCCACTTGCATGGTTGGAGTATTGGCAGAGGTCAGAATATCCCCAAGGAATCCAGCTCTAATACTCGTCAGACAGGAGTGGCAAACTGGTCTGACCCCTGCTCTCAACCATGACTGGGTTCTCAACCCCCTTCACAGAAAATAAAACAGTCCAGTGAACTCTAGAACTTATTTTGGGGGCTTCTCCCAAAGGCAGTGGGCTCTCACTGAGTAAGTATGTCCAAGCACACAGAAACAAGTTGCAAGCCTCCAGGGAAAATCACACTTCCCCATCTCACCCCAATCCATCATCGCCCACATTCTCATTAAGCATAATATAAAACACACCAGATTCAGTCCTAATTCCCCATTCTTATCTTGACCCAGGAGGCAGTGTAGCATGATGAACAGTGCTGACTTTATAGTCAGTGGGACCAATAAACATTTGTTAAATGTCTACTGTGCCCAGTCATTAAGCACTGGGGAAAGAAATACAAAGACAATCTCTGCTCTTAAAGGAGCTTTGTCTAATTTTTCTTCTTTTTCTTGTTTAGATCTGTGTGACTTCATGACTCCTTCTGAGGTCTTCTTGGCAAGGACACTAGATCAGTTTGTCATTTCCTCCTCTAGCTGAGGAAACAGAAGCAAAAAGAATAAAGTAATTTGTCCAAAGTCTCAGAGATAGTAAGTCTGAGGCCAGATTTGAGTCTTCTTGACTCAGGTATGATACTCTATGGTATCAATAGTCTAATGGGAGAAGACAAAGCACAAGAGGAAGCTAAAAAGAAGTGAGGATGGGGTATGGAGGAGACAAGATATTCTCTTGTAGAAAGGAAAAGTAAGATTCAAATTCAACCACAGTCACTCACTATTTGGAATATCCCAGACAAATCACCTTACCCCTCTGATCCTCTGGAAAATTGGAATAGTAGTATCGCCATCCCCAGGGAAGGTAAAAAAAAAAAAGGAGATAATTTATGTGAAGTAGTGGATAGAGCCTTGGACTTGGAATAGGGAAGACCTGAATTTGAATCCTGCCTCAAACATTTACCAGCTGTGTGATACTGGGGCAAGTCACTTAAGACTCAGTTTCCTTAACTGTATAAAAAGGATAATCATAACATTTGCCTCATAGGGTTGTTGTTAGATCATTTATAATGTTTTTCCTTTCTCAGAGATTACAACACCAGGGAGGTGTTGCCATGACAAGAACATGCATTGGAGTGGGGGGGCTGTGTTCAGATTTTTCTGAAATTTGCCTTATCTTCATTTCTTATAGTGCAATACTATTCTTTTCTTTTACATAAAATGAGAAATAGCATAATAACCTTTGCCGAGCAAAAGAGGAAGCAAACTAAATCAATCTAACTTCAAATTTATAAAAAAATCACAATATATCACCAGCCTCACTTTCTTCTCCAGAGCCATCTGGGTCCAGTGACCAGATATGAATCAGGATGACTGGAGTTGACCCTGGATCCGAGGCAATTAGGGTTAGTTATGTTCAGATCTGAATGCCTGTCCTCCTGACTCCAAGGCCAGTGATCTATCCACTGCATCACCTAAGCACATTGTAAGCAATTTGTGGATATTTCCACATATATAAGTCCTAGCTATTATTATTGGCAATTATTAAAGTGAAAACCTTAATGGGCTGGATAAATGTGGGCTCTTGGGAGTGATGTTATGAGAAATATTAGCATTAATAAAAACCTGTATAGTGTCTCTTACCTGCAATGCCTCCAGAAATCTAAAGGAGCCAAGCCTGCGGCCACGGGGAACCAGACAGAAAGTGGCATTGTGCAGCATTTCTCGATAATCATACCTAGAGGGAGAAGAATATGTAATTAGATAGTGAAGACCCAAGGGAAAAAGGATGATGGCCATTAGATGGAACATATATATTCTCAGAGATGCATGAATAGAGCTATGGGCCTGGATTCAGGAAGATCTGAGTTCAAATTTGGCTTCAGACACTAGCTGTGTAAACCCATGCAAGACACTCAAGTTCTGTTTGCCTCAGTTTCCTGCCTATAAAATGGGGATAATAGTATTACCTATTTCCCAGGTTATTATGAGGATGAAATGAGCACAAAATAAATATCATATATTATTATTATTATTATTATATGGTTGTGGCCTCCCCCCATTGGAATGTAAGCTACTCCTTGGCAAAAGAATTATTTTATTTTTTTATATTTGTAACCCAGAGTCTACCACATAATAAATCCTTTTTGATTGACTGACTTACACACTAGAATCAAGTTGATTGAGGCTAAATTAGTATAGTCATGAGCCATGATATTACTATTCTCTTTCTCAGGAGGGGAATTGTTTGTGACAGGCTCAACAAACATTAAAGATTGTGTTGGATGAAACAGTTATCATATGCTTTGCAAACAATATCATCCGACACAAGTCCAGTGGCCGCCACTTCAACAGATTGGGCACCAGCGTCTGTCTGTGTCTTAGAAGTTGAGCTTTGTTGTGACAGCAAGTGAAACATTCTCCCTCCCTCCTTTTTCTAGATATAAAATAAAAAAAAAACCCTACTCTTTTTTTCTGTTATTTAAAAATGCCATTTCAGTCAGCCACAAAAGTCTGTGAAAGCTTAGGACCGGCCTTGTTCTCCTGCATGTCATCCCTTACATTCCCCCTCCAAAAAGAAAAACAAAAACAAAAACAAACAAAAAAAAACCCAGTTGCAACTAACTCAAGAAACCTTCACAGTGAGCACAAACAACATTTGCTCTTTCCTCTGAGCCAAAGTCTCTACATTTAGCTAAGAACATTCAGCAACACAAGGCAAAATTCCCTGTAGCAAAACAGTTCAGATTTCAGGAGAGAGGTGGATGAAGAAGGAAGGGGAAAAGATGATTCTTAAAAAAGGGGTGGGGAGAGAGTAGAAAGGAGCAAGAAATCATTTGAGGTTATTAAAAAAAAAAACGAATTGACCTGCTTTTAAAAGCATATCTTGATTGATACCTCTTCCCCAAGCCACTGGAGTAAAGTTTAGTCAAGATTAAATATCTCCTTTCCATTTGGGCCATCCCTTCCAACATAGGTCATTATAAGGTAATCTGACATTAAGTCAGGCCTGTTAAGGTAGAAGGCCTGGGTCCGGCAAAGGGACTGTCTAGCAAGCATCAAGATTAGCCCCCACCCTCTCATTTCTTAAAAGCCTCCATTGTTCTAAGGCTAGGTGCTACTTTGACAGTAACTTTCTGACTCTTAATAATGTAATTTAATCATAGCCCAAAGGCACTGGATATTCTTTTCTCCTACTTTTTTTTTGGGGGGGGGTATTGATGTATAGATCTATATTTTTAAAGTCCACAGCTATTTTTATATTCTCACACAAACTAGGCATATGGGAGTAAGCCAATTTTCAATTATAAACCCATCATTAGGAAGAGACATCTTGCAAAGGCCCATTTGCTTAAACAGGCGTGTACAACTAATTTGCACAAGAAAAGGTCACTGGGAATGGATTAAGATTATCTCCACTGAGAGTAAAATAAAAACCCTTGCTGCATTAATTAATGTACAAAATAGACTTCAAAGTGGATGAGACTTTTAAGAGGGATCAAATTTAGTTAAATAAAAAAATATTAAATTACAGAGGTAATGGTTTCTTTTCCCATCCTTAAACATCAGTATAGTAATTGACAACCAGCTTCAGGTTCCACTCCTGATCTTGCTGGAATACCTTTACAAACTGTGGAGAAGGATAAGAAATTTTTAAACTGAGTGTGTAGTATTTTTTTAAATATAAAGAAAGGTCGAAGACTCTTCAGAGTACATTGGATGACAGCAAGATTTAATAAATGCTTAAAATAGAAACCCCTGAGGGACCAGCATAGAAGGTCCTATATCCCCATCATTAGCCAACTCAAAATGTAAAACTCCATTAATGTCCTCAACTGTGACAAGTTCCAAAATTGCCAGTTTCAGGATTTAGAAAATATGGGGAGGGGCTGAAATATGGGGGCGGGGGGGGGACTGAATGAGGGTGGGGGGGAGGAGAAGAAGGAGAAAAGAAACTTACAAAGAATTCAAAAAGAGATCATTATCTAATAGCTAAACTGGGAACACTGCAAAAGGGACCTGGAGATCATCGATTTCCACCTACTCAATTGAGGGGAAAACTGAGGTCAGGGGAAATAAAGTGATTTGCCCATGGTCTCCTCTCACAAGTAATAAGTGTCCAAGGTGGGATTTGAACTCAATCATTGTGGATTCCTCTCCAAATTCAAGAGTGATCCTACTGAATCTCATTGTTCTCTAGACTAGGTAATTATTAAGTGTCAGAGGTCAAATTTGAACTCAGGTACTCCTGACTCCAGGGATGGTGCTCTATCCACTGAGCCATCTAGCCACCCCTCTCTTGACTTTCTGATAGTGATTTGAAGTAGATTTAAATTTACACTGGCAAATTTTGCTTCCACTGCTATCTCAGCAAGCAAGTAATGTCTTTCCATTTTTTTTCATCAACAATCCACATTCAGCTACAGCTTTATATTCAAGGATCTGTTGAAGGGATTGCCAATTAAAATGTCCAATAATTCAAAGATCTGAGATTTTGTTGGGACTATAATTTGTAGCTTAAGAGAGATACCTGAGATTTAGAGAATTTAAGTGACTTGTCTGGGGTCAGAGCCAATAATTGGCTCACATTTGAATCTAGGTCTTTCTGAATAAAAATCCAAAATCCTTTCCCCTACTTGATAAATCCAGTGTGATTTTAAGGAAACAGATATAGTCAAATCATGAAATCAGTAAATTATTTTCCTCCTTCCTCTTTACTTCCTTCATTGTGCTGTTTTTCCCTCTTTTCAGTTGTATCTAACTCTTCATGGCAAAGATCCTGGAGTGATTTGCCATTTCCTTTTCCAGCTCATCTTACAAATGAGGAAACTGAGGCAAACAGGGTTAAGTGACTTGCCCAGAATCACATAGCTAGTATGTACCTCTTCCCTTCCTTCTAGTACTTTCCTTCTGAGATTATTTTTCATTTATACTGTGTATATGTATATATATATATATCTTATACTTACATAAGAATTGCTAATATTTTTAATGTCTGAAGATATGCAAAACCCCTTTACATGCAATCTCATTTGCTCTTCACAAACTTTGGTGCTATTATCAAAGTTGATTGCATGTTGAATCTCCCATTAGAATGGATGCTACTTTAGAACTGGGAAACACACTTTTAGTTTATTTTTATTTTTTTTAAACTGTGTGTCTCTAAAGTTTAGCAGCATGGGATACATATATTAAGTGTCTAATAAAAGATGGATCACTGACCGAGCTACCAACCTAGTAGGAAATTTCGGCAGTTAGGTGTTCTTTGGAGAGTCCTCCTTCATTGTCTCCTTATGACCTTTACTGGCTGCGTAGACTTTAAGCAAGTTCCAGATTCCCACTTTACCCTCATGAATAGCAAACCACTTCAAAAAAGATGACTGACCCCTGATCTGACACCATCACATTAGAAATCACAAGTCACTTAAAAGTATATATAATTAACTAATGTACATGACAGTCTTAGCAGGGAGGTAAGTAGATGAGGGAGGAAGTAATCTCAAAGAACTTGCAGCTTTAATTAATGAAGGATTTTTATTACCCATTTCAGGTGGGTATTAAGATCTCCACTGTACAGGTGGTGACACGAGGATAGAAGAGTTTTAATAAATGATTGCAAAGGCTAATGCAATTAAGCTGTATGGTCCTGAAAATAACCCAGAAATAGGTCCCACTTCATACACAATTCTCTTCCAAAAAAGTTGTATGCATATGATATACTAGTGAGTCCCCATTTAAAATAGGTCTCTATAATAATACATAATTAATCCTCCCTAGAAATGGAAGTGCTAGGATGCCTGCAGCAACTTCAATATTGTTCTGGCTGAAGGGAAAAATCCCAACAGAATGAGGTGGAAAAATAAATATTCACAAGGGCAGAGCCAAGGGGGAAAAGCTGAGCCAGCCCTCAAAAGAAAAATGACAGCAGACACTGAGACTCCTGACAGTGAAGGAATTTCTTATTGGAAGTAAGCTTACTTTCTTATTAATGAAAGACTACATGCATAGTGGGATTATCATAGTTTAGTATACTGATGAAGCATTGTATTAAGGGAAGGGTCAGAAGACCTGGGGCTGAGTCTCCACTTACTAGCTCTATGTGGTGTCTACAACCCCAGGAGTGGTGTGTCGTCCCCCCCCCCCCCCCCCCCGGCAGATCTATAAACTTGATGCACGAGCATGAAATCTCCTTGTACCCAAGTTGCCCAAATAGCTCTTTGTTTCTTGTAGCACCAACCCTCACAAGTCTACAGCAAAATCTACAGAAGCTTTTAAGTTGGGCTTTAACAAACATTTTGATAATGTATCTCAACATTTCCTTTGTAATGCAATGTGTTTTATTTTATGCATTCAAAAACATTTTTCCAAGAGAGTTTTCATAGGCTTTACCAGGCTCCAAAGGAGTCAAGACCATGCACAAAAAGAACAAACTGTTCTATAGTAAACTTGTCCCTTTAATTTGTACATTCTTCCACTGTATCTAGGGCCATCTCCAATCATCCTGATTGGCCACTGGACCATATGATGGATCCAGGGGAGAAAGTAAGATTGGTGACTTTGTACAGGTTTCCTTCACTTCAAACCCAATTAGCTTGCATGTCAGGGTAGCATCTCTCTGATGATATGGTCTTCTTTGAGAATGAAGGACAAACATTATCTTCATTACATTAAAATATAAACTAAATTACTGACAATAAATATCATTTTACAGTTCACACACTGAAGTACAGGTAGTGCCTGGAGAGAAAATTTCCTAGGCAAGTACTCTAGATTTTATTATAAGTGAGCTAGGATTCCCTTTCCTTTCCATCCTTCCCATGGTCACCAAGGCTCCTGATTTAGGGCAGCTTCTCTGGATGCCATGTGCTCCACAGTCCAAAGGTCCTTGCTTTTGGGAGGTAGTGCAATTCCTTCCCAGAGCTGGCTGTCTGCCTTTAGCTGTGCTTGCTGCGACTGCTACCTAGGCCCCAGGTAATGCACTAGGATTAGAAATTCATTTCTTTGTAATCCTCTTCAGCCCAATGCTTCCTAGCACTTTCTGTGCACTGAATATAGGAAGTCTTTGCTAAATCAAGTCAGGTTTTATCTTTACCTTTCTATGTAGTCCTAGGATCCCCAGGTCTGATTCTGTACTTTTATGCTTCTTTAAAATTCATTTTTTAAAGCAGATTCAGAAAAGAAGGTCAAAAGGACCCCAGAAAGCATCCTACACCTCCAATACAGCCTCAAAACTCTTGAGGACATTCAACCTTTACCATCATCATCAACAAAGCAAGCTTTCAGGATCCCAAAACTTTAAATATGTCATCTCATTCAATGCTCACAACTACCTAGAGATGCGGAAGCTATTATTACCCCCATTTTCTAGATGAGGAAATGAGCTAAAGAAAGAAAAAGTAATTTGCTCAGGTCACACAACTTGTATGTGCAGTTGAATTTGAATTTCAAGCTTCCTCAACCCAAGTCTCACACTATCCCTTTGCTAGGAAGTAGACAAACTTAGAACACATTTCAGCCTCCAGCTCTCTCATTAGCAATCAAGCACAACTGGGAATAATAAATAGGAGGTTAGACATCTGGGATCAAAAGATAAAAGAACAATCACCCAACAACCAACTATAATTAAGGAAGATGGCTAAATGACCAAGTCCAGAAGAGGATATTAGATATGTGGCAAATCTTTGGAGACTGGAATGGAGTGGGTCTAAGAAGATATATATTTTTTTTTAAATTGACATTGAAAAAAATAGAACTTGGAAAGAAAGAAACACAAAAATCAACCCCTGCCTCTTTGGATAAGAAATCTTGAGGTCATTATCTTCCTATTAACCATTTCTTGGCCCTCCTCCCTGCAACCACAGCCTGCTATTCCACAAGCAACAAGATCTAGATGCCCGTGCCAAAGTACACCCAGTTCTACAAAAGGATGGGGATACCACAAACAGTCTGTGCCGAGGAGGAAGTTGTTTCTTAGAGATAGGAAAAGCCCTGGAATGGTGCCATCACAGAAACTTGCCCCAGTGTACTCCTTCTTCAAACAGTCACACACTCAAAAGCTCCTCAGGGTGACCACTAATCCTTTGCGGCATGTTCTGTTGTCTGTGTGCATGGACTGGGAACAGGAGAAGGGTAAGAGAAAGGAAAAAAGATGACAAGGAGAAAAGGCTGACTTATTCTATACAAGAAAATTTTAGAATCATGACATTTCAGAGCTGAAAGAGTCCTTAGAGATCATTTCTATTGCTCTCATTTGGCAGATGAAGAAACTGAGGTCCAAGGTCACTTAGCTATCATTTGAATGCTATGATGCAACCTCCCACAGTAATTCCTACAGTAATCCAGTTATACAAACCTCATCTTTCATTTAATAATGACATTTTACTCTTGATTTTTTTTGCAACTTTGAGGAGAAATTAAATTAAATTTATAGTCATTTGCTTAATCCATCTGTATGAATACAATAATAATAATAATAATAGCCCACCAGGGGAGAGGTGTTTTTGTTTTCAGGTGGGGGGTATGGGTCCTTCTTTCATTTAACTTTCTCTAGAGAGCACAAGATTTGGTTGGTCACTCCTAAAGATTTGCAGTTCAATGACTTCCCTATTTCTCCCCATTGTGATTCTAATCTTCCCCTCCAGTTGCCAAAGTTTATAAAGACAAAACTGCCTTATTTGTAATCAACTCTAATTTACTCACAGTTTATGTTAGAAAAACTGGCTTTTGTAGACAGAGCTAGTCTGAGAGGCAGGAAAATCTGGGTTCTCCCATTTCAGGCAGTCTGGTTATTTGATCCTTAGATCTCTCAGTGATCTAGACTAGAGATGCCAAAATTGAATAGAAACAGGGGTCACTACACCATACTTAAGGGTTTCTGGAGGTTGCATACTGAAAATCACATTAACAATATCTAAGTTCTATTGCATTTTTTTTTACTTATTTTGATGAATATTTCTCAATTACATTTTAATCTAGTTCATTTCTGCCTATGATCTATGGCCTTGTGTTTGTCATTTCTTCAATAGGTAACTCTTAAGACAATAAATTGCAGAGAAAATGCAGAACTGCACTGCTACCAGAATTTCATTACCCACAGTTCTCTCTCCTAATGAAGTTGAATTTTCTATCCCTGTCTCTTAACTGAACTGGTCCTTGATCCTTACCTCCTTATCTGGGAGCAGAGGAAGGATGTAGATTTCCATTCCCACTTCCCACCCTTTTCTGCAGCTTTCAACACTGAAATGATCACTGGAAAATTATCAAAAAGAGAAAAAACCAGGCCTAACAAGAATGTTTTTACTGCTTTCCCACTTGATCCATCACATTCTTTCTCACAGTGCCAGCTTCACTCAACCCTGGGATTAGATGGATGCTTAGAATTCCAAGGTCACTCTTCTCTTAACCAGTGCAAATGGTAGGTAGTGAAGTTGCCAGGGATGGGGGGTGGGGAGTGTTGTACTAATCTGATATAACTTACATTCCTGCTCAATTTAAGTATTTTTCCTATGCCCTGTTCATGAGTGATTATAGAGCTTGAGGGTCCAATTATTCTTAACAAAAATGATTATTTCCATCCACTCTGCTTTTGTGTCCCCTTCATTACTTTTCCCACCAGTGAATTCCACCTGCCAAATTAAATCCCACTGTGACCAGCTCCGGAGAAGGGGAGGGACTTTTACATTGGATAAGCCAGACTGTCCAGATTCCAGACCAGGTTTAGAAGGAAGTTCAGTCCTCCAAAACAAACACAAAAGGAGATTTTAAAAAATATGGGTATAGATGGCATTGAAATGGCACAAAACTTGGCTTGGGGCTTGCTCCTCATTTAATTAAGGGTTGAAAGTAACATATTGAAGTCAACAGAATGCCTGAATTGGAGTCCATGGTGTGAATCCTATTTCTGACCTTCATAAGACATGACTTCATGAACCCCACTTATGCTCTTAGAGCCTGTACTTCCACTTTGATAAAATGGGAACAAACTGTTGTTGCAATGTTTGTGTAATTCAATCCTTGCTACCTTTGATGGATGCATTGAAAGAGATACAGTATAGTGCTAAGGAAAAGAGCAGTCAGTTTGGAATCAAGAGAAGTGGGCTGGGCCTGGCTCTACTACCTTTACTACCTGTGTGGCCTTAGGCAAGTCACATTCCCTCTCAAGGTCTGTTTCCTCAACAGGAAAATGAGAAGGGATTTGTCTAATATTCCTTTGAATTCTAAATTCTATGGTGGAGTTTTATTTAACTGTTCAGAATAGGTACTTTATAGGAAGAATTTGTTGGGGTTTTTGTGGGGAAACATCTAATGTCTAAAGTAACTACTACTCTGTAAGTAGTAACAACCACTTTGTTTACTTAACAATCATAGCTAATATTTATGGAATTTAAGCTAGAGCTTATCTCATTTGATTTTTATCTTTACAACTCTTTGAGGGAGGTGCTACTGTTATCTCCATTTGACAGATGAGAAAATAGAGGCAGGCAGAGGTTAAGTGACTTGCCCAAGGCTAATCAGTAATAAATATCTGAGATAGAATTTGAGCTTAGGTTTTCCTGACTCCAAGACATAATTGCTTACATTGCTAAACAGGACACTACAAGTTTCTTCCAGGTGACCAACATGCAAGACAATGTCATAATAGGGCAATGGATGAACTTGGAGCAAGGAAGACCTGAATTTGAATCCCACCTCAGATATTTACTAGCTATAATAGGGCAAGCTATTTAAATCTTCTCTGCCTCTGTTCCTTATCTGGGAAAAGAGGAGGAGATCTGATGATATTTAAACAGCTTTTCAGCTCTAAATTCATGATCCTACATGTTTTGCTCTACTGAGCTGAATTCCATGTTAGCCATGAATACTGGTGAGATGAGCCGACCCTTTTCTTTTAATAGCTGCTGCCAAAGCATCTTCACCTGTCACATACACACCTGAATGACATCCTAGTAGAACTCTATTTGACTCTTTTAATAGCTGCTGCCAAAGCATCCTCACCTGTAAGACACACACCTGAATGACATCATATTAGATCTCTAGTTGACTTTTTCCTTTAATAACTGCTGGCAAAACCTGTAACACACCTGAATTGACATCATACTAAAACACTCTAGTTGACCTTTTCTTTTAATAGCTGCTGCTAAAGCCATCTTCACCTGTAATATACACCTGAGTGACATCACACTCAAAGTACTTTAGAGAGGAGAGAGCAAGAATGTCTCCTTGGCACAGACCCTTCCAGCGTGGCAGGGCAAGTTAAATGCTGTAGGAGATGTCAAAAAACCCTGGAATCACTTTTTTTTACCCCCACTTCTTAAGTCAAAAAATGGTCATGGCACATGAACAAAATTCATCCACTACTTTTCTGGTATTCTGAAATAGTGTTTTTTTCCCAGAAGAAACATCTGGATTAGCTAAATTGTTACAAAAGACTGTTATTAAACACACATGATAATGCTGGACTAAATAGCTTGAAACTGTTGCCTAGTTTTCCTTTGTATTAGATTTCAGTTATTAACCAATCAGTTCATTTTCAGAGGATGAATTCTTAATGCAGATGGCTCTGAACTGTTGGCTACAGGGCCCCAAAAGATAGACCAATTTTGTCACTTGGACTGTCTTGTTGCTTGGTTTCCATTAAGGTATCTTGGCTTTTGGATAAACTGTCAAGTAAAACTTGGCACTGGAAACACAATGTGAGTAACTTCCTTTGTAGAGAACTTGACAGCTCAGCTATGTGTCAAGCAGCTAGCTGCCTAATAGGGATCTCCAAAGGCTAATGCATCTTCCTTGGAAAGTTGCCTTTACCACAGGCTGCCTTCCTTGGGATTTGGACTGGACAAAATTGAGGGATGATCTTTACTGGGAGTGAACATACCATTGGCTGCTAGGTCATGTCCCTCTCCACAAAGTGTTGGTTTTGGAATTAGAAAAAGTTTTGGAGGTGCGAAAACATAATTGGAAAACTTTTTTTTTTCCCTGCTTAAAGGGCTAATTGATTTCACAGGTGTTTAATTATCATTTGCTGTGAGATAATACCTTGTAGTGCCATAAAAAATGGATTTAATTTTCAAGTGCTTGCAAAACCAGCACCAAAGCCAAGTTCGAGCTAAAGCTAGATAATTATTCTATAAATCAAACACACTGCCTCCTTTCTTTGAAATTTTTAATACTTGGCTATAATGATATCTGACAACCTTGAAACTAACATAAAAAGGATTTTTCTGCCAGGTGCCAAGAGACAGTCATTGGAGTATTTCAGTCAGTCTGGTTCATTAATATTGAGTCAGCCAGCCAGGGGACCCTGGCTTCACAGACATCCAAAACATGCCAATGTGTAAAAGCAGTAGAGTAGAGCAAGGCACTGTGTTTCTTGTAGATAGCAAATGACCATTACACTCATAAAGAATTAGAAATTCCAAAGCATCCATACCACAAACTTATAACCAATCAACTAGATTATCCAAAGCTTCGATTTGAAAGTAGTGGATGTTGAGTAAATTGAAGGGGGAGTTATAGTTATCACTAAACACTTGTCCATCTTGAGTCTAAAGCATGAGCCCAAAGCACGAGCCCGGTGGGTCTAAAAAAAGAGAGAGAAGAAAGAAGGCAAAAGGGGAAAGAGGAAAGAAGTTTGGTTCTAGGTGGAAATGGAGATTAAAAACTATAGATCATGCCCATCAACTGGGGACTGGCTAAACAAGTTATGGAACATGAATACTATGGAATGTTCTTGTTCTATAAGAAACCATAAATGTTCAGACTCTAGAGAAGCATGGAATGACTTACAGGATCTGATGCTGAGTGAAAGGAGCAGAACCAAGAGAACAATGTGCACATTAACAACTACATTGTGAGATGATCAACTTTGATGAAGTAGTACAAAGAGCTAGGACAAGCCAGTCCATAGACTGGCTATGGACATGTTATCCCCATCCAGGGGACGAAAAACAAATAAAACAAAAGAGAAAACCACTTTTCAGAATATGATAAGCACTTTATGAAAATTTATCTCAAATATCTCTTTCCCTTAATCCTACTTATGCATACTGAAAATAACTAATCTGTAAATATGTTTATCAAAAATATGTATGTACAATGCTAAGCTGACTGTTTGCCACTAGAGATCAACTCTTTAGAAAAGCACTTTCTACTTTCTTAGGCAATTGGGTAGCTTAGAAGATAGAGTGCTGGTGGGTCTGGAGGCAGAAAGACCTGAGCTCAAATCTAACTTCAGAGACTTATTAACTGTGTGAAAAGACACAACCTTTGTTTCCTTCAATTTCCTTAACTGTAAAATAGGAATAAGAGCCTCTTATTATGAAGACCAAATGAAACAATACGTTTAAAGCATCTAGTATAACTCCTGATACCTAGTAGGAGTTATTCAAATGCTTATTCCCTCCTCCCCCCCACTTCCCACCTTCAAAATTCAATGTTCCCTCCAACAATGCATAACATAACTGCTACGTCTCTCATTCTGTCATTATTTTCCAATCAGTTTGCCACAAGACATTGGTCTACCCAATGTGCTAGGGAAACTTTCTTGTCATAATGAAGTTGATTGTGGAGGACACTGGACATCTACTAATTATTCAGGTGTTTTATCACATGATCAATTCATTTAGTTTTTGGATCATCTATTTCTTTCATAATATTCTTTACTTCATTCTTCTTCATAGAAGGCCTTATGTTAGTCATTACAGTCTGTTCTCACCCATCATGAACCTTTCCACTGTCATCTGAGTGAGGCTCATTTTAAATTCTCCAGAGTGTGATATTTTATGATTTACAGTTTTACATCAATACAGGTAGAATGTTAATATTAAAAGAATGTAGTTTCATTCTTGGGAGAACTTTGAGAGTAAAAGACTTTTCCAATTTTCCAAAGGCTTTCCAGAGAACTCCTCTGCTTCTGCTGAATTTTGGGTTCACCTCATTGTCTATTTACAGTATATGCCAAATCTAACATACTCATAAATAAACTATGTGAGTTGTCTATCTGATTGCATATCATAATAATAGTTATCTTTTATTCAAATTTACTTTCCTGTGAGGATAATTAGCCTAAATGCTTGTGTAGTTACAGATCCCATCCAAAAATCCCCACAATATTCTAGGGTTTGTCTACCAAGGCTATTTTGCCACCTGCCCACTAACCAAACATAGATTTTTCACTTTTCTTTTGTTCTAGGCATAGCAAACAAATCATTCATTCAGTTACTCATCTGTTTCCAGACAGAGCAAGATCTACATTATGGCATCTCTCTCTTCTCACCATTTGTGAGTACATTTTCCAGGTGCAATTCAATCCTAAGCTCTGGGGAAAAATCATTGATTCCCTAAATAATCATATTTTCACAGTAATTAAAAACCAAATCCTCAAACTCCCTAAAAGTGACATGCAACTTGAATGCTCTTTAGCCCACAGACTGTCTCTAACAGCAAGGTAGTACAATGTTGGGAAATGCCATACACAGTTATGCATGCTGTTGAATTTGAGAAAGTGGTAGTACTGCTTGGAAACAATTCAGAGAAGGAAAAAAAGGATAAACAGCTTTTTTTTTTCACATGCAATTTTAGGGAATTGGGCCTCATGCTGGGAATAATGCAAAGCTGGAGAGTGTCAGCCATTAACACCTGCCATCTGCTCTACCCCAACTCCTGACTGCTGGGACACTTCTGGCCACCCAGGGAACATGGTTCAGGAAATCCCTGCACACAGGTGTTCTTCCTTCTGTTACAGAGCAGAGCCTTTCCTGATGTCTTCCAAGAGCAGCTAAAGGGAGAAGGCTGGATGGAGAACTTTTAGTTATATAGGTTTTCATTTGGATTAGGATTCCTGAGTTAAAGAAAATCCGTAAGTAATATTTACAAAATAATGATGCCTTTTGCACTGCTTTGCTTCTTATTCTAATTTTAGAATTATGGGATAACCTAACCAACTCCCAGCCCAGCATAATTACTCTCCCACCTCACTGGCACTGTGGGTTGTGCTTTAGGCTGGTTATTTTAAGGACTCTTCACTAACTTTAGTAATCTCAACGATCAGAGATTGTAATTGCTCTATACTTTAGCAATGATAACTAACATTTGTATAGTGTATAGTGTATCCTATATAGGTTTTGTGCTAAGACCTTTACAAATATTTCATTTGATTTTCACAACTTTGGGAGGTGGGTGCTATTATTATAGCCCCATTTTACAGATGACAAACTGAGGCAAATAGAAATTGAGTGACTTGCTGAATTTAAACTCAGATCTTCCTGTTGCCTAATTGGCATACTGTTCCCTGAGCCACCTAGAAAGTCTGATAGAAGGTAAAGTCAAAATTCTTCACTGATGGGAATACCTTTTAAAGTTAAGTAGATTGGTCCATGGAAAACAGACATGCAGCCCATTGTTCAAACTGGATAGGTCTTGCTAGAATTTATGCTCCAATGGCAGGATCTTAAGGTACCTCAGATCATCACATCCATGACACAATGAGATAATGGAAGAGGTTTCATGGAAATAATTGGAATAAGCACAATGATAAAAAGCATGCAAGAAAAATTTCATAGCATCATAAGAGAGAATAAGAAAGGATATTAGAAATCACCTATGCCAATTTCTTCATTTTACAGATAAAGAATATGGGCCCCAAGAGACCAAAGGCATTGCACACGTTGATTATAAGTGAGAGAACCAGTTCATAACCTTATAAACAGACATCCTCTGTCTCCCAACTATACACTCATTCCATTGTATACAAGACCTCACATCCATTTCTTTAAAATAAAACAAACTCCAGAAAAAAAAATGCTATATATCTAAGGAATATGTTCTTAAATGAGCAAAACTCAAGAATTTTCTGTATACATATGTAGAGGTTGAGGTACGATTTTCATTTCATGTGCCTCTTAGACTCCAAAAGTTACCAGATTTAAATAACAGAACAGTAAGACACATATGGTTCAAAACAGTATTTTAATTACTCCTCTCAAGGGACTTTGTATAATGTTCCTGTATCTTAACGAATAAATGAAATAAAGTATCTCTGAGATATTTATGAGAAGACATTTTTAACTATCATTCTGGAAAGCCTTTTAATTGTTATAGATGGAGAAGGACTATTTGAAAACAGAGAAAAAAGAAAAAGAGGCCTTTTTTATTTGAGAGACTGACTAATTCTTATAGAGAAGTTAAGCAGTGAAGATATTATATAAAGAGCTCTAGAGAGACTGATTGAAATTCTGAGAGAGCTGAATTGTGTGGTTATGTTCCTAGAGTTGAGGAGAAGTTAGAAGTTGTAGCTGAGTTAACTCTGGATGCAATTTTTCTTACTATGATGCATTGTTGAAATATTTAGTTATGTCTTTGTACATAATTGTATAAACAGTAATATTGACATTTTTATCATCATACTCTATAAAACCGTGAAGGAAAAGAAAGGGAAGTGTAAGTTAAGGATCATCTGAATAGGAGAGTGGGAAAGTTTTGTAGAAATTATCTTTGAATATTCGAAATTCATAGGGACAGTCTTCTTTAATAAAATAGTCAATAATCATAAGCACCAGAAGATTATTCTTTTTTGTTACTGCTTGATAAGGATTCTTAAATCTTTTTTACATGGATCCCTTTGGCAGTCTGATAAAGCCTATGAACATTTTCTGAGAATATTTAATATTTGAAGGAAATGCTATATTTCAATTAGAGATGAATGAAAATTAAAATGTAGTGGGATTTTTTTTTCCTTTCAAGTTTATGAATGTTCTGAAAATCTAGTCATAGTTTCTTGAAGTGGAATGGTTTGTGAACCTCAGATTGAGAACTTCTGTTTCCAAGTTACATATTTTCTACTTTATAGATAGGTTCAGGCAGAGCCCTTAGTTAAAGCAAAAAGAAGTAGTCCTATTCAATTCAATTCTCCAGTTATTTATTAAGAGACTACCAAGTGCCAGTCACTGTGCCAGCTGATAGGGATGCAAAGAAAGCTATGCTAATCAAATTTGATTAAGTGGACTTTTAAAAAGGCATAAAATAGGTAGAACCCAGAAACAACTTACTTGGGTTTTATTATTAAGAAAGCATTTAAAATCCAATATTAACATCAGTTTTGTTTTGTTTTTCTGGAGGAGTGTGTTGAGTAGATGAGTAGTATACTTATATAAACTGGCAAAACGTGCAATCCCAAACTCATCCTTTTCCCCTTAGCAATCATTTCTTTTTTAGAGTCTGTTGGCAATACAATCCCCATACCTGAATCCCCAGAATACAAACATGTGCATCTCAAATACAGAATGCAGTGAATGGGCTTCACAATGTCACAGATGATACCCACTGAGCCCTCAGCACACTAATTTTGTCAGGTATCCAGTACTAAATGTGCTGGTAAGTTGATGCATTATTTACACCAAGGTATTCAGACACAGTATCAGGAACATAAAACATTCATCCATAAAGGGACCACTTTGTCATTTTAAAATAACTGTGTTTCTTTATTGAAAACAACAAATTCCATTTTCTCCAATTTCTGCCTATTAGGCAGATGAAATTTTTTTTATAATGAGGCAACAAAATTTCATCAGACTTGCTAAAATGAAGAATAAGAAATAGAATGATAAGGAGAGAAGAGCAAAAATGTGGGAGACTTCCAAGTATTTCAGTGAAATGTCTTTAAGAGATTTCATAAAGGTCTTGGTGTTCAAATGCTCTTCATCACACTCAACCTCAGAAACTCACAACTAAGAAGCATAATATGGTTATTTATCCATTGAAATGTTATAAAACTTTAGACATGCAAAGTATACATTTCAGATTACCACAGTCAAAATCAAGGTCAATTCTTTTTTTTTATTATTAGGTTTTTTTTAAATTTAAGGCAATGGGGTTAAGAGTGACTTGCCCAAGGTCATACAGCTAGGCAATCATTAAGTGTCTGAGGCTGGATTTGAATTTAGGTCCTCCTGACTCCAGGGCCAGTGCTTTATCCACTGTTATCACCTAGCTCCCCCCAATTCTTCAAACAAATGCAATGGAACATTTCCTTCTCTGCAAGGGAAAGTTCCAAAGTTTTTTTGTATAAACAGAATAGTGAAATACAATGGTTACCTAGTACCATTTCAAAGGCTGTTATGGTAGGTTAGCACATAGTATTAACTGTATTTATTACATTAAATTTAATTAAGAATTTATCTAAATGTAGTTGTAGTCATTTGATTCAACCAGTAGATGGGGCACATCCACATAACAAGTGTTGGGTTATCAGCCTTTCTTTTATTCTGCTTGATCTGAGGAAGCATCTTTCTGATGCTTTGGTCGACTTCTTCCCTTTTAGCCCCCTACTGGAGAGCTTTAGAGAAGATACTTGGGCTATTCCAAGATGACAGAGATGGAAGGATCATAAGGATGACAATTTGAGGATGATAAGACATGGAAGGAACCTTGGAGCTACTTGCCCAAGATCATGTGGGTAATAATACCTGACAGAGTGAGCAACTGAACCCAGTTCTCCCGGCTCTAAATGCAATTGCTCTCTTCACTACACCCATTCTTTCCCTAAATTCTACGTTTCTCTCCTTCCATACTTAATAGACAAAACTCAAATCCTTTAGAGGATATCAGAGTTGGACATTTTAGACACTGTCAGATCTGGTCACTGTACTATTCATTTGCTTCCCCCCCCCCCTTTTTTCCCCCTTTGGCGATATGAGATGATTCAATTCTGGGGTAAGGAAAATGAATATAAACTGTGATATAAAAACAAACAAGTAATATGGAGGTAATTTATTTTTAACCCCCCCATATAGTTATTAAAAATAATAATGCAAAGGAGAGATTAAAGAAGGAATTTACTCCCTCCAAAAAACTGAGTGTTAACTCTGCTTGTTGACATTACTGAATTCTGGATCTCACAATTTCCAAGCAGGAGGCATGAAATACTAACAATCTGAATAATTCTGATGAGGTACTTTCCTTAAAACCACCACTAGACCCCTAAGCATCATCAATTTCAATCTGGAAAGGACCTAGGGAGCTTAGTACAACCTCCTCATTTACAAACAAGGAAACTCAGATTTCCTGAATTTAGGTGACTTGTCCAAGGTCACAAAGGTGCTAGGCAGCAAAACAAGATTCCAATCCAGGTCCTCTGGCTTTAAGTCCAGTATTCTTTCTACTGAACCATGTTGAAGAATTATTATGTTTGTCTATATGTCAAACAATTGAAATTCGTCTATAAGCTTCTTGAAGGCCAAGGCTAGGCTATTTTTGTTTTTAGTTAAAATCTTCATATCCTCCACACCTGGCACAGTTTCATCACATAGTAGGTATCTTAAAAGTCTTAGTTAAAATTGAAACTGTGGTTTGTTGATCTAGTCACATTGAATTTTCTCTAGCAAATACTGATAAATGAAAACTTGCTTGGAGCACTGCTTTTGATTTATTCCAGTTAACAGAAGTTTCCCAAAGACTGGAACAAGGAAAGGGAAAAAAGGAATGTCCTTCTGATTACAGGTAAAAGAAGTCAAGACAAACAGCTTTATGCAGAGCTCCATATAAAAATTTCATGATCCACCACCACCCCCAACTCTAAGTGATTTCCTCTTCAGCCACAAAATATCAGAAGCGAACTGTGAACCCAAGTCCAATTGGTTCTGAGGATGGCTCTCTACCAGCTATGTACTGCTGTCTCTTGTATATGTCAAACAATTCTAATTAGCCTACAAGCTTCTTAAGGGTCCAAGGCTAGGCTGTTTTTGTTTTGTTTTGTTTTAAACCTTCATATCCTCCACACCTGGCACAGTATCATCACATAATAGGCATTTAAAAGTCTTAGTTAAAATTGAAACTGTGTATTTTTTTTTTTGTTTTTGTTTTTTATTTTTTAGGGGTTTTTTTGCAAGGCAACGGGGTTAATGAGGCCGAATTTGAACTCAGGTACTCCTGATTCCAGGGCCAGTGCTCTATGCACTGTGCCACCTATATCCACTGCGCCACCTAGCCACCCCTGAAACTGTAGTATGTTGATCTAGTCACTATGAATTTTCTATAGCAAATAATCTTGTTTCTTTTGAGCCTTTTTTACACACATCAGTCACCCTCAGTGAAGGAAAATAAGTAGAAATCTGTTTGATTTTTAAATTCAAGAAGAAACCTAGCTTTTGCCATCAAGGAGAAATTACTCTTCAATTCCCCTTACTCCCCTTCAAGTCATCTAAACAAAATCCATCACTGCCCAAGATTCAAAGCTTGAGATGGGATTAGGAAAGGGCAAGAGAAGGAATTATCCACAATAATCAAAATTCTACTTTTGGTTTATCTATTAAAAAATTACAATCAGATAAGCCCTACTAAGCAAATACTCTGAGTTACTAATACAGTAGTAGCAATAATAACACTACTACTGTTTTGGTAGACACTGGGGAACAAAGGATACAATGAGAAATAGTCCATCCTCAATGAGCTTCCATTCTTGGGGGGGGTGGTGGTAGAGAAACCATGAACTCAGATAAATAAATAGAGAATAATTTGAAGATGGAAAGAACATTAATAGCTAGGAGATTATGAAAGATGGCAAATGAGATGAGGTTTATAAAAGATCAATGATTCTAACAGATGAGAGGTGAGAAAAGAAAGACCTGAAGTGGAAGATGTACTTTCAAGTTTGTGGAATAACAGACCCATTTCCTTGGAGTAAAGAGAAGAAATAGATAACCATCTCTGTTTCATCTTTAGGTTTAGTATACTGATAAAATGATTTCCTAGTGTATTGATAACAACAATAGCAACAGTATCAGAGATAGCAGCAACAGCTGACATTTATATAACACTTAGTTTTACAAAATATCTTAAATTATTCTGATTGATAAATTCCATTTGGAAAGCACCTTAATGATCTTCTAATCTAACTACTCATTTGAAAGAATACAAATTGAGGCCTTCAAAGATTAAATACTTTAGTTCAAAGTCAAACTGCTAGTAAATGACCGAGAAAAGTGGGAATCTAAGTTTTAGACCAGTTTTCTTTCTACTATACAATTTCTAGTGGTATTAAAGAATAAATGAATGAGTGAATGAATGAGTGAAAAATATTTGTTAAGCACTTACTATGTTCCAAGCATTATGTTGGGAATACAAATATAGTATATTTATTTTATGTATTATACTGACTTTAGCAGAATGTCATTATAAGCAATGTGAATATCTATCATGTTGCTGGTTATAGTAGGGTTTAAGGCCAATCCAACCATTCATTTACTTAATCATTCAACAAATACTTATTGGATATCTGCTATATGACTCTTAATGTGGGAAATATAAAGTAATTCATTTTCTTTTCTGGTAAATGACATGAGACACTCTTAAATAATAATAACCTGTAGTCTATTCCAGGAGAGATGTAGTATATGCCTGAAAAGTTCAACAATGCACATTTTAATAATAATAATAACCAAGGACAACAGTATAACATGTTACAAAGCAGAGATAGACAACACTCAGTTTATCTGTCATGAATCGCAAAGGTATTATAAGTATTATGGAATGATGCAAGGAAAGATTACCAGAGAATGAAATACACAGAGAAGACTTTTATGGGAGACCTAGTATTTGATTTGACACTCAAAAGGATACTTATACTTCAAGTAGTTAAAGGCCAAGGAAGAAAAGGTCAGGGGATATATGGGCATGTAGGGGATATTGTAATGGATGGAAGTTATAGACAGGCAGATTTCAGCTTCAAGCAAGGAAAATATGGGAGGAAGTATGGTGCAGTGGATGTGAAGAGATCTGGAGTTAGAGAGCCCAGGTTCAAATTCCACCTCTGACATTGCGAGTTTAATCCTCTGGGTCTCAGTTTCTCATGTGTAAAAATGAGAGATTTTTAGCTAGATGCTTTCTGAGATCTCTTCCAGCTCTAGTTCTCTTATCCTAAGTATGATCCTTAGCACTGAAAGCCCTGGACTTGTAAACTGAGAGGTGTTGGACTGGATAGTCTCTGAGGTCCCTTTAACTTGGAACCGTATTTGTGCCAAATCTTTACAGAAGAAATGGGTCTGGCACATTTAAGTAAAAGCAAGAATATCAATCTTTCTCACATATGCATGCAACAAGAGGGAGAAATCTACTTAATATTAATATATTCAAAATTGTGCAAGAAACTTTGATAAAACAGTCGTTCCTATTGCAACTATTTTCTGTAGAGAGAGGTGATAGAAGTAGCACATATAAAGCAATCTGCAAATTGATATCTCCTATAGGGTGAAGTTGGATTATCATATGTCATAATAACCAAGTAGACTGCACACACCCCTGGGTTGGCTTACATGGGCATTTTGCAGCTTCCAGATGAGCCTGAGTTTCTTGCACCAGCTCCCCAAAGAATAGTAAATCAGAGTGCTATCTATCTCCACAAACTTTCAAGCAGATGTTCTCCCTGTGCTTGCTCTCCCGGGTTCCAGATGGTTGCAGATACTGACTCCTTCCTCCTTCAGCCTCTTTCAGATCACACTTCAGACATGTCAGCAACTCTGGTTGATAT
Organism: Macrotis lagotis; assembly: GCF_037893015.1. Classification (NCBI taxonomy): domain Eukaryota; kingdom Metazoa; phylum Chordata; class Mammalia; order Peramelemorphia; family Peramelidae; genus Macrotis; species Macrotis lagotis. Next base: position 579,541,021 of record NC_133666.1, read on the forward strand.
TGGCAGCTGAGAGACTCAGTTACTTAAAGAGCCCTGTACAACACAATGGCATGTGATACACCCATGTGAGAAACCATCAACTCAGGGAACATATTATAACACCCACAGAATTTCATTACCTGCATACATTTGTTTAATGAAGTTACTTTGCATGTTGACTTAAATGTTTCTTCAACTAGTTAACCCACTGCTTGCCAGAATGGTTTAATATCCTCACACACTAAAAAACAGATTTAATATTACAAAAATTGAGAATGGTGGATAGTGGTTTAAACTCTCAGGAACTGGAGCATGCTTAATAATGGGAGTTGTAGCAGCCCCCTGTCTCCCACAGTACTTGCTTCAATGTATTAAAGAATCTGTGATTCAGTGATACAGACAGAACTAGAATGAGCAATATTTTGCCCTTGGGCAAGTAGCAAGGAAATGTTGGGGGTGGGGGGAAGGGACGAAAAGACAGGAACAAAGTTCTTAAAGTTTCCTATTTTTAAATGATTGTGACTACTTAGCAGCTACCAAAGTTTAGGTTTTTTTTAAAAAAAAAAACTACAAATGCAATTTTGTGCAAAGTTCTAGCAGTCCAACCCTAGTTTTGGCTTAGCATGGATACAGATCATGATTTTTCACACTGTAGTCAAATAAGCTTTGATGTTTGGGAATGGGGATGGGAATGGTGGGGTGGAATAACCACCATCTGATAAGCCTATATGAACTTATCTGTGATGTTCATTTGATGACTAATATTAAGTCAAACTGGTTCTATAATCCAAGGCCATTTTAGTAAGACTTGCTAGAACCTGGTTTCATTAGTATAGACTTTGAGAACCTAGGGTCACTTTCAAAAGCCATGAAGAATCAATATAGGATTCTTCTACTCTACAAAATCAAATAGTCAATAAACAAATAAATATTTACTACATGCTAAGAACTATGCTAAGAATCTTGGAGAAGGTGGGATTTGGAGTCACTCTTGATTGAAGCTAAAGAAAGTTAAGAGGCAAAGCTATGCCTACAGGCAACCCATTCCCATATCAGAAAAAAGTTTAGTTCTTATTAAACTAAAAAAGGTCTCTTGGAATCATCATCAGAATTATGATCATAGAAAGAGACAGCACTTGAGGAGAGTAGATAAGAAGCCTTAATTAGAGATCTGGACAAAATCACTTAGCTTAGTATGTTCTGCAATTCCACATTTTCTACCCACTTCCCTAAATAGCTGATTCTGGGGTCACAAAAATTTGCTGAGTGTTTGCTACCTGTGTTATATAATTAAGCATAATAACAAATAAATAAATATCATTTTTAGGCAATTAAATTTTGCAAAGTATTATATATATAAATTGTTGTTGTTCAGTTATGTTCTGCTCTCCATAAACCCATTTGGCATTTTCTTGGCACATATATTGGAATGGTCTGCCATTTCCTTCTCTAGCTCATTTTATAGGTGAGGAAACTGAGGCAAATAGGGCCAAATGACTTGCCCAGGGTCATATAGCTGGTATGTACCTGAGACTTAGATTTGAACTCAGGGACATTAGTCTCCCTGACTCCAGGCCCAGCACTCTGTCCACTACATCACCTAGCTGTGCATGTGTATGTATATATGCATGTGTATATGTATATTGATCCTCAAAGAGGATCAAAATGATGTCATTACATTAGAGTCAAAGTACAGTGTCTCCAATAGTGGATGGTCAGAGATCAATCTCAGAAGGTTATATCATAGCTTAGGCATAAGTAGTACATGTGGACATTTCAAATAGAGATAGTTCTAAATTTGTACATCTCCTATTTCTTTTTGAGCTACTATTATTCTGCTTTGCTCACAGAATACAATCTCTTTTCTGATGCTAGCACATCATGATGAGTGGTCCTGTGTCTCCCAATCAATTCTGAAGTTTTTCAGAGAGATCTTGAAAGTGTCTTTGTATCATTTCTTCTAACCTCTGTGTGAATGCTTGTCTTGTGTTAGTTCTCCATAAAATAGTTTTTTAGGTAAACATACTTTTTGGCATTCAAACAACATGGCCAGTCCACCAGAGTTGTAGATTTTATAGTAGAATTTGAAAGCTTGGCAGTTCAGCTCAAGGAAAAAAAAAGATAATGGGATGCTTTATCTTCCCCAAAACCTTGGGAGGCTTGTGCTAATTATTATCTTCATTTTGTAAATAAGGTATAGAAGGCAGAGTAAGTTAATCTGAATTGTCAGGTTACACAAGTAGTAAATATTTATATCAGTATTTGAACTTGGATCTGCTTGATACGAAATCCAGAACTTTTTATCTACTACACCATCTAGATGCTTCAAATGCCTAGTCAATGGCTTACCTGGTAAATTAAGCTAATGACCCTGCTCTTGTGGAGCTGGCAATCTAATACTGAAATGACAAGCACAAAAATAATTATAGTATCAGGTAAAGTGGGGTAAATTTAAAGGAGATATCCAGGAATATGACACAAGGAATCTGAAGAAAGACAACTTCCATATTTCACAGGTAACATTAAGGAGTAAATAATAAATGAGCTGATTTCTGAAGAAGAAGAAGAAGAAGAAGAAGAAGAAGAAGAAGAAAGAAGAAGAAAAAGAGGAAGAAAAAGAAGAAAGAGAAAGAGGAAGAAGAAGGAAGAGAGGAAGAAAAAGAAGAAAGAGAAAGAAGAAGAAAAGAAGAAAAAGAGAAAGAGGAAGAAGAAAAAGAAGAAAGAGAAAGAAGAAGAAAAGAAGAAAAAGAGGAAGAGGAAGAAGAAAAAGAAGAAGATGAAGGAGGAGGAAGAAGAGAAGAAAAAGAGGAAGAAGAAAAAAGAAGAGGAAGAAGAAGAAAAAGAAGAAGAAAAAGAAAAAGAAGAAAAGGAAGAAGAAAAAGAAGGAGGAGGAGGAGAAGAAAAAGAAGGAAGAAGAAAAAAGGAGGAGGAAGAAGAAAGAAGGAGGAAGCAAGATTTTTTTTAATGAAATGGAAAGGGAAGGATACCCATTGCAGGCAGCAGGAAGAACTATCAAAATAGGCAAAAAATACTGAAACAGGAAACAGAGTAGACTAGTTTGGCAGAAATGCATAATATATAAAGAAAAGTAATATATTAAAATTAGAAAGCAAAGGACAGAGCCAGATCCATGGAGGCCTTGAATACCAAATCTAGAAATTTGTAAATTTGTTAAGTAGGCAATGGGGAGCCAAGGAAGTTTCTAAAATAGGAGTTATGTTATCACAAGAACAAATCAGAAAGATTACCCAGGCAACAATATTAACAATGTGTGAGAGGTGAGAATAGAAGCAGGAAGAGCAGTGAGAAGATTTAAAATAGAACAAAGGTTTGAACGTGAGTTGTTGTTCTAGATGCAGGAAATGTTCTGGATATGTAATTAAGACCTAGTTACTAACTTGATGAGATTCAAATGAAAAGTGAGAGATGGTTCCAAGGCTATAAGCCTGGGTGCTCTCCACAAGAGAAAAGTTAAGGGGAAGATGAAGAGATTTAGGTGTGAATATGAACTTTGGATCACAAGATTTGAATTCAGATTCCAAATCTGTCCTTTGGGGCCTGAATGATTTTGGGTAAATTATTCTCTGGGCCTTAGTTTCCTCATTTATTAATGAGGGATTCCGATATTGGACTCAACGGTCTCTTCCAGATCTAGACCCATATATATATATATATATATATATATATATATATATATATATATATACACACACACACATTAGGAACTAATGGAACAGCTGAGGGAAGATATCTAATAGGAAGTGAGAAACAGTAGAATAAGGAACAAGAAAAAGAGAATAAGGAAAGGTCTGGGGAAGTATAAATGATTTGGGAGCTCTCCAGACTTGCAATCAGGAAAACTCATCTCCATGAGTTCAAATCTTGCCTCAGACACTACCTGAGTGACTGCGTAAGTCACTTAACTCTATTTCCCTCAGTTCCCTCATCTATAAAATGAGTTAAAGAAGGAAATGGCAAACCACTCCAGTAACTTTGTCAAGAACACCCCAAATGGAATCATGAAGAGTCAGACAAGGCTAAAAAGGACCAAACAAGTTTCTAGTTCAGTGACAAACTCTCTTTAAATTACTGATACAGCTATCACTGAAATGAACATGTATTATGTGTCAGTTAAAAGTTGGGGCTATAGTATCAAAAACTACAGAAAATAAGGATGACAAAAGGAAAAGTCATGGGATTTAACCACATGGTGATTAGAGATACAAGAAAAAGTCATGTCACTAAACTAGTTAAGATAGAAGAAAGCTTCCAGGGAATTGAGGGCTAAAAGAATAGCAAAGTAGAGGGAGAAATTATAAACTATTTTTTTTTTCTAGAAATCTAGCAGGAAATAGACAAGAGAGAGAGATAGCCTAAAGGAAGATCAGGGTCAGTGGAAAATGTTGGTTGTTGGGAAATGAGTCAATGAACAGGGATAAGTTGAAGATAAGTCAGGGTTGAATCATCTTTTAATTCTTTACTATTTTGGGGATTCTCTATCCACAATATCTCACTTATTTCCTTGTTCTTTTCACTTATACAGCAAGGATGTTAGTTCAGGTATTCATCATTTTAACCATGTAATAATCTTCTAATTACACATTCTGCCTCCAAACTTTCCTCCATCCAACTCACCTTCTACACAGTGACCTGAGTGATACTTCTAAAGCCCAAAAGTGTTGAGTCACTGCACTACTCAAGAACCTCCACTGCTGCCTCCTTGTTTCTATGATTCAATATAAATTGCTCTATTCAGCACTTAAATTGACTCAGCAATGTGGCTCCAGCCTACCTCATCAGGTTTATTGTATATCACTGCCCTTCATGCAATTACAGCACCAACCAAACTAATGCCCTTGTTGTTATCCATACATAGCATTCCATCTGCTTGTTTGTACTCTAGGAATGCGTTGCCTCCTCCCCTCTGCTTCTTAGAGTCACTTTGTTGTAACTGTTCATTTGTTTTATTTTATTTTTTTAGTCATGTCTGACTCTTTGTGACCCCATTTGAGGTTTGCCATTTCTTGACAAAAAATACTGGAGTGGTTTTTCATATTTCCTTCTACAGATAATTTAACAGATAAAGAAACTGAGGCAAACTGGGTCAAGTGACTTGAGCAGGTTCATACAGCTAGTATGTGCCTGAGGTCACATTTAAATTCAGGAAGATGATTCCTTCTGAATTCAGGTCTGACACTTTATCCACCAGGTGCAGTTAGTTTCCTTCAAAGTTCCCATCAGGTTTCTTTCCTTCTCCCCCTAGCTGCTAACACCCCCCTCAGATTTGTTCTGCTATATTTTAAACTCATTTGTATGTATGTTGTTTACATCCATCATACTGTAAGCTCCTTAAGAACAGGAACTGTTTGGTTTTTTTGGTTTGGTTTTTGTACCCTCAATACAAGCTAGATACTTAAATGCTTGTTGATTCTTTAGAGAAGGAGAATTTAATGAAAAAGGCAATGGAATTAATGGGTAGAACTTGGGAAAGGTTGCAGAAGTGTTATTTGGGTCTATTGAGGATAGCTGCAACTTTTAGACACTACAGGGATTTAAAGTCACCACTCCAGGGGTTCACATGCACTATTTGTCCCTGATGTGTGATAGAACACTCCCAGCTTAAATTGACTGGTTGGCCACAGTTGGACACATGAAACTCATCTCTAACACAGTGATGTCATTTGGGTCTTCTTTGATAAGGAAGCACAAGGACCAATCAACCAAGCAGGGAAGAGGGGGGAAAGGTCTATAACAATGTGGAGATTTGCGGGAGTACCAGATACCAATGATCAGTTTTCTCCCTTGTCCTGCCTTCGTCACTTCTAAGAATTTATAGCTTCTTTTAAGTCATCCATCACAAAAGCAAAAGATCCATTTTGTTAATTGTGTAGAAAGGGGATGACTGGATATGATGACATGCATGTGTGAGGTATGCTGAATAGCGTGCTTTCCCACATACAAACCTGGTATAATTAATTCATATTATCATCACCTGTCCCTTCCCAGCTTGCAAGTGGGGTGGCCATGTGGCTGCTTATGTCTTTCATATTTTTTAGTAAATTTTGTAATGTTTCCCTTAGTGCTCTTAAACTAAATTTTCCTTTGCACACAAGAGCCCAGAAACAGAAATCTATTACATCTCCCTCATCTTGATACCTAGACATAGCACCAACCAACAGTAGCACCAGTCATCAATCGAACAAGCATTTCTAAATTGCCTACTTTGTGGCAATCACTGTATTAAGCCCCTTCAGAGAGGGAAGGATGCCACATTGAATAGTGAAAACCATCAATTCCTGCCAAAACTCCCCTAAAATTTGGCATTGAATGAGATTTTTAGGCATTAGTAGGCATAAGTAGATATATAAGGTGCATAAGCATAAGTAGGTATAAGAAGAAAGCCCCTGCTCCCTGCCAAAAAAGCAACAAAGTCTCTGCTTTCTAGAAACTCATAGCCTAACATGCAAATAACTATGTACAAACAAGTTAAATTTAAGACAATCAATACAATTTGGGAAACCAGGAGGCTGAGAGGAATAAAAAAAGCATTCTTTGGGGAAAGGGAAGGGAAGAAGAGAGTCAGTGAAAATATAAAGAACTGGGAGACTGAATGTCTTGTTCCAGAAACTGCAAGGAGGAAAGGGTTACAAGATTCCAGGATATTTGGGGGGCAAGGGAGGGTAATCTTAAAGAAGCCTGGGAAAGTGGGAAGGGATCAGGTTATTTTATAGTTATAGCTGTAGCAGCAATTGTTTAGTATATGCTTATTTAGGGACATATATCCCCTGTTAAAATGGTCAGGGACAGGTTCTCTAATTTTTCTTTGGCTCCTCAGCATCTAAGCCATAATAAATGTTTGTTGACAGATTGAATCCAACAGGTCTCTTAAGGAGGTTCATTTAACCATGACTGTAGTGGGCTAAATAGTTCATTAACTTTCACACTTTCTCCTTGTTTGTACTTCATCTTTCCTTGGTTTTGATAGGACTGGATCATTTCACACACACCACATTCTTCAGAAAGGGAAGGATGCCACAGTGCATAGTGAAAACCATCAATTCCTGCCAAAACTCCCCTAAAAGTCTGGCATTGAATGAGGTTTTTAGATATTAGTCCTACATAGGAGTAATGATTCTGTTCCTGTAAATCCTGTAAATAGCCAGACAATTCTTGACACCTAAAAATCATAATTTATTTCAGTATGGACCAATAAAAGAGTACCTTGCTTTGGTTTGGTGAGGCAAACCAGGTTAAGTGACTTGCCCATGGTCACACAGCTAGTAAGTATCTGAGGCCAAATTTGAACTGGGGCAGTGTTTTATCCACTGTGTCTTTTCTTTAAAGAAAACGAGAGTTTTTTTTAAAGAAAAATAAAAAGTTCTGTTGATGTTTCCCTCCACTTACTAATAATTTTCTAATAATTCTCCTTTTCTGATAGAATTCTCCTTTGAAACAAGGGTGTTAATTTTTATTTGTTTGTTTGAACTAGGCCTGAAATCATATTTGAACTCAGGAAAATGAATTTTCTTGACTTCCGGTTCAGTGCTCTATTTACTGAATCACTTAGCTGCTATACAAAATAAATTAATCCATTAACCATGCCTGAAAATGTATGATTCATTCCAAATCTACATTCTATCTCTCTCTACTAAAAGATCAAGGGTATGCTTGACTGTCAGTAAAATGCCATTTCCAGGTAATCAAAACCTTTGCTTGGAGTGCAAATCCAACTCCTGACACTTGTTGTGAGCCTAGGCAAGTCATTTAACCACTATGTTTCCCAGGTAACTTAAGTCTTTGTGTTTTATCTAAGTAACTCATAGATTGCCCCCAATGGGGGAAATTCTCTATACCAATCCTTTCCATATTATTTCCTGATACTTTTTAAGAATGAGTATATAAGTTTGCTATTCCAAGTGAGTCTCTCTCATGCAAAACTTGATCTACAAAAATCTAAGCAAATGAGAAGTTAAAGACTAATGGCTTGAGATCTTTGATTTCATTAGCATGGAGAACCTCTCCTGTTGCAATTCTACCAGTAGATGCTTATCAGCAACATAGACAAACATAGTAACATAGATATTTAGAGTTACATGGGATTACTAAGAGATAAAGTGACTTGCCTAAGGTCCCACGGCTAAGTTTGTGTCTGATCAAGTACTTCAACCCAGGGACTCTATTCTACTCTATCATATTAAACCTACATAAAATTAGTTTTATTCTAAATATTTTAAAATAAATACTTATAAATTTTTATTTTACAGTATAACAAATCAAAATACCAAGTGCACATGTGATAGAACAAGAACAAAAACCCATGTATTTCCATTATCCCCTGGAGTTGATTCTTTTTTCTTTTTCATATGAAATTTTTCTTGATATATTTTATATGATAAAAAATGAAGAATATCTCACCCATACATATTTCTCTTGCCCATCCATTCTATTTAACAAAGAATAAGGAAAAAAAAGAGAGGAGAAAGCAACAGTTTCACTAAGTAAGAGCACATTAGACATTGCATATTTTTTGTGGATCATCTCTGCAAAGAATTGATGCAGACCTACACCATCTCTTAAGAAGAGGCAAGTTAATTTGGACTGTGAAGAATGAAAGAATTCTTCACTTTATAAAAGGATTCATTTCAGGAAATCTTTTAAGTTCTGAGTTCCTGTTTCATTTTACCTTGGGCAAGTCACACAGAACTCTCAAGAGGTTTAGCTTCCTCTTCTGACTTGTTTATCTGCTCTCCCTCTCTGAGCATTCAATGAAATCATGTAGGAGACCATTCTGACCTGTAAAATGAGGGAGATAGGATAATGATCCTATGATCCCCTCCAACTCTAAATCATGTCAGCACAAGATCTGCCAACTATTATACATGTAAAGCACAGTAAGATAGGGTGTCAAGCCTAAAGTCAGGAATTCTAATCTCCCTTAAATCTGGTCTCACACATTTATTAGCTGTGTGACTCTGGACAAGTCATTTAATCCTATGTGCCTTAGATTCATCATCTGTAAAATGAGCTAGAGAATGAAATGGCAAACAACCACCACCAACAACAAAATATTTTATATACATAAAAAATTTAACATTTTGTGGGTTGGAAACTTTTGTTCCCCCCTTGTAAACTATTTTTAAGGTTGCATTCATCTTCCTGGACTTCATTTTTTTCCAGTCATCCTTCTTTGGTCACAGACCACTTCAGTTCCAATTACATTTGGCTAAGAAATTAACCCTGAAAATATAAGCATACCTGGGAATTCCTGGGACCAGTCTTCTGTCAATGTGGCCCTGCATTCTCCTTCCTCCCCCCCCCCCCCAGTTTTTTAAATGGGAGAAAATTTAAAGCTTAGAAAGATATATCAGGGAGAGGCCAGCTATTTATTCAAAACAGGGGTAGGTGGCAGCCCAAACTTCTGATGGATATCTTTATGGCAAGCAAAGGGAAGGAGAATTGAAAGGAGGGGGTGGGTAGAAGAAAATGTCTTGGGTCTCTATGCTCAAGTTAATTTTTGTCTTTTCTATGAAGGCTGACAATTAGAGTTGACTGTCATGGTAGTTTGTGTGAAATGGCCACCTGCCCATTAGGAATTGGACCAGGATTATAGTTCATTCCATACACTAAACCACCAGCTGTTGTAGGATAATGATTTTCAGTCACTATGAACCTGCTGGATTCGAACCAGCAACATAGAGGTAAATGGCTAGATATCCTATTACCTTATCCCTAGAGATCCTTAATCCTCCTTTGGGGCCTCTCTCTATCTTGACTCACCACCTTTCATATAATTCTTTTAAATATCTTAGTCTGGACTGTTTTACAACTTTATTATTTGTGTGGATACCTACAATCATATGAGGTTCTCCAAAAAAGGAAATTCACCTACTCAGCAAAAAGAAAAAGAAAGAAAAAAGAAATAATCTCTGATATGGTAACATTATTGATAAGCATAAGCAGGTTGAAACTTTAAGTGAAAATAATCTTATTCTCCAATCTCAAAGGACAGAAGTACAAAGAAAAGACTGCAGATGAAACTGAGATTCTGGGGCTTTCAAAGATCCTCAATAGAATAAAGTCTGCTATTGACTAAGGGCAGCAGTTGCTTCTATTTCTTCAAGACAGATGGTTTACAACAGAAATGATAGCATGATATTTGAGTCCTTGCTTCCATGGCCAGATTTGGCTATTGGGCTAGATGCTAAATGGGTTGAATATAAGACATATGTGTGGGAATTTTCACGTCCCAAGAGCATGATGATCTCAATTACAAGAAGAATTTGAAATGGTTCAAAACTTCCAGTCCTTCTTACTCAAATAAAACTTGGGCTTGTTTATGCTATTCTCCCCCCAAAGGAAAAAATATCAACAAAAAACCTCAAACTTATCTGAGTTAATCAGTCTTTGGCTCTTGATGATTGATATCAATATAGGAAAAGGTGAACTTTCTGCTAAAAACTTCATTTTTATGCAGCTGAATCATGACCCTAAGCGGCAAAAGTTGACAGCCCTTAGGTTTCAGAATACTGTTGTCTATAATCCTGGACAAATGTTAACAGACCATTCTTGGTCACATAAAAATTGCTTGCTTAATTTACTCAAAATATAATAGATTCTATGGGGATTTGGAAAACATTAAAGTCCCATTCCCACTTATAAAGGGTTTTTCTTTTCCCTTTTACATTAAAAACAAAAGAAGTTTCCTTATCATTAAAAAACAAACTATAAACCCCAATAATGGGTGTGAAATGATGTCAAACTATAAAATAATAACTCAGATTTATGCAGTTTTACCATTTGCAAAGTGTTTTTCTCATAACTACCTATTGCACTAGGTAGAATTCCTAATTTATAAATGAGAACTCTAAGGCTCAAACAAGTCAACAGACTTGGTTCTAATCATATTAATTATCAGATCTAGATTTGAATCAAGCTCTTAAGAGTCAATGTTCAATGTTCCCTTTTCACTGTGACATATTTTTTTCTGCTTGGGGAATATTTTTTTTTGGGGGGGGAACCTGTGATTTTATTGGAATGGAAACTGTCTCCACCTGTGATTGTTAGCAATTTTCTGCATTTTAAGCTTGGGAGAATGGCTTGATGCATTGAGAAGTTATATGGAATTCTTATGGCCACAGAGTTAATATGTGTTAGAGGAAGGACTGAACCCAGGATTTTCTGGTTGCAAATCCAATTTTCCAAACACTATGTAGCATTGCTTCTTCTTGAAATATTTTTTAGGATGTGGGGGGTGGGTTTAGAGGAAAAGAATACAATGTATTACACATGAAATGCACTCTAAATAGAATGAGGCACAACTAGTAATAACCACAAAATATGAATAACAGTTCAATTTCAAACAAAACCCCTTTCTCCCTAATTTAAAGAGACTCTAACAATTAATATATATTTTAAGAAGTAACATAGCAAATTAAAACTGAATTAATTAAACTGAAGGCAGGCAAACTGCTAGTAAATTGATTACTTCTGGGATTTCTCCCTTTATTTTTATATGGGGAGGAGGCTTATTCAGTTCAACCTCATAACTGTGGCACACCAGATTTTTCCTGAATCTCAGGGTGAAGGGTAAAAACATCTTCCAAAAAATCATTCCCATGAAAGAGTCTTTTAAAAAAAAGACAATCATTTTATTTTTCCAGACTCTTTAAATTTGACAGATATTTACTAAGTAAGCATCTATGATAATACAAGGCTTGCCACCAGACAAGTATTAGCATCTGATTTACTGAGAAGCATTCATTGGGTGCCAGATTAAAAATTCTGGATGATGGAGCATAGGAATAGGTTGACATTTCTTTCCAAATCCTGGTCATCTCACTGGTCCAATGGCAGTAAGAATACTACTCATGCTAACTCAAGAATAATCACAACGTATTCATATATAAATTGTTAGAGGCTGATTTTTAGTTAACAGGAGTTCCCCTTTTGTCATCCACCTTTCTCTTCTACCTCTCACCCACCAAAGAATGTAAACTAATTTAAATACCAATCTAAATTAGGACTCAACAAATCCTGGATGGTCTAGGCTGTTTTGGGTTTCAGGCCTTCCAATATCTGTGCCTTTCTTGGGAAGAAGCAATGTGGTTCAAGGGAGAGGTCTCTAGATTTCAAATCAAAAAGACCAGGGATCATAGCCCTCCTTTGACATTTATTAACTGAGACCTTGGAAAAGTCATTTAACCTAAGATTCTATTTCCTCCTAAATATAAAATGAGGGGGTTGTACTCGATGGCTTTAAGATCCTTTCTTGTTCCATGCCTATGATTCTATGATTTAGAATCATGGAGTTGGGAGTCCACACTCCCTCCCTTAAACTACTTCAATTCTTGATTTGGGAGTTTAGGTTCAAGCAGAAACCTCTCTCCATTTCCTCAGTTTAATTTTGTCTTCATGGACTTTTGACCAAACATCACTCGGCATGAACTCTGACAACAGACTAGAGATAAATCCTTTCTCTGCCTTCTTTTCCAAACTAATTAAAGCCCCAAAGCATTTTACACTGCAAAATTTTACTATGTCAAGTCTCACTTCAAGCACATACAGGTTTTATGACCCTAGGTAAATCATTAAGTCTCTTGGTGTTCCCTGCCTAAAGTATCAAACACTTAGCCTGCAACATTTCTGAGTAAATCCTGATACAGATTAAAATGTAAGTGGGGATTATTTGATGAAATAAATAAAAATACAATATTAGACAGATAATGTTAATATGTGGTTTCTTATGTCAAATGTGGCCCACAGGGACACTGATATATCATTTGGTAGCCTCTCTTCCTATTTCATTTAGACAATACCAACCAAGGCAAGTAGTGAATTTTACAGAAGGTGCAGATCTGTACTGGTGGGAAGAATTACCTAACTAAGAAATGTTTTCCACTAGTGAACTTAAAGGTATAAAAAATAATCTAAATGTGGTCTAAGAGTATAGCACTACTAGAACCTTTGTAATTCTGTTTCTAATGGTCCTCGATCAAGAATTTATACCAGTCACATTATGGCCTACAGCAACAACAAGTCTCTGCTCTGATATTCTCACGAGTGTAGGTCTACTATTTCAGGAGGACTCATACTATACTTCCTTCAGTACTAGATTTCTTCCTCCTTACCAGTAGCCTTTACCACTAAATGGATACTCCTCCCCCATCTTTTGGTTTGTCTTAATTGTAGTCTTTCCTTCTTAGAATGGAAGTCCCTTGAAGGCAGGGATTGGATTGCTTGCTTGTATTTGCATACAGCTATTCCTTGCACAAAACTACTTTCTTATCATAGTTTCAAAATATCATGGGTAAGCATAAGAAATTAAATGGGAATTTGGGTGGAATTTTGTAGAAGCTGTAACAATATATAAAGGTCAGGATATGATACAGAAAAAGTTAGAAACTCAGGAATGAATAATATATATGTCTGTGTGTATGTGTAGTATTGTATTGCATCAACATATTTTAACTTTTAATACCATAAATATGTCCAATTTCTTTTTAATATTAAAGGAGGGCCAAAAAATTTTATGTGAATTTTCCAGATTCAGGGGATTCCCACTCCCCTAATCCCCATGATGTGGAAGGGATAACTGTACTCAGTATTTAATACAGTTCTTGGCAGATAATAGGTGCTTAATAAACATTTTATCTATCTCTACTATGTGTAAGAATATATTGGAGGAGTCTCCTTCTCCCTCCAAATAAACATCTATGCCCTCAAGGGGCTTTGATTCTATTGCATTGATATATGTGATCCTCTGAATATCTCCAGTGCCTAGCTGAATGTTTTGCACATGGTTGATAATCCATAAATGTTTGTTGAAATGAAACATCCTGACTTTTCTCACGTGTTGCCAGTGTCCTGCTGAAACAGCTGAGAGGATCTGCTAATATTCTAGTATTTAATTTAAAATGGTTCCATATGGTTTCTGGGATACTTTTAGACACAATGAAGAAGAAGAAATCAACTCTAATTCAGGCTTTGCTCATTTTATAACAGTCATTTTCAGAACATAAATAAGGCAAGTTCTGGGCATATCCTTCCAGCAATCTCTGGAACAGACATCCAATTCCACCATGTTGTGGGTAAACATCCATATTCTCCCATCATGACATTACCAAGGTAATAAAGTAGAGGGATCTCTCTTCTTTCAGAAACTGTAAGAAACATTTATTCCCAGCTATGTGAGTGGCTTTTGCTCACATCTGTTTCAGCCCTGTCCCCCAGAGATGTCTAAAATCTAATTAACCAATTAATTTGCAAATATATTCTAATTTATTCAAGGCAGATTTTCTTAGTGTTCAATTATCTGACAGTGAACCATATGCAGTACACAGGAGCAGGACTTCATTGATACACCAAAGGTTACAAAAATCGAGAAAAGCAGTGTTCCTGTATGGTATGGTCAGACTGACTTCATGAAGCCCCCATTGGAGTGAGAGGGAATAAACTTGTCTTTCAAAAAATGGAAGTAAAAATACAAATATATAAACTTATATTTCAGAAAAATAATCTTATATTTCATGGATTTAATAGAGTTAGCTACTTTCATAGCTATTTTATATTTCATAGATTTATTTAATCCCTTTATTCTACAATTAAGGAAACTGAGACTGCACAACTTGTTCAAGCTCCCACAGGGTGTAAGTGGGAACCAAAATCAGAATGCAGGTCCTGTGACTCCAGGGGCAGCCAGGTGACACAGAGGATAGATTGTTGGGCCTGGAGTTAGGAAGACTCATCTTCCTGAGTTCAAACCTGGTCTCAGAGGCACTTAGCAGCTGGGTAACCCTGGGCGAGTTACTTAACCCTGTCTGCCTCAGTTTTCTCAACTGTCAAATGAACTGAAGAAGAAAGTAGCAAACCATTCCAACATCTTTGCCAAGATAACCCCCAAAATAGGGTCATGGAGAGTTGGACATGACCGTTACCCCAACAGAATAGATGGGGTTCAGAACATGAAGTTGAAGCATCTTTCCTAATAAGTTGTCATTGGTTCAGGATGAAGGCACTGGTGCCATGCAGACATGAATGGATGATGCAATGCTGAGTATTACTGTAAGCTGTTCAGTTGTAGGCAGAATTCTGCTCTAAAACAAAGCAGCCTCAGTAGGTAACACTGTTTACTCAGACAATCAACTTGTAATTTAGTGTACTTGTACATTAAAAAAAGGTTGTCCTTAATTGCTACATTGCAACATTTTATCCAGCTCAGTGACTGTATGGGAACAGATAACAGCTGGGAATAATTCTGTCAGCTATTAGGGAGAGATTACATAATTTACGATGAGGACTCCTTCTATAAATAGTTTGGCACCTAAAAATAAGGTGTATGGATTTTAACATACTTCTACTTGACGTGTTTGGATACTTGATAATTATGCAGCATTAAGGAGAAAAGCTGATTTTCTCATTATTGGTAGACAATTAAATGGTGTAAGATTTAACAAAAGAGAAAAAAAAACCACTCCCCCTCCCCACTTTTTGACATGTTGCTATTATACAATGAATATGTTTATAATTCTAATATTCAATGTATCCCTGTCTCCATCCTTGAATCATCTAACAAACATAAGGAGGAAAAATAAAAATAAAAAAACAAACAAGGCTGGCAGAGGATGAAAGAATAGAAGAGAAATTCTAGAGAGTATATTCCTAGGTTTGATAGTGAAGATAATGAAGTGTGCTAAGGTTCATAAAGAATTTTATGCTTTATTATTCCTTTTCATCCTCATAAAACTTCTCTGAGGTGGGTGCTATTATTTTATTTTTTAAGCAAGAGATGTGATTTTATTCAAATTTAAGAATTTTTGCAGTTGTGAACTCACTTTTTTATTTCATTCACTGAACATAATAGTTTTGGTAAACAGCTTTACATTATTGAATTTTGCAATTCAAACAGTTCTTTATGTTTTTTCCTAAAACCCCAAGAGGCAAGCTGTAACCAATTTTAACGCTTTTTTGGGCAAATTTGAATTTTCATTCAACACATAGATATAATAGGGAATGGGTGAAAGAGATTATTTTAAGCATTTTAGAATTATTTAAAAATTCTTTTAGTGGATGTCATTGTTATATCCTTTCTATATAAATGAGGAAACTCATAAAATGAGATAAAGTCTAAGAGACTTATCACACAGCTAATAAATATATGTCAAGATCTGAAAATAGTCTTTCAGAATCAAAATCTGCCAGTCTGATGGTAGTCTTATAGTCCTTGAAGAAAAATTAATCTAGACATTCCCTATATAAATTCTTGGCTGATGACCATTAGAAACAATGACCAGAGAGGTGGCTAGATTGCCCAATGGATAGAGCACTGGCCCTGGAGTCAGGAGTACCTGAGTTCAAATCTGGCCTCTCCCACTTAATAATTACCTAGCTGTGTGGCCTTGGGCAAGCAAGACACTTAACCCCATTGCCTTGAAAACAAAAAACAAAAAAACCCCTAAAAAAATAAAATAAATAGAAACAATGACCAGAACTACAAAGGTTCTGGTACTACTCCATTTTGTCTTGGTCAGACCACACCTGGAATATTGATTTGGTTCTGGTTGATATATTTTAAATATAGATATTGATAAGAGATTAACCAGACAAGGTCAAGAATTAAGGTGAATTTTTTAAAAGTATTTGAAAGAATCCCCAGTGTTCTGTTCTAACATTGGAGAACAGTTGCAGGACCAGTGAGTTGACGCTTCACAAGAGAAAATTCAGGATTGCTATACAGGGAAAAAATTCACAAAATGAGAAGTGATCAAAAGTGGGGTGGGATACCTCAAGTGATTTTCATAAAAGACTAACTGTCCAACTCTCTTGTCAGGTATGTTGTAGAGGGTATTACTCAGGAATAGCTTGGGATGGCTAGCTTTGGGGGTCTCTTCCAAATCTGTAAATCTGTGGCCCATGAATGGTATGATGCTCTACATTTCAGTAGAGAGGAATAGGTAAATAGAGAAAAAAGGTTTTGTTTCAGCTGTTAAAATAGTATGTACAAATCTCATTGCCAAAATTAGTCATTGAACTATTTATATATATTTACTCAGTATTACTATTTACTCATGTAAATTTAACATCAGAAATGTTTTCTATTACAGTCCATAATGATAGAAACTCTGAGGAATAGATTTTTTAAAAATTCTGTAAAATTGGTACTCTGAGATGCAGCTGGCATAATAGGGGCTCACAAAAAGCTTAAGGATAAAGTTCCTTTTTATGCAAGTCACCTCTTGATTTACAAGTTGATCTCATATCAGAATCATAGAATTTAAAGTTAGAAGGGACTTTTTAAGCATTAACAAATTCAAGTCTTTGAATTTACAGATTAAAAAAACAGATATCTGGAGATGATATATGACTTAATTATGGTCACAAGTTATATGTACCAGAGTTTGGGCTTAAATCTAAGTGCTTCTAATCTGAAATCTAGTACTCCTTCCTCTACACCTGGAAGAAAAGTTAATGTTGTTCAGTCATTTCAGTTGTGACTGACTCTTCAAGATTCCATTTGGGGTTTTCTTGGCAGAGATGTGGGAGTGTTTTGCCATTTCCTTCTTTAGTTCATTTTACAAATGTGGCAACTGAGGCAAACAGCATTAAATGACTTGCCCAGTGTATCAAAGCTATTAAGTGTTTGAGACCAAGTTTGAACTCAAGAAAATGAGTCTTCTTGACTCCAGGTCCAACACTCTATTCCCTGAGTCACCTACTTGATCCTCTTCTCATGTAGGCTTCTTAAACTGATACCTAGTAGTCACTTAAAAATGCTTAATGCTCTAGATTGGCTTGTTCCAAATGGATATTTTTTGAATCATTAATTCATTTTTCTCCCAAAATGATCTAAATCATTACACAAAGAGGATCTGCTTCTCTTCAAAGAATGTAAAGTCTAACCCTCCCATCAAAATTAATGTATGATCACTGAATGAATTCAATTCAACAAATATTTACTATGCACCTACTATATACCAGGCCTGGGAATGCAATATAAAAATGAAAATGGATATTAATGTTGATTTGAACCAACATTAGGATTGATAAGGGAATTAGCTCCTTAAACATGATGAGTTTATTCTATGCCAAGATCTTGCTTTTAAGGGGGGGAGGTAGAAAAAGACAGAATATGCTGATTCCTCATACTAACACAGAAGTTGATACCCTATTTGGCCCTGTAAATAAAGTTAGCACTTTGCTGACAATACCAGCTTTAGGTCTCCAATGCAAATTGATTCCAATACTGTTGACTGGTGACATAAGTAAATTTATTCCTTTTCAATCTTCCTGTCAAATAACAGAAATAAGTCACTGCATTCTAAGGTACTATGTCTTCTTGCCCTAGTTCATTTTCTAAACTTCTCCCAGTAAGAGTGTTCCCTGTTCCCCTTATTTCAAAAGGGAAGAGATAATGGGTGTTAGCATGAGGCCAGTGTACATCCTGTTTCAGCTGAGGTCAATGTTAAATGGGAAGAGCAAATGAAACAATGGAAAGAAAAAGAAATAAGAAGTAATCCAAATTCTTCAGTAAGAAGTCTCTCAATTTGTGCTAGGGAAGTGAGAGACTATATGTCCAGAATGAGGCGGAGGTTGTCAGCCACTGTCCATGAACCCATCTGTTTTGTTTACTGGTCTTTATAAAAAGGGAGGGGAGTCACAGGGAAAAGGCACTGATGTCAAAAAGAACAACTAGAGAATTTTTAGAAATGAGAATACTATGCATTTATCAAAGTAGGCTGTAAAATCTCCTTCATTAGATATATTTTAATGAGAGAATATTATTGATAACTTTGCAAAGGTTCCTAACCTTAAGATGATACAAGGATGGCCACCCTATTGGCAGGTGAAAAAAAATATATATATATATATAAACATACATACACACATGTATACATAGCCTAACTATAAAGTAAATAAAAGTCATGTGTGTACCCATTTTGTATGTATATACATATACCTCATAGTTCACAACAAGGGAGAGGGAGATACTGGCAGTTGGGTATCTGATTCTTGTTCTGTGCCTTGCAGGAAGAGAAAGATTCTATGAGGCCTAGCTAAGGCATGGGAAGTGGTTATTATGATATCATGGACACAGAAGATAGAATATCATTTGGCTGGATTAAAGAGTGAAGGAGGGAGTGTAATGTCCAGTGAGGCTGCAAAATTAGGTTGAGGCAAGGTTTTGTAGAGCAAGTTAAACAGAAAAGTTAACATCTTATCCTAGAGGCAAGAAATTGTAGCTAACTAAGGAGGGGAACATTTATATGGTCCTTAAAGATTTGCAAAGTACATAAAATCTCTCATTTGATGGAGAAACTGAGATCCATAAAGGTTAAGGGACCTGGGTCTTTTAACATTCTGATTAAGAACCATGGAATCATTCTTTAGATTCTAGAGGCCTTAGAGTTCACCTAGGCAAAATGACTCATTTTACAGATGGAAAAAAATGATGTTTAAATACCTTTCCCAAGTCAGTAACAGAGTCAGAGTTTGAATTCCGGGTTTTTGGCTACCTACCTTCATGGGACATTAGCACCATGTTGACTTTTCTAGCCCTGTTCCTCCTGCCCCCCCGCCCAAGCCCTGTAAAAGCCTGCTATGGTTTCAGAACTCTTAGGTAGTTCTACATTCAATTTAACTAAGGGCCTATTTGCAAGATACTGTATTAGGTTCTGGGAATGTACGCCACTGTATTAGGGTTTGGGAATAAAATTGACAAAAATAAAAAGAATCCCTCTCCTCAAGAAATTTGCATTTTATTAATTTATTTATATTTTTTTGGGGGGGAGGCAAGGCAAAGGGGTTAAGTGATTACCAAAGGCCACATAGCTAGGTAATTATTAAATGTCTGAGGCCCAATTTGAACTCAGGTCCTCCTGACTCCAGGGCAGGGTGCTCTATCCACTGTGCCACCTAGCTGCCCCAAATATATTAATGGAAGAGGGAGGTAATACAGAAAGGTAAAAAAAAATGCATAGACAAATTAGGGAGGAGAATGCTATCAGCTAGTTGAATGGCGGGGGGGGGGGGGGCAGGAGCTATTCAGGAAAAAAAAGAAAAAAGGCCTCAAATAGGAAGGTTTGCCATTTCCTTTCTTAGTTCACAATGAATTTCCTTCTCATACAGATGAGAAAACTGAAGCATATATGGTTAAGTGACTTGCCAGGATCACCCAGTTAGTTAAATGTCAGAAGCTGGATTTGAACTCAGGTGTTTCTGACTCCAGGCCTGACACTCTATTATACCACTGAATACAGTCATTATTTATCCCTGTTTTACAAGTGGGATAATCGAAGTTCAGAGAGTGCTTTGCTGATAGGCACTTGCCTCCATTTCCTCATTTATAAAACAAATTAGAGAAATATCTTTGCCAAGAAAACCTCAAATGGGATGACAAAGAGTAAGACATGACTGAAAATAGTTGAAAACTATGATCACATCACTCCTCGTTACCTTACTTATTAAAAGATTAGAGGGAAGAGGTCATAAGCAATTAATTAGAGTTTAGGATGCTTCCTGTAAAACATGGAGCTTGAATTGAATTGAATCTTGAAGGTTAAAAAAAAGATTCTAAGGGATGTGTGCTAGAAGCATGTATATTCCAGTATGCAGGCTCCCTCCCCAGTAAAAAAAAACAAACCAGTAGGTAAGTATATATGACAAGGGAAATGAAGGAGAGAAAATTTGACTAATAATCATACATCATTATATAAAATAGATTGCTGTCAACAATGATAACATTCTAAGAGCAACTGTCCAAAGGAATTCAAGACATGGGTCAAGAAAAATGGGAGAAATTTAAAAGGGGATGCTGGATAACCAGGAATCAATCTCCCCAATCTCTCCCAATCTCTCTCTATCTATGTTTCAGTCTTATAAATGTCTGTGAACACAGACAGACAGACAGACAGACACACACACACACACACACACACAAACACACACACAACACATTTTGCAGTTAACCAAGCATCTGAGAACATCACAGAGGAGCAATTTAACCAGACCTAATGACTGAGCCTCTCAAAAACCCTATATCTTAATTACAGGTTCTCTTTTGCAACTTTGTCCTCCTTTTAGATTCTTCACCTCTGCCCAGCAAAAAGACTTCAGTATTTGCACTAACCTGTGGCCAGTGAAGCTGAAACAGCCAGTTCTTCCATAACCTCATAAGGGAAGGTCATTGACTTAATGAGGGACAGATATAGGACTTCAATGTGGACTAGGAGGGGTAGGCACAAGTAGGAGAGAGAAAGCAAGTCTTTATTCACCTCAAAACAAAACCTTAAGGGGGAAAAATTTTTCTTGCTGGCAAAAGTCTGCAAAGCTCAGACTTGTTGTTCCCACTGTAGCAAAACTACAGCTAAGCTGAGGTGAGAAAAAATAATTAGGTCCCAAATCTGCATTAAAACATTTTTGCAGGATTTTGTTCTTGAAGTGGAAAACTGTTCCCACAAGGTCTATTTTTAGCCATTTTCTCTTAAAGAGATCAGAAAACCTCTTCATGTTGAAATTTTCTCAGTGGGAAATTTTACAGTAATGATGCTTAGAGCCAGACGAAGAATGACAGAGAAGAGGAAATGAGTGAATGCCATCCGTCTGTGGAAATACAATTGCACTACTTAAAACAATGCTAGGGCAGATCTATGGAGCTGTCGATCACAGCATCAGCTCTGTTTTCTAATCTAGTTCATCTGTTAGAGAGAGAGAGAGAGAGCAATTAGAGAACTGAACATTCCAACAATACAAGTGGAAAAATGATTTGTTTTCCAAATCTAGGCTTCAAAAAACCCAATATTACAAATAGAGGTCAAACCTTTTGACTACTTTACATTTATATCCCTTCATCATAAGATTTTGATTGACTTTTAGTGCAACTAAATACGAATCCAATGTCTAAAGTTGGCACTTCCATTATCAATCAGAATCATTCCTGAGAGGCAGTTAGGACTAGGAAACATTAAGTTCAAATCCCACTGTCACAAGGTATATGAGCATAAGTAAACCCTTTGAACTCTTGAAGTTTCAGTTTTTTCATTTATAAAATGAGAATTAAAATGCCTATAGTAGCTAAGTCCTTCGTAGTTTTATTTTGAGGCTGATGGGAGATTGTACGTGTAAAGTGCTAACCAAAAGTTCCTTAAATGAAGAATCATCTCCATAAAATTGAGTAGAACAAGTGTCCTGGAAGTGTGTGTTTAAACCAGCAAAAGAATCAACTTTTTCCTTAGGAAAGTCCAGAAAAGTGGAAGACAGGTTTGGTAAAGGTTTGAACAGTACTAAGTAATTGTCATCTCAGCAGTTTCTTCCTTTGTGGTCAAGTGGAATCTTTCCTCCATTCTTACATGCAACAGAAGCATTCATGCATTAATTTTGATAAAATGTTTCTTATGCAATATACATTGCATGTCACAGGAGACAAGGATTATGAGGAAAATTTGGATTTCATACTTGCCCTAATATACACTTAGAAATGTCAAAATTCCCTCAATGTGCAGTACTATGACAAGTACATTGCCAAATGCATTTTCTCTTCCTTATTCACGTAGAGACAGTGTGTTGTTGAATAAAAGATTCAGGCATTGAATCAATTAGTCCTGGGTTCAATTATCACATCTAATAGCAATGACATCTAGGGAAAGCTTTGGACTTCCATAAGTCTCAAGCATCTCCTTACTCCCAAGTCATATAGTCATATGGGTTGATGTTACTTCTCAGTTCCCACTCTCATGGATGCTGAAATCCAGTGTCATTAGCCTCACTGTACTTTTCACACAAGGTACTCAATCTTCCATATTTAAGTCTGTTCCTTATGTCTGGAATCCTCTCTTTCCTGAGGTCTTGTTTACTGGCCTCTTGTCTCAGTTTAAATTCTATCTTCTAGAACAAGTCTGTGAAAAGGCCATTTAGGTATTTATTAATATCATTTGCAGGCCATATAAAATTATCAATTTAAAAATTAGCCTACTATATTTAGTCACCCCTAAAAGCTCATAGAGTATTAATTTAGAGTCCCACCTGCTATTGCCTTGGAGGCACTAGACTACCTGATTTCAGTCCATGGGCTGGAAGTTTCACTCACCCCTGTTCTAAAGAAATTCTTTTCTGATCTACCCTAATTCTGGTGCCTCAATTCTGTTATTTCCCATTTAACTTCTCTGAAGCTTGTTTGTACATTTATATATTGTCTCTCTTTCCCTTCCTCTCATTAAACTCTGAATCCTTGAGAACATAGAGTGTCTCTTGTCTTTATTTGTAATAACAACACTTAGGACAAAAGACTGACATATAGCAGCCACTTAATAAGTATATAGACTGACTGATACAGGAAAGTCCCTATTATTAACAAAAACTACACATCCCATATGTGTATTTCCTTGTATTCACACATATATGTCTAAATTGAAATGATTATTCATTTTTTTAAAAGGACAACATTCAGTAGTTCTTGAAACAAAGATGGTCTTAGAAGAAAAGTAAGGAGGCAAAAATCAAGAAAATATCTAAGACCAGGAAAGAAATTCAACGGTTCAGTCTTTTCTGATTTGAGCTGACTGGTCTATTTTGGAAAAGAAGCCACTCCTTTTTAATGCCATAATTCTTACATGATAAGAGAAGAGCATAAGATGAGGAGTGAAGGAACAAAGTGGAACAGAAAAAAGTCTTGGAAAACTTGTTTTTATATTGATATAGGAAATTCTTGTATGAGCAAAATTCTTCCCCTGAAGCAGACTACCACTTTTTCTGTAATTTATAATCTTAGAGGGTTGTCTAGAGCACTAAGGGGTTAAGTAGTTTGCCCAGGTTCACACAGCCATACAACCAGGTCTTCTTGGCCCCAAGGCCAAGTCTCAATATACAATGCCATGATATTTCTATAAAGGACTCAGGAGTTTTAATTACAATGCTTTTAAAAAATGCTTTCCCTCAACAAGTACTCCCCCCTCCCCCATGAAGAGAAACCCCAAAATAATGAATTAAATCAGATTTTTAAAGTAATGAAAATAATGAGCTAAAAGACATTCAGCAGCTCTTACTATATGTTTGTCACTATGCTAAGGGGCTGGAAATACAAATTCAAAATCACAGCAATGAAACAACAGTCCTTGTCCCCAAGAAGTTTACCTTCCTATTGAAGGGTGAAAAATACTCAGAGTTAAGAGTTATCAGGAACAGTGTCTTGATCTAAGAGATCAAAGGGCAACTGATTGGTTCATACTTTCCTAGAGTGAATGTATTGATTTGATTATTGTACCCAGAGACAGAGGTGGAATGGCAGCATGAGTGGCTACAACTAGGAATTCTTATACCTATATAACAAATCATACCATCATAGGAAAGAAAAAAAAATATTTTAAAGAAAAATGCGAGAAAGCTGTTTAACACAAACTTCTTGAATTTTCACTCTGTGCCAATTAAAAAGAATTAGAATATTGGAAAGAAATACCTTAGCAATTCTAAAGGGCATTTTAGGCCTTTCAGTTTCTCAGAGACATGCTGAGTAACAGACATAAGTATTCAGCCATACCAGCATCCCATCAAATAAGGGATCAGAATTTTAGGATACTGATTTTTGTTTACTGTTACAGTTGGCAATAATGCATCTATAATACTAAAGAAATTTAGTCAATTTGAGAATTTACTTTTCACTTATAAGGTCTCTAACTTTCAGAAGACCAGGAGAAAAAAGTCCAATAAAAGAAAATGACATATAAGGAGTATCTAATGACTTCTGGAAAATATGAAATTGAATGGAAGGAAGAAAATAACTTTTCTCACATCCCCTCCATCACTTGATAGGTGGCCCTCAACTATCCAGGATGCTTAGGTCCACAATACACAGTCCATTACAGCCAAGGAGAACCCTAAGAAAATCTCTTCTATTTGATTCAATAAATATTTATTAATTACCTTACTATGTGTCATAGTGCTAAGTCCCTAGAGATAAAAAAAGAAGTAAAAGAATCCTGCCCTTAAGAAACTTACAGTCTACTATGGGAGACATCATGCAAACAAATGAAAACAAAGTAAGTTATATAAAGATAGAAAATAATTGAGAAAAGGGATTAAGAGGAGTGAGGGAAATCTTTCATAGGAGATGGGATTTTATCTGGAACTTGAAGCCAGGGAAGTAAGTTAGATTGGAAAAGTGAGAGTATTCCAAATCGATCAGAAGTAGGATAGGAAGTGGGGTTAGGTACAATTTTGTTCCATATCTCTGGGGTTTTTCTGCTCCAACATACACTTAGTAAGGTATGATAGAATTGGATCTACCATTAGAGCAATAGAAGCAGGATACTGACCTTTTTACAAGGTTTAGTTTCTCTCTCTCTCTCTCTGGAACTTAGTAATAAGCAATAGAAGGGATCATTGACAATGAAATGCCAATAAAGAAAAATGGACAAAACAACCACATTCACAAGATGGCAGAAAGAGAACATGAGTTCCTTAAGTTCAGAAACTCTCATTACACCTTTGAATTCCAGTGACTAGGCTAATATAGGATATACAGTAGACACTTAATGAATGCATATCACTATCCATAAGATGGGAGTCCTATCATTTAACTTGCTTCATGGACTTTTAGACTGAACTTTACCACTAAGTTGATCTATGGCTGTTGGAAAATATCTCTAGTTCTCTATGATTTGGTTTACTCATCTATAAACAAGAAAGTTGTATTAGATACTCTCTAAGGGCATCCTTCTTTGACATTCCATAATCCTATATGTGTCAAATCAAGAGGCACTTACTATCTACCAGTCGCTATACTCAGTGAAGGTGACATGAATGACCAAAATATTTCTCCCTCACATTCAATAAAGAATCTTCTTTAGTTTGCGATCATATGGTAAATTTATTAAACAGACTGATTTTTCCTCAGCTGGAGACACTAGTCAGCTGAGAATTCAGTTGATCTGAGAAACCATTAGCCAACTGCATATATGGTTATGGAATTGAAGCTTCATCCAATACAGATGTCTGGTTTGTTGCTTGGAAATCACTCACCCATATTTCTGCAAAAGGACATATTGGAGAACTCTAAACAGAGCCTGCATGGCCAAATACTTTACAATTCAAGTCTTGTACTTGTTTTGAAATGAAAAGGAAAACATCAGTTAGCCAGTACAAGTTCTCATGTTCTGAAGCTTGGCTGTGATCCTCTTGGTTGAAGTGATGATGAACTATATAAAGAGGAACTTCATAAAGCCTTTCCTAAAAGACAAATCAACAACTCCTATTGCTGAGAACACCACATATTTACTTCTAGTATTTCACATCACTGTCTTATAATGAAAAAGCTTAGTCCTGTAAAGGAAAATAAACATACCTACCTCTTCTGGACAAAGAGGTGGAGATCAATGAGAAGAGAGCAGTGGAGCTCTACACGCATTGTTATCTGTTGGTTTTGCTTTGTTACAAAGGTTACTTAGTTCTAGAGGGTAGACTTTATGGGGAAATTGCTGAAATATAAAATAAAAAGTCATCAATAAAATTTACTAAAAGGGGAAAAGGATAAAATGTATCTCCACAATCCATTTCTTTCCTAAGCAATAGTATTAAGAATTTAATTTGTGATAACCTAACGGGAAACTCCTGACACTTAACGCTTCCATGATTATTTAAGCCTATTAAGAAAGCTGTGGGAAAATCTGTAAAGAAACCTTAAACCTGGTAAAGCATTAGTGGGGTATTTTTTGTTGTTGCTGTTATTGTTGTAGAAACAGCAGGTGGGGGATCTTGCTTTTTTGCCTGGTCTCCTTTCATTTCATATCACACATCAACACCATCCTTCTAACAAACAAAAACATGCTACCATGATATTTCCTGATCAATGTTAGATTATAAATATTATAAAAGAGTCCTGTGGTGACTGAAACCATTGTTACCTTGCTGGGCCTCTAGTAGTTCAGATACACCAGAGTTCAATTCACATCCTCTGGAGCATTCAATATGATGCAACAAACACTTACTTTGTATGCCTAGCATCATGCTGGGTGCTCAGAAGATACAGAACTATTATTTGTTAATTCCATTCAGCAAATATATGTTCTGTACAAGACACTGTATTAGGTGCTGAGGATAAAAGGAAAAAGAATAATGGTAATTCCAAGCTTCAAGAAATGCATATTCTAATGGAGGAAATATTGTCACCTTATTCAAATAAGTTTAATATGACATACAGAATATTGGAGACAAGAGAGGAATTCAGACTAAATGCTCCAGAAAAATTTGAAGAGGAAGTGATTGTTTTGATCATATGGTACAGGGGATGAGATGAACTGAAGAGTCATGAAAACTTGAATTTAAATGGCATCTCAGGCATTAAAAACTAGCTTTGTGGCCTTGGGCAAGTCTCTTTATCACTCTCAGCCTGTTTCCTCATCTGTTAAATGATAACAGCACCTACCTCATCAGTTTGTTGGAAGGATCCAATGAAATAACTCAAATAGCATTTTGTAAACTTTAAAAGTGTTATTTAAATGCTGGCTGTTATTGTTTTTATCTTAAGTGTGAGTTGAAGAAGGAATCAGGAAAGGCTTCATAAAGGAGATGGTGGTGCCTGAGCTTTGTCCTAGTTTATGGTTGGAGATGAGGAAGGGGTACATTCCATCTTTGGAAATGGATAAATCAAATTCCAAAAAAACAACAGTTAATCAAGTTTAGTGATAAAATAAAATACATAAGGGGGAATATGATGGAATGAGGCTAGAAATGAGTCAGATTCAGGAAAGTTTGAGATGCCAAGAGTTTGTCTTTTTCACAACAGTCTACAAGTAAACATGAAAGGCTCTCCAGCAAGTCTGACATTCACATAAGGGTCCTTAAAGAACTTACAAAATGTTAGAAGGACCAAGACAAACACATGAAACTATTAGTTACAAATCAGGGAAAATAATATGAATTTTAATAATGTGCTAAATTTGCTAGATTCATATGTCAAAAATCTGCAGAGAGACTTACAACACACTTTTAAAACTTGTGATAAATGATGGAATGTAGTCTTTTGTCACAAGTTCTAAAGAGGGTTTCACTGAATTTGCCAATTAAAAGATTTCATAATTCTTTCTAACAAGAGAGAGCTATCTAGTAAGCGGCCTAGAGACTCCTGCATAAAATATAAGCATAAAGCATAAAATATAAACAACTTTTTTGTCTCACTGAAGCAGCTCATAGAGCTGTTAACCTTATTGTATGCTGTGTTCACCTTTGGGAGATCTGGTAAAGATGTATAAAATGCAATACATAGAATTCCAAAAGAAATCAACTACAGAATACGTGTGTGTGTGTGTGTGTGTGTGTGTAAGTGTATGTACAATTTGGGGGTATCTGCAATGGAGAATGCCATCTGTATCCTGAGAAAGAATTGTGGAGTTTGAACAAAGACCGAAGACTATCTCACCTTTAATTTAAAAGAAAATGCTTTCTTATTATGTAATTATGCTATATCACATTGCTTTATGTTTCTTCCTTAAGGATATGATTTCTTTCTCATCACATTCAACTTAGATCAATGCATTCCATGGAAACAATGTAAAGACTAACAGACTACCTTCTGTGGGGGGTGGGGGGAGGGAAGCAAGATTGGGGGTAAAATTGTAAAATTCAAAATGAGTAAAATCTTCCAAACACTTTTAAATTAGGAACCCCTGTTCAAGAAAAAAAATCTTAATTGCAAATAGGATAATTTCAACTTTAAAGAACAGTTTCTTTCTAAGTAAGACATTGTATAAAAAAAGTGGAAATATTTGGAATCAGCAGACTTGAATCCAAGCTCAGTAACTTTCTAGCTATTCAATGGAATAGAGGACTTCCAAGCATTCCTATTTATCTTTGATCTTTTTATTAAGAAAGTTTGAAAGTCTTCTATTTCAATGGACAGATGGGTCACCTTGATTAAGTCACTAGGCTGATCTGTGCCTCAGTTTACTCATCTGAAAAAATGGAGGCAGCAACAGATGTATTACCTTTCCATGCAGAGGTACTATTGTGAGGAAATGACTTTGGAGGACTGATAAAGTGTGAATTATTATAGTTAAACTCTGCTTATTCTATCTCCCCTTGGTCTTTTCAAAAAAGACCAAATAGCAGGGACTTATCCAAACTGTTGAAACTCAGAAATATGTCAGCAATTCTGAGAAAGGTGGGAATCAAAAGAATTCAATTAATTCAGCCTTTAGAGCTTTCTGAATTCTTTCGTAAAGGCACATC
Organism: Macrotis lagotis; assembly: GCF_037893015.1. Lineage (NCBI taxonomy): Eukaryota > Metazoa > Chordata > Mammalia > Peramelemorphia > Peramelidae > Macrotis > Macrotis lagotis. The sequence continues at coordinate 579,570,208 of NC_133666.1, forward strand.
TATTTATATTACTTCCCATTCTACCTTTACCAGGAACTAGGATCATTCTGGTGTCTTCATCACAAGTAACAGGCCAATTGATAACTATTAGAATACTAAGAAAATCATTATAAATGGATAACACCTTCATTGGATCTGTTTCCCACAATGCACATATGCAAGAATGATAGATTTAGAATACCAGCTAGCTATACAAGCTACATGTCCAACTACCTCTTTGGAGACCACAGATCAGTTGTAATATGAGGCTAGACATCATTCTGATAGCTTTAGTAGATGAATTAAAGTCCATTTGGAGTATTCTCTCTCTTTTTAATCTGAATTGCATAAAAGTAGCCAGTCAATGCTGTCATATCAGTAAGGTAGAAATTTGATTCTGCTTTCACATTTGGGAATTTCACACACAGGCCAAACAGTTTACAACTTATTTTTAAATGTCATTTAAAAATAAATCTATTTGGGTTTCTTTAGGGAGAGGGAAGGGAAAAATCACTTTTTTTGGTTCTTTTTTACTGACACTTTTTTTACATCATAATTATTTCAATAATATATTCCTTCACCCTCCCTTTGCCAGTGAGCCCTCTCTGGTAACAAAGATTTTTAAAGAAAAAAATTTAAAACACTTCAGCAAAACCAAGCAACACATCAACCACACATGACAGTATGTGCAAACATCCACACCAATAGTGCCTCAGTGTTACAAAAAAAAATTTCCAACTCTCCTCCTTTCCAAAGAAATTCAAAAAGCAGGAGAACAACATATGAGGTTTCTAACTTATACTAATAAAGGTTAATATGTGACTAACTGAGAGATTACCATCTGGTCAAATTACAAGGTTCTGCCCTGAAATCAATTTAAATGTTTTCACAGTTAATTATCCTATTCTTTGAATTCCGTTTTCTTAGAAGCAGTCTTTGCATAGATAAGAAAGGTGGTAGAGAAACCAATGTTTCTACCATTTCCACTACCAGAAAAAAGAGGAAGAAGAGTAGAACCTTAAAGAAAGGTGGTGGCAGCAGCATGGTACTGTAAATGGCATGCTTAACTTTGCACTGAGATGACCTGGCTCAGATGCCAATGCTACACATTTGACCTTAGGAATGTCACTAATCTCATTAGGTCATTTTTTATACATACAAACATAAATGTACATATATTACACACAAAACCCAACATGCATATTGTGTGGGAACATATACATACATGCACATATGCTTACATACACATATCTGCACGAATATGCAGCTATTATATGTATATATCCTACAAGTCACTAGTCTTCTTGGATCACTTTGTGTGTGTGTATTTATGTGTATATATAGACACATACATACACACATATATACATACATACATACATACATACACACGCACACACACAGAATGAGAACCTCTCTTTGTTTTAATTTTCTGGAAAAGAAAATAGCAACCCATTCTAGTAACTTTGCAAAGAAAGCCCCATGGATAGCTGTGGTTCATGGGATCACCAAAAGTTGGACACAACTGAATAACACTAAGTTGTTTCCAAGGATTTCATAGACATTAGATAAATAATGAGATAGATATTTAGATAGATATGACAGATATATATATATATATATATATATAGCATGTTGCACATATATATATTATGTGTGTACATACATATATATATATATATATATATATATATATATATATATATATAGCTTATTCTTCATCCTAAGTCTATGAATTACTTGGAAACAACTCCAGTGTTCTAGCATGCCTATGAGGTAAAGCAGGGGATAGATTTCTGGACTTGGAATCAGGAAGATTTGAGTTTGAATCCTACTATAGAAACTCATTAGTTATGCAAGTAGCTTCACCTCTCTCATTTAGGGAGCTCATAAAATATTAAGAGGAGTAAGGTAAATGTATAAAATGATTAGTCACAAAAGAGATAAAAATATAATGTGGGAGTAGAGTCATTTGGGGAGTATAGGAAAGAGAGGAGTGTTGCCAACTTGGGCATGGGGATCAGCTTCCTCATCTGTAAAAGGATGATTCTAACAACACCTACCTCTCTGAATTGTGAAGGGATCAAATGAGATGCTATTTGCATAATGTTCTGCTAAACTTAAAATATTATATAAATTTTAGGTATTATATTATTTGTAAAAAGATAAAGTTGATTATGCACTAACTATACAGCTAGTATAGTTCTCACTTTTTTATATAGCCAGCTGCGAGGAGGGCAGAGTTCTCTAGATTAAGCAGCTGCTAATTGAGCTAAGGTGGTCAGCAAACACCACACTTCCAAGGATGAAAGAACAGCTGCAGATTATTGGAAATACACAGGCAAAAAGACAAACACACCCTCTTCAAATCTGAGGCTGTCTAATTACTATGTAGTCATAAGATGCACAGTTTCCTTAATGGCAAGCAGGAAATAAAACAACAAATTTTCTCCCTCCCCCCCATCACATGGAAATGAAGCTATTTGGATATCCCCTCACATCTAAACTTCCACATGCTGAATTGCTTTATTAAATAAACACTTCCAGGAGCCCTGAGTTTCAGGGCTCACTCCAAGTCTCTTGATTGATTAAAAAGAAGCCTTCCATTAAGTTCATTCTTCTCCCTGGTTCACAGAAGTAACAACCAGGCTCAATTTCCCTTGATTAGCCCAAGGATTTATATTCACTTTTCCAAAAGTGCTAATCAGCTTTCACTTAAATGGATCAAAATGGAACACTAGAGCATTTTCCCCATTCAGACAGGTCTGGTGGACTCCCACAACCGCCCACAATGTAAATACTAGTCTATTTCAAATATGTATATGTATACACACATATTAGAAAAGAAAGACCAAAAAAAAATTCACAACCACTACAAAATATTACTGCCAAATGTAGTACACCAAGACAGTCTTCAAGGATTCATAGCTAAAATGGTTGTGGCTGGCTTCTCTTAAGTCCCTCCTCCTCCTAACCACATAGGAAAATTATCTCAACAGTCATTCAGTGAATACTTGTCATAAACTCCTATGATACAAGTAAAAAAAGTCAACCAGAATAGGCACCAATATTATATGAAGAAAAGGAAATAAAAATCAAGTGCCTACTATATTAAGCATATACATATAATATCTCATCTAAATCTCTCTCAAAAACCCTGAGAGGTAGGTGCTGTTTTATCTCTGTTTTGCACATGAGAAAACTGAGGCAGAGGTTAAGTGACTTGCCCAGGGTTACATAATTGGCTGGATTTGAATTCAGGTCTTCCTGACTTCAAGTCCAGCACTCTAGCCACTATGCCGAAGATTAAATAAAATTATGAATTTAATAGTAAATATTATTTACATGTAAAAATGATTTTTCTTAAAGCATAAAAAAAACTTCCCCCCCTTGTGAATATTGACCAATAGAAAAAAAAGTTGAATGATCTAGTTGTATGAGCAATTTTTAAGAATTTAAATTTTACAAGACTGTATGCAAGCTTTTGGGGGTCAAAAATGCAAAAAAAAATGAGGCAGGCCCTCCCCTGGTCTCATGGAGTAAATAGTGAATCAGTCAAGAAGCATTCATTTGTTTGTTTATTTTGTATTCTAGCTGATAGTTTAGCTGGAATACAGTGTGTGTGTGTATATATATATATATGTAATGTCTATCTCTTCGTAATCCCGTTTAGGATTTTCTTGGAAAAATAATGAAGTAGTTTGCTATTTCCTTCTCTAACTCCTTTTATAGATGAGAAAACTGAGATAAATGGAATGATGTGACATACTCAGGGCCACACAGCTAGTAAGTTTCTGAGGCCAGATTTGAATTCAAGGAGATGAATCTTCCTGACTCCAGACTCAGCACTCTATTCACTGTGCTACCTAACTGCCTACATATCAGCATAAAAATAAGAAGTCATCTGAGGGAGGTAGAAGAGAGATAAACAATGATAAATAGGTTGGGTAGCAGAAAAAAAAAATCTAAAAAAGAGCTTGACATCTGAATTGAATGTCAAGGCATAATAATTCTTAATCTTTGATTGTGCCAAGCATCACTCTGGTAGTTTGGTGAAGCCATGACACAGTGGACAGTCTGGAGTTAGAAGGACCAGAGTGCAAATCCAGCCTCAGATACTTGACACTTAATAGCTGCGTGTGACCTTGGGTAAATCACTTACCCCTGATTGCCTCACATTCATCTCCAGTCAAACTGATTCATATCTGGTCTTTGGAACTAGATGGTTCCAAAAGAGAAAATGAGGCTAGTGACTTAGCACAGCTAGCCCTCATTCAAATCCAATTCACGTCCTTGTCATGGCATCAACTTCTTGATGTCATGGTCTTTTTTCACTACAAAGGACAAACATCATCACAGATTCCTTCTCACATCAAATGCATCAAATAAAATAAACAGAATGAAAACAGAAAATAATCATATTGATATAAAGATCTCATTTCTTCCCCCCCCAAAAAAACCCAAATATTTGGAACCCAGTTCATGGATCTCAGATAAAGAACCTCTGCTTTAAAGGACTCTAGAGATATGTGAACTGAAGATGTAGAGAGAAATCACTTCAGTAAAGGAAGGATAAGACAGAAATGGCAAGGTTGGGGGGGGCAATGAGGAAGAGAGGGGAAGATCTCAGCATATTCCACATCAGTTTTGAGGCACAGTTATGAGCATGAATGTCATTGAGCTGCCTCAGATATGAGTCATAGTTGACAGAAGGTTAAAAAAAATACAGATTTCTCTTAAGAGAAAATACTGTGCCTCCTGACAGCCCACCTTCACTAGCCAATTCATGCTGTCAAGGCCTGCCTCTTCCTCCTCCTCCTCCCTCTGTGCTTTAAAAAATCATTCAGTCTTTCTGAGGAAATGCAATGTGTTCAGTTGTATAACTTTTCTAAGTGACTATACTATGAAAAACTCAACTCTTTCTCATCTCTGTGTTCACTCCTGTTTTTTCTAGCTTCGATATCCTCCTCCTGTCTTAGTCAGGAAGGGAGGTCCGTGTCTCTCAATTAGATCAAACTCTGTGAACAGGATCTATGAATCCAGACCCTGGAGTCTCGTGAAATCACTGCCTTTTTTTTTGGAGGGGGGGCAGGGAGTGCTCACTTTGTGACTAGCACTATAGGTTCAGTTTCCTTATAATGAAGTGGGTTTCCTGTCCCCAAATCCTTTTTGATATGTGGTAGAGAATGGACTAGCCTTGTGCTCTTCTGATATCAGCTTTACAACATATTTTCTAATCCTAACCTAAAGCCTAATAGCTATATTCGACACACAGTGGTCATGACATGCAAATCAAAAAAAGCTTTTACTATGTAGCAGGCACTGTCCTGGGTACTGAGGATTGAAGAATTAAAAAAGAGATACAGTCCCTGCATATAGTCTAAAGAGGAGTTAGTAAAAATAAGTGCAAAGTAAGGACAAATTAACTGAAGACAAAGGGAAATACTAATACATGATTAGCTTTCAAAGAGAGAGAGATTGTTTGGTTGGACAGAACTGGGACTCTTCTTGCCTAGAGAGCAAGTTAAATGTCTACTATGTGCCAGATACTGTCCTAGTTAGAAGGAAGGAAGGAAGGAAGGGAAGGAGGGAGGAAGGGAGGGAGAAGGAAAGGAGGGAGGAAGGGAGGGAGAAGGAAAGGAAGAAGGGAGGAAAGGGGAAAAGGAGGAAGAAACAACCTCAAAAGACTTCTATTTGGTGGAGGAGACAACATTCATACATTTCAGCATATGCAAAACACATACAAAATAAATACATAATTATAAGGTAGCTTTGTGTAAGGGGCAGGGAGATCCTATTACCTGGAGAGGGGAATAAGGAAAGTTCTCATGTAGAAGGTAATATTTGAGTTGAGTTTTGAAAAAAGAAATTAAGGATTCTAAATGGCAGAAGTGAGGAGGGTGGTGATTCCAGACATAGGGTACAACATAGGGTAAAAGCATGGAGCTAATAAATGTACCCATGAAATTATCAATTGACTGGGTCCCATCATAATCCAGACAAAAGTTACACTGTTTCCTGTAAATGTTAAAGGACTGGGGTAGAATGCTTTTGAATAGCAAGTGAAAGTTTGGATGATGAAGAATAGCTACATTTGGAATAGCCAAGTTTGTGTAAAACAGCCTATTGATTCTGGGCTCCCCCTCCCATCTCCATTCTCTTCTGTGCTCAATCTGATCATCCAGCACAATTGTCTGTCTATCCTTTCCTCCAGTTCCAAAATGGTGATAATTATTTTCAACTCCAATTTGGTATATGGTATGTGATTAAAAACTTAAGAGAAATGAAGGGAATTTAATCTAGGCACCATAGATATTACTACTAATGCTGCTAAACAGGCAAATGGCAATGAGAAGAAAAGAGGGATTTTGTTTTGTTTTGTTTTTACTATTAACAAATGCTTTTTATTAGATAGCTACCTTAAGCCAACTTGGATACTGTTAATAATGTAGACCATGCTGAACAATTGTTTTCCACCTCATGAAAATAACAGCCTTTCTAGTGTATAAACAGAGCTACGAATTTGCCAAGAACCTATCTTAATTTATTCTCCCTACAACTTTTTAAATTCATTATGTGAAATTAGACTTGGAATCTGGAAAACCTAAGTTCAAATCCCTTTTCACACATTTATTTATTTTGTGACCATAGGTGAGTCACCTAAATCCCTTCAGCTTCCATTTCCCTTACTTGTGTAAGGGCTCAAATAAGAGGCTCAACTGAGATGTCAGAATCAAGCATTTTGCAAAACTTAAAGCACTATGTTGGCCATTTGCCACTCATCTCAGTTTTCCAATGTACTAGTAAAGATTCTGGAGCTTAATGTATTCATAACTCCTACACAGTACAGGGGATAGATGGGCAGTCTCCAAGATGAAAAGGCTTGAGTTCAAGCACTGCCTTGAACATCATATTTATAGACCAGTCACTTTATCACTTAATCCCCCAGGAAATTGTCTAACACTATAAATTGCAAGATTATATCAGGAAAAGGAGTTTCCACACCAGGAATCTTCTAACCTAGTCAAGGAATTGATCCAGACTTCAAATTCCTTAAGATCATACAAAGCATATCCAAAGTGCTCAAAAACAGTTCAAGATGACAACTTGTCTGCTATTTTGAAGGCAACTATATGTGTGCATATGTGTGTGTGTGTGTGTGTGTGTGTGTGTATTTTCCTTTTTTTGATCAATTAAATAATGCTAAGCACTACTCTGAAGAGAATTATAGTGGATGGACCTAATACTTAACATTTTACTTCTGAAACTCCATTAAAAACTTGTTTTAAAATCTTCAAATAAACCATCATACCTAAAACTAATCTAAGAAGTTATACGTGAACATTTTTGTGGGAGTGAACAGGTTATGCCACGATGAACAGCCTAGAGATTATAATGATAATAAAAATAATAGATGACATAATAGTCTAAATAATACAATTATACTCATAGAGATTCATGAGCCCTAGAGACATGGGCAAATATGATTTTTAGACCTTCACTACTGAATGCTTAACAGTCTGGGAAATAGACATGATAAAATAATCTGGCACTTTTTATAGAATAGAATCCAAAGGTCTAAATATCACTAGCAATTCTATATATAAGACAGAGTACTGATTCATCAAATCACCGAAAAATAAGAAATCTATTACTGGGAGTTTTTCAGTCATATGTATACTATGGAATCTGTCTCTTCAAAGTGTATAAAGTTTCTTGACTCTACTGCCAAATTGGGCAACTATGTGGCACAGTGAGTAGAGTTAAGAGACTGGTGTCTAGAAGATCTGATTTCAAATACCACCTCAAAATAATTACCTATGTAACCCTTGATAACTCATTTAACCTCTCAGTGACAGTTTCCTGATCAGTAAAATAAGGATAATAATAGCACCTATCTCTCTGTGTTGTTGTGAGGATCAAATGAGATAATGCATGTAAAAAACACTATGAAAGCCTCAAATAACTATATAAATCCTAGCTATTAACACTAATAATAGTAGTAAAATATTAGTAAATATTTTTATTTATTAAATAAATTTTAGTAAATAAATTTAGTAAATACATTTATTAGTGAATAAATAAATAGTAAAATGTTAATAATAATACTAATAATTGTTATTATAATCCTCAGCATTCTATTACTGAGTCTATGGGCAGCTAGGTGGCACAATGGATAGAGCACTTGGCCTTGAAGTCAGGAGGATGGAAGTTCAAATCTGGCCTCAGATACTTGACACTTACTAGCTTTGTAACCTTGGGCAAGTCACTTAACCCTGAATGCCCTGTATTCAGGGCCATCTCTAGTAGTCCTGAAAGTGAGGTTCATTATTTAGCACAGACCTCCCTCACTTATATCTAATTTATGTGCTTGTTGTAACATTACCTCCTTTGAGAACGAAGGACAAACATGACTAAGTGTAGCTAACTGGGATGCTTAGCATGTTTGACCTTTTCTTTAAGACCAGTATATGTTCCAATTCCTGCTCCAAACCTTTCCTGGTTAGACCAAACCACAATGATGCCTTTCCTCTGCTAAATTCCTATAGCACTGATAATCTGATTAATCTTTTACCACATACTACCAGACCCTTTCTAAAATATGTCTTATTTTGCCAACTCCTCAAAGGTAAAACTTACCTAAAGAAAAACAGAGATCCCCACCCCCCCCCACCCCAGAAGAAACTGTAGCACAAAGCAAATAAAGGGTTACAAAGGTGAGGGGATCTAAAAATGCCATCAAGAAAGGTATAATAAAAAAAATGGATAAGGATAAAGGACAATCAATGTACCACCTGTGCAACTTGTATCTTTACAAAGTCAAAAGGATTCAGGACATGTCAAGTACATTGGTTGTGCCCAATATGGCCAACATATGGACATGAACTGGGCTGGGTGGACACTCATGGGTCAATTGTCATCTGAAACACTGAAGGAATTTGGAACTCAAAAATCTTATAAAAATGAATGTTGAAAACTATCTTTACATGTAATTAAAAAAGATTAAATACTGTTTTAAAACTGAAAAAAAAAGGACAAGAAAGGATCAAGTCTTAGGAGCTCTCTGATAAAACTCATCAGCTAAGGACTCTAACTAAACTTTCAAGAGACAGAACCCACAAAGGGACCCAGTGAGGCAGTTCTCCTACTCAAGGTAACCTGGAAAAGAGCAGAAAGGCTCTGCTCCCCGGGGTCGGAGGGGCGGCCTGCCAGAGTGGTGGCCTGCCAGAGCCAAAGAACTTCAGCCTCCCGGAGGCAGCCCCAGGGTGCTGGGAGTCTCAGCTCACAGCAGCAGGGGAGTCTCCTAAGCTGCACCCCGAGGAGCACCGGGCACAAAGTGGGGGAACAGAGGGGACCTCTGTCAGAACGAGCAGGTGGAGCCCAGCCCTCAGGGCACACAGGGAGTAGCTTGGTCTTTCTGCAGCCCAGAGCCGGAAACAGAAGCAGGTGGAGCCCCGTGGCAGAGGGGGGTGCTTATGGTCATTCACAGACCAGGAGGGAGGACAGAGCCTCACACACTGAGACCCTTGTGGGAGTGTCACAAAAGCTCAGGAAGCACCCCAAACCAGGCCCAGGCTGGGAAAATGAGCAAGCAGAGAAACAAAAGGAAGACTATTGAGAAATATTTTGCAAATGAGGCCAAGAAGGATCAAAATACTCAGTCTGAAGATGTGGAAGCACAAGCTCTTGCATCTAAAGACTCCAAGAAAAAAACAGAAATTGGGCTCAGGCTATGACAGAACTCAAAAAAGACTTTGAAAATCAAATGAGGGAGTTGGAAGAAAAACTGGGAAAAGAAAGGAGAGAGATGCAGGAAAAACATGAAAATGAAGTCAGCAGCTTAGTCAAGGAAATCCAAAAAAATGCTGAAGAAAATAGCATGCTAAAAAACAGCTTAGGTCAAATGGATAAAACAGTTCAAAAAGTTATTGAGAAGAATGCTTTAAAAAGCAAAATTGGCCAGATGGAAAAAGAGATAAGAAAACTCTCTGAGGAAAACAAATCCTTCAGACTAAGAATAGAATTCAGGGAGATTGATGAATTTACCAGAAATCAGGAATCAATACTTCAAAACAAAAAAAAAAATGAAAAATTAGAAGAAAATGTGAAATATCTCATTGAAAAAACAACTGATATGGAAAACAGACTTAGGAAAGATAATTTGAAAATTATTGGAATACCTGAAAGTCATGATCAGGAAAAGAGTCTTGACATCATTTTCAAAGAATTACTACAGGAAAATTGCCCTGATATTCTAGAAGCAGAGGACAAAATAGAAATGGAGAGAATCCACTGATCCGCCCGAGAAAGAGATCCCAAAAAACCAACCCCTAGGAATACTATAGCCAAGTTCCAGAACTCTCAAGTCAAAGAGAAAATAATACAAGCAGCCAGAAGGACACAGTTCAAATATCCTGGAGCTGCAGTCAGGAACACACAGGACCTAGCAGCAACTACATTGGAAGCTCGTAGGGCTTGGAATACAATAGACCGGAAGGCAAAATAGCTTAGAATGCAACCAAGAATGAACTACCCAGCAAGGCTGAATGTCCTCTTCCAGGGAAAAAGATGGACTTTCAATGAACCAGGGGAATTTCAAAGGTTCCCTTTGGAATGGCCAGAGCTGAACAGAAGGTTTGATCTTCAGATACAGGACTCAGGTGAAGCATGGAGATTGGAGGAGAGGGGGGAAATATGAGGGACTTAATGAGGATGAACTGCATGTATTCCTGCATAGAAAAATGACACTGATAATACTCATATGAACCTTCTCAGTTAATAGATCAGGTAGAGAGAGCTTTTATAGTTGAAGCACAGGAGAAAGCTGAATTTGAAGATAAAATATGGTGTAAAAATGGAGTCAATAGAAAAAAAGGGAAATGGAATGGGAGAAAGAAAAAGGGGGGGGGAATAGTCCAAGATAGTTCACATAAGTTTTTTTTATTACAATGAGCTATTGCAATGATATGGAAGGGGGGAGGCAAGGGGGAATGAGGGAATCTTTGCTCTCATCAGAGATGGCTAGGAGAGGAAACAGCATATATACTCAATGGGGTATAGACATCTGGAGTAAGAAAGAGGGGGGAGCCGGGGGAAGGGGTGGGGATGTGAATAAAGGAGGAGAGGATGGACCATGGGGAGAGAGTGGCCAGATATAACACATTTTCTTTCTTACTTCATGCAAGGGGCTGGGATTGGAAGGCCTGCCCAGGACCATAGGGCCAGGTGTATTCTGGGCTTAAGAGGTAGTATGGGGGCTCAGGGCTTCTTGGCCCCAGGACTAGGGATCTGTCTGCTGTGCCACTCAGCGACCCTACAGCAAAGTCAGAGTGAAAGGAGAGAGAAAATAGAGTACATGGTAGTGGAGAAATAAGAGAGGAGGGAGTTGCGATCAGCAATGACAACGGTGGAAAAATATGGAAGTAACTTCTGTGATGGACTTATCATAAAGAATGAGATCCACCCACGACAGAGTTGTTGGTGTTGGAACAAAGACTCAAGCACATTTTTTGTTATTATTATTTGGGGGAGGGTGCAGGGCAAGTGGGGCTGGATGGCCTGCGGGGGGCCACATAGCAGGGTGATCTTTGGGTGTCTGGGGCCGGATTTGGACCCAGGTGCTCTTGGCTCAAGGGCCAATGCTCTGTCTGCCACCCAGCCACCCCTACTATTATTACTATTTTATTTTATTTTGGGTCTTTTTTTTCCCTTCTTTTTGGTTTTTGCAGGGCAGTGGGGATCGGGTGGCTTGCATGTCACACGGCTGGGTGATGGTTGGGTTTACAATGCTGGATATGGGCTCGGGTGCTCGTGGCTCCAGGGCTGGTGCTTTGTCCATTGCGCCACCTGGCCAACAATTATTACTATTTTTTTTAATTTTAATTTTTTTTCTCTCCCCTTTACTTTCTTCGCCCAAGCAAGTCTATCTATATTTATGGGGGAGGAGGGGTATTTTGTTTACTTGTAAACAAGAATATTTTATTAATGTAAAAAAAAATTTGTACAAAATGAGAATAAAAAAATAAATTAAAAAAAAACAAAAAAAATACCCACATTGACAAGACCATGAGTTCTCTGGAGCATCCTTCTGGCACACAGAACAAAGGTCACACAGGTGACCAATGAATGTCAATGTTTTGTACAGTTCATCCTATACACTTAGAACCCTGGACAATATAACCAAAATTCTCACCTTATCCTTTCTTATAGGTATATCACACAAAAGGACTATCAATTTATAAATGACATTATCTCATTTGTTCTTTACCTTAAATAACACCTAGGTGCTATTATTATCCTCAATTTGGGGGAAGAGATGGTGACTGAACTGATGATTTCATTCACTTAGGAAACTCCAAGATGAAGAGCCCCTTTCTGCCAATGTAGATTAGATTTTCTTTGCAATTTATATGACCTTAGAAGATTATTCAAACTCCTGAGGTTAAGTGAATGGCCCAAGGTCCCATATCCAGCAAGCCTCAGAGAAGGGAAGAAGGAATTTTCTCATCCTTCAATAAAGATGAATAAATCAAGGCTCTAGGTCTTGCTCAAGTATTAGATGTTTGAGGCAGTATTTGAATCCAAGTTTTCCTGAGTCTAGTGCTCAACCCACCATCCCACAGTACTTTCATATAAATTTTGTTTGATATATTTATGTATATATACATATACACACATTCGTATGTATATGTTCACACATGCATATACACATTATATATAATATATATATAGAGAGCAGCTTGAAGGAAATGTGACATACATAAGTTTGAAATACCTACCCCAGGCATTCACATGGACTATTTGTGCCCAACCTATGTAGAGCATTCTGAACTCGTATTGGTCTGCTCAACCATAGTGGAACTCACTGTAATTTGTCTCAAACAAAGTGATATCATTTTGGTCTTTGCTAACAAAGGCAAGAACCAACCAACATATATGTTTAAAAGATTCATAATTTTATAATTTATCTGGAATCAGGAGAAAAATGTGGCTTGAGTGCTTTCTTCCTGCCTGCCCCATCTACTCCATTCACTTAGGCTTGCGACAAAGATAGGAAGGGACCTGTGATTTCAGAGGTGTAGGAAACTTGCTGGTGAGCAAACTTCCTCTGGCCATGCATGTCTGTACCTCCTTTATAACTGATAGTCTTGGAGACGATACCTCATCTGGAAGTCATATCAGATAAAGTCTAACTGAAACCCATTCTGTGCTTCCTATGCAGGCAACCCCCACCCCACCTCATGTCTAAAATAGGTTGCTTCGACTAATTAGTGAGTCAGCTTTGCTAATAAAGATTACAAGGAGGCATTAAAAGCAACACTGAAGAAGGGAGTATTTATTCGGGTCAGTAGGGGTTTTCCTAAACATTTTGATTACAACTTTAACTGCACTAAAACACATGCAAAAGCCCTATCATTAAATTTAAACAGCCTGATGATATGCCGAACAAGACCAGGAGAACAGCACATAAATTGCTGTAATCTGCCACACTGTCACTTACTCCTGGTTCCTCCACAGCTGTAATAGACTAATAGGATAATAAGGTGGCAGTTTACAAATCTGAAAGCTATACTCCTTTGTTTTAAATGCCCTTGAGGAGAAAATGCTCCAAGTCAAGAAGACAGAGTGAGGCGATCACAATCATCTCTCTTGATTCAACATTATTTAAAAGCCCTTCTCATATAAACTCACACTAGAGAAGTCCATTCAGAGTCACCAAAAAATGTACTGGGATTTTCACCGATTCATCTCCCAGGAGTCCAAGGATGAAGCAATATTCATAGGCAGGAATGAAAAAGAGAAGCCACAGGCAAGCAGAGCCTTACAAAGTGCTTCTTCATTTCCCAACAGAGAAGTGATGGAGTCTCAGTGCAGAATGAGACAAATACTTTTTTGGACATGGACAGTGAAAGAATTTGTTTTTCTTGCCTAAGTATATTTGTTATAAGGGTTTGTTTCATTCTCCCCAATGAAGAGTGGGAGGGGAAAAATAGATTTTTGTTCATTGAAAAAATTAGTGTTGTGGTTTTCTTTAAAGAAGGGTTTATGAATGGGATGTTACTTCTTTTTGTCTGGCTAGATAGGGCTTCAGGCTCCCAGTCTCTCTCTTTCTCTGGGATCAACTTTCCACAGAATCAAAGAATTTGAGAGTTAGAAAGAACTTTTGCAACCAACCAGTCTCATTCAAATCCAAAAAAGAATCATTACCGATAACATATTTGACAAGTGGTCCAAATAGGAGGAATTGTGAAGCAGGCCAATATATAAAGCTGCCTCTTTGCAACTGACACCCCTTATTCCTATTTCTGCTTTCTAGGACTTTCTTCTATGTAGAAAAATATATCAAATACCAGAAGGCAACTATTGAGTCCTTTTTGAATCTTCTCTTCTCTATGCTAACTATCCTTTCAAGCAATCTTATGATAGACACTTAAGATACTCTACCAATTTGGTTACCTGTACCAAGGACATTCTATAATACATGATCAATGTCCTTCCTAAAGTGTAGCACCCACAACTGATCACAATAACATTAATTTGAGATTTGATCTGGACAAAGTACAGAGGGTATATTGCCTCCTTAATCTTGGGTGCTAATGCAGGCATGTTTATTTTTTAATTGACATATTTCTAACTGTCTCTTAAAACTTAACAGATTTTTTTCAGAGAAACTGTTTTGTAACCATAAGGATATCAAACCAGCTCAGAAGCCATCTTAGCCCTCAGTCACTAATTATTAGAGAAATGCAAATTAAAACATCTGAGGTACCATCTCACACCTCTCAGATTGGCCAATATGACCAGAAAGGACAATGATCAATACTGGAAAGGATGTGGGAAATCTGGGACACTAATTAGTGGAACTGTGAACTCACCCAACATTTCTGGAGAGCAATTTGTAATTACGCCCAAAGGGCAACAAAAATGTGCATACCCTTTGATCCAGCAATACCACTACTAAGTCTGTATCCTGAAGAGATTATGAAAAAGGGTAAAAATATCACTAGTACAAAAATATTCATAGCAGCCCTGTTTGTGGTGGCAAAGAACTGGAAATTGAGGGAATGTCCATCAATTGGGGAATAGCTTAACAAACTGTGGTATATGTATGTCATGGAACACTATTGTTTTATTAGAAACCAGGAGGGATGGGAATTCAGGGAAGCCTGGAAGGATTTGTACAAACTGATGCTGAGTGAGATGAGCAGAACCAGAAGAACATTGTACATCCTAACAGCAACATGGGAGTGATGATCAACCTCAATGAGAAAATTCCATGGAAACTAAGCCTCCAGTGTGCCAATCTTCAGAAACTACCATAGTAAGTAATTTTAAAGATTTATTGATGCCTTTCATTTTTCATATACCCACTGCAATGAATTTGGAGCTCAGTGACCTTTTAGGACTTTCATTTACATTATCTCAGATCTTAAATATACCATTTTGGTGGTTCTTTTTTCTTTATATTCATTTATATAAATCTCATTTCTTCTGAATTCCTCATATCTACATTCAGCTACTACAATTTACTTAGTCATTACACTATCAATGGACAACTGCTATATATCTTTTTTGGTATTTATTATAAAATGCTGCTATAATTCTGTAGGGAGCATCTTTAAATGTAATACATATACACAGGTGCAATTTCACACTCACATGCACATACATGTGCATTTATGTCTGATCATGTATATATGACTTCCCTGGATTATACATCTAATATGGAGTTTACTGGGTCAAGAGGCATGAATAATTTAAAGTTAAATTATTTTCTAAGGTTCTATTTGTGTGAGAAAAATGAGACATAAAGAACATAAATCAGAGTCACCTATCATAACCCCCCCCCCACTTTAGAGTTGGTGTACAGGGTCCTTCTGTTACTCTCTCTGAATTCTTCTCTTTTCCTTTAAATGATACTTGGAAACTAAATTAGCCATTCACACATTGGAAATAATACACTACATAAAGTAAAACTCAGATAATACTGGATGTGGGGATATAGGTCCAAATTTTTGCTCTGCCCTCATCATCTATGTTATCTTGTCCAAGTCACTTAACTTCTCTGGAATTCAATTTTATCATTTGCAAAATATGGAGTCAATTAGATGAGTTCTAAAACTCTGCAATTCCATCATCATATTGGCATCAATTGGCATTTTATGGCACTTACTGAGTGCTTTGTATATGGGGGAAAAGTCCATGCCTCATATCTAAAACAGATTGCTTCATCTAATTAGTAAAATATTATAAGCAATGATTCTTTTTTTTTCCTTAAAAAAGCATCATTTCTCAAATAAAATGTCCCAAAATGCAAGTATTTTTTGGAATTAAAAGATACAACACTAAAGCATTTGGATAGAAGCAAAACTCTTTTTGAATAGCCAAAAGTCTCAGTTTCCAAAACTGCAGGGTGACATAAACCCACACCATGCCAAGACCATATGGTAAGCTTACAGGGACAACAGCATCTAGGAAGAGACAGGCCGGTGGAATCCTTTGAGGTTTCCTGGGTGAGAATGGAATTTGGGCAGTGAGGCAGGAAACACCCAGGCTGACCTCAGATAGAGCCCCATAAAGTCAGTACATTTGCACTCCAGCAGACTGTTGAACTAATTCCCTGCAAACACTGACACCTGAGCCCATTGGTAATCCCTGGTGTCACTTCTGCTGCCACACTAACCTGGAACAGGTCCTGCTTGGGAAATAACTCTTTGCTAATTTGCTACATTCTCCCCCATTTCCTAATCCATAGGTCTACTTTGGGTCCTATTTAATGGGGAATAGGCACCAAAAGGCAATTTCTACTGCCCATGCCCAGGGTAAAATTTCCTCTTTGGGACATTATCAATGCTGTCGATTAAGTAGACCAAAACACACTGGATCCAGAGTTGGAAGAATTGGGTTTTAGTGCTAGCTTCTTGTTCTTTAAGACCTTGAACAAATCCACCTCTCAGGGCTTCAGTTTCCTCATCTATAAAATGGAAAAGGATAAAACCTGTTGTAGCTACCTCCATAGGGTTGTTGTGAGGACCAAATGAGATCCCACCGGCAAAGCACATTTTCCATCCTACAGTGATATGGAAAATGGGAGCTTTGATTATTTCTGGAGGACAGCAGTCCTGGATGCCTTCTGTTTCTTAGTGTTGTCAAAAATGACAGCATCACTCATTCCAAGAGAAAACTGAGAAAAGCCAGGATTCTGTCCAGTATTCATGACATTGGTGGCTTCCTTGTATGCCGGTTTTTTTTTTAATGTTTTAATTCCAGAGATATCTGTCCCTGTCGAGAATCAATCAAAAGTCACTTACAAGCAGTCATTCCAAATAAATTCCACCCTTCCCTGGGGACTTTGCTCCCTTCTAACCATTTCCTCCCATTCACCCGCCACTGGAGGCCTTTTCATTGCAAAGAAAGTGGAGTGTGTTGGGCAGCCCTCACAGCTTCTGCCAGTGTCACTTCTGATTAGTGAGCCCTGGGCTGCTTCAGGCTCCTGTAAATTAAATGTGCTGTAAGGAACACACTCTGACATTCATTGCCCGTCTGCAGTACAATGCCCTGCTTAATTGCAGAGCCCCAATGAACTGGGGGTGAAGGGGTTGAAAACTGGAAGAGAGAGATTGTGCAGTACAGGGAAGAAGAGGAAAAGAGAAAGTGGATGAGTAGATGTATGGCTGGCTGAAGGTGCTCCATACAAGCATGGGAATGAATTGATAGGAGAACAAGAATAGATGTAAAGACCTAGATGATCTATGATAAATTATTCACTGGTAAAATATAAAACAAAGTACCATCTCGAAAGCCCTTGCACTAAACTAGCAAAATGCTCCCCTCATCTACTAGGCCAGAGTAATCCTAGAAGACAGGATCAAAGAGTTTGTAAACCTACCATTGGTGTGAAGTTACGTCTAGTAAGGAGATAACACCATGATTTGCTTAGGCTCAGCCCCAACAACAGCAATGTGTGGGATAAAAAGTAGGTTGGGGGAAAGCCCTGGGAATCCCAATGATTTCTACCAGAGGCCTTTATCTCTGAGTGGGAGACAAGGGATTTATAGGTGGAATCTTTGAAAATGGGATCACAGGACACAATCTGTCAGTTCACACTCTCCGATCACTACCCTCACTCCCTCCTCCATGTAACCAAGGAGAAAGCAAAGATTGGTTTGCAGTTTGGCACTTAATAAATGCTTTCTGAAGTGTATCTTCCTGAATTTAGAGCCAGAACTTTTAAGAAATGTTAAGTATGAAAAACCAAATAGAAAAGCACTCTTCTCAAGCCTTGACAAATCATTACACCAGCCCTGGGTCTAATGGTACAGGAAGTTTTCCTGTAGTGAATTACCTTATTATAATCATGCAAATTGTTGAAAATAATGAGAATATTTGCCTATTACTAATAAGGACTGGTATATCAAAGTCTCACCAAATATCCTAGGCAACAAGAAGTGGTCTGTTCTCTCTGGCCTAGATAGTGTTTTTTCTTTTCCTACTGATCCACTTCAAAGGTTTTGGGCTGGAAATACTAATCACACTCTCATTTGCTCTAGCAGCTCACCCTTTTTCTCCTTCCTAACTACTGTAGCCTCAATTCTACCCCAAGTTACACAGACCTGTATTCACCATCTCAGATGTTCTAGGCTACATATATCTAACAAAAACATATAACATATATATATATATGTATATATATACATATATATGTGTGTGTATGTGTGTGTGTGTGTGTGTGTACATACACACGCATATATCCATCTAGCCTTTGATTTCCAGAAAGGATGTAACATTGAAAGATGTGCAAATAACATTCTTATAAATTAAACATTACTTTAAATAAACTGAGGGGAAGGCGCTATGTGTAAGGGATGCATTTAAATCCTTATGTAAAGAGAAGGTTCCTTTGTTATAACATAAAACTATCAACTAATATTTGTTTTTTCCACATTTGGAATTTTGCATATTGTTCAACTGTATATTCACATTTACATACATGTATCTCTAACACATTTGCCTAACTTTTGCTAAGTCTATTCTCTCCTAGAGTTGAAGGTCCTGGAAAGCACTAAAAAAATCTGCTAAAAATACAAATTAGAAGGGGGTTGGGGTGAGAAGGAGTAATAGCCAGCTGGCAAAATGATCTTTTTTTTTTTTAAAAGTATCAGGGAATTAGGCTACTGGGCATTAATCCTGCAATTTTCTCTCTTCTGCCAAACTCTCAACTGCATGCATTAGCAAGCAATCATCCAGATTAAAAACTAGCTTCTACAAGGGATTCATTTCAACAGATACTTCCCTTTTTTCTCCCTTCTCCATAGCACTTTCTGCCCCCCTAAAAATTTGATAAAGTGGAAACCAAAAGAAAAAAATACTGTAATCAAATTGTGCTTTGGTATTCAGGACTACAGGTGAAGAGCAAATCTGAGATGGAAACTTCAGCACCATATTCTTTCTTCCAAATCTTCTTCAAATCAATAAACATGAACTTGAATACAACTGCCTACAAGGCACAGTGGTCTGTTCCTAAACTGTGATGACAAATTACTTTTACAGCATTAAAACAAATGGAGTCTCTACATTTTTTAAATCAGAGCTCCTGAGGGTAATGGGCTCATTTTCAAGTGACCTATGCTAAGGTGGAAGATATCATCTATGAAAGAGAATGATAAATTTTTATGTTCAATTTTCTCTCTTTGTTTGTTCAGTGTTTCTTCCATAACTCCCCTCATCATCTATTTGGAGATGATGTATCTAAGTATACATCAGAGGATACTTAGAATTAGATGGAACCTCCAAAAATGGGTCCTTATAACCTTCTATATCTTGGGATAATTTGACAATTTGATGAAGTCTCTGTATCCCTTCTCAGAACAATGTTTTTAAATGCATAAAATAAAATACATAACATTACAAAGAAATTTAAATATGCTGAAATGGTTATAATTGTATCAAAATATTAATATAAATATATTAAATATTAACAAGAAAAATTCATGAGTCCCTTATTAAAAATCTCTGATTGAACCCAACTCATAGATTTTATATATGATGAAAATAAGGCCCAGAGACATAAAATGATTTGCACAAGAGTATAAGTAGAAAGCATCAGAAGTAGGATACAACCCTAAGTATTGTACCTCTAAATTCAGCACTCTATCCACTGCATTATCCATCACTAGATCATAGAACAAGGGACCTTAAGGATCTAGTTCAATCATTTCGTTTTTACAGATAAGGTCACTTGGGCCCAGAGTGCTAATGAGGTCCAAGATCACAGAGTAAAATGGCAGCAGAGTCAGCATTACACCATAATGTCCTGATTCTCAGTTCAATACTGCCCTTTCTATCATGTCATGTTTTAGTGAACAGTGTTACTATGAGATGAAACTGAAAGTGCCTTTATAGTGGAAAAAGTACCAGGCTAAAGATTCCATTCATTCAACAAAGAGTTTTAAAATCCCATGTACAAGGAATATATGTTAGGGATACAAAGATAAAAATGAAATATTCCCAGTTCTCAAGTTGTTGTTTGTCCATCATTCTCTGAGCACCAATGATATCTCAAGGGTGATGTCTTGACTTGTAGATTGGACTGAAGTGAGATAGAGCTGTGCAAAGATGTGCTTATTAAAGGAGCAATGGGGACAAAAAATGTACATAAATAAATAAATTCTAAGTAGACACAAAGTAATTTCTAGATGAAGAAAGTACCAATAACAAGGGGTAGAAGTAAAACAGAAAAAATAAAACATTAGGTAGCAGGGGAGTCCTGAACCATACTTTGAAACAATGTAAGTACTTAAGAGGTGAGAATGGAGGGCATTAAAGTGAGAATGGAGGGCATTCCCAACATGAAGGACCCACTTGTACAAAGTACAAGGAAAAGTTAGCTGGAATAACAACTACTGAAAGAGGAGAATTATGAAATAAAACAGGAAAGGTAGGCATATCTGCATGATGATGCCAAAGCAGTCATCTAAAATTTCATTTAACTAGTGGGTGGATTTATACCTTTACCAAATATCCTCAAACTAGTCACTAATGAATCTTTCATGAACAATCTGCAGCTCTTTCAAAATTCTCATTTATATACTAGAAAATATCACAGTTCAAGAGGTATGAGATTTTCCTCCTAAGTCATAATTATAAATATGACTCTACACATACCTAAATATCAATTGGTTGGAGTGGAGGAAAAAACATTTCAGGCATCAGCGATAGGTAGAGCAAAAAGGATGGTGATAAAAGATAGAATAATCATGAACTTTCCATTTTGCACGCTGCCTAAATGAGAAGGAGCAAGAGCTTAAGGCCCAGAATCAAATCTCCCTTTGAATATATTTTTGACAGTTACTTGTTGAGTGATCTAAATAGGAAGAGACCTTTAAGGACAGTTTAATCTAATGAGGGGCTGAAGGTTATTCAGCCAGTAGGTAATAGAACTAGAATCAGAACCAAAGAACCAAGTAGCTAGCTGTCCTATTATTCTTTGTATCTGTCATGATGTTTTCATAATTGCCTTAAATTTGGTTTAAAAAAAATTAACAACCCCCCCCCCCAACATATTTGATTAACATCAGTGTTCAAATTCCATCTCTGTTACTTATGAGCGGTATATCCTTGGACAAGTCACTTCATCACCTACCTAGATATGTTTCTTCATTTGAATGATGAATGAAGTAGACTAGACAACCTCTAAAGTCCCTCATAACCCTAAATCTATGATCCTATAATCCTAATTACACTTCAGGGACTAGTTGAACTCTATCCAGACTGTGAAGTTAAATGAAGGTGGGGCCTTAAACATCTTGAAATGCATTTCAAAGCTAATTTGAATGCAGTGCAGAAAGAACCAAGCAAATACAAGCAAAGATTCCAAATGCTGCTTGAATCTCCACACA
Organism: Macrotis lagotis; assembly: GCF_037893015.1. Lineage (NCBI taxonomy): Eukaryota > Metazoa > Chordata > Mammalia > Peramelemorphia > Peramelidae > Macrotis > Macrotis lagotis. The sequence goes on from NC_133666.1 coordinate 579,592,086, forward strand.
ATTTATTTATGGTCAATGGTTTCTGCATTAGCTACTAAACTCAGACTGCAGCAGAAAGAGAAAAATAATGAATGAACATTGCCTTCCTGAGCTGGGATAATGATACCAATCAGGTCTGAAATGAGTGGGAAAAACTGTAACTAAGACAAGCCCTGATTGGTTTTGTTAAAACTGTGGGGAACATTTCTTTTCTCTACCCTCCCTCTCTCCCAAATCTCAACTAGAAGGGGGGTGAGGAAATGAATGATAATAGAGCTTTCAGCATTAGCCAAACAATATATTTTCAAAGGTCACTAGCTGTCATATCTCTTTGAAAGCCTGTTGTGATAGGCACCCACTTACAATGGAGGGGAAACGGGGCTTCCAAAGAAGCGTTTATCAAGATCAAATGTGCATTCTCTCATCCAAAAAAGAGAAATTATCTCAAACTGACAATTGTACAAGTTATGTTCATATTTACCAACACTGGAAAGTCTAGCTTTTCAGATGGGTTTTTACTACTGAAATTGGTAAAAATGCAATCTGTCAGGCATTTATTCTAAACAGATGTCTCTGAGGCTTCAATGACAACAACAACAACAATAATAATAAAACACCCTATTTTTGAAACAAAGCATTTAGATTTTTTCTCCCCCCATCCCCCAAGAAATCCAAAACCTATTCATGCTCACTATTTTTTTTTTTATACTCTTTCAATACCAAACCAAGTAAGGTTCCTTCTTGTTTTGGTGGTGAGAGAAGGAAAAAAAGGAGAGAAAAAAATGTGTGTATGAATAATTAGGAAGACTCAAAACTCGTTTGCAGATGCTCTGCAATGAGCGTGCTGACAAAGTAACAATGACAGCTTGCTAACGTGTTCATAGGACAACAGCTTCTCTTATAAAGTAGCTTTCAAGAGGATCAGATGGGTTCCCACTGGTTTAAAGAGCAGGAGTTCTGAAGCAGCTTGTGGTCTACAGCTACAGAAGTCTATTAATCCAGTCTAAATGGGGGAGGAGGGAGAAAGCAAAGCAATGCAGCTCAAAGGCAGTCTCCAGTGTTGTGTTCTATGAAGCACATATTAGATAGAGAACAAAAGCTTGTCAGCTGTATAGACCTCTTAAAATGATTTCACTTTTCTTTTCCCTTTCAGCTGGGAAAGGGAGAGAGATAGGAAATAGAGAAGTCACAAGCAAAGGGGCTTACTTTTCATTCAAGAGGTGGGATTATAAGCAGTGGATCGAGAGCTAGACTTGGAATAAGGATGACCAGAGTTCTCTTAGCTGTGTGACATTTATCCTTTCTCAGTTGTTTCATTTATTTTCTTGTTGTCCAGTCATTTCAGCTCTGTTTTAACTCTTTCTGATCCCATTTGGAATATTCTTGGCAAAGATACTGGAGTGGTTTGCCATTTCTTTCAACTAGCTCATTTTACAGATGAGGAAATTGAGACAAACAGGGTTAAATGAGTTTTCCCAGGTGCACATGGCTAGTCAGATTTGAACTCAGGGAAAGAAGTCTTCTTGCCTCCATGACTGGCACTCTATCCACTGAGCCACATGGCTACCCTAAAATTCAGTTTGTACATCTGTAAAATGGGAATAATAATAACTGCAAGGACTGTGAGTAGTTCAAATATTTTTAAGTATTCAATATATATTCCTATCATGGTGAGAACAGGGAATATTTTGTCCTTACCTGACCTTGGAATCTCAAGCATCTCTAAACAGCTAAAATGCATCTATTGCTGCACAGAATATCAGCTCTCTAGAACCCAATATTCTCATAAGTAAAATGGGAAAGGTTGGAGTAAATCAAGGATTTTCAACTTGAGGTTCATAAACTTTTGAAAAAAAGAATTCAACAGATATCTTCTGTTATAATTTTGGTTTCCTTTGTAATTCTAATTGTCTTATTTTATGCATTTTCAATCAATTATCAGAGACCCATGAGCTTCCGTTAACTGATCTTCCCACCCCAGCTCCAAATACTATGATTGAGATTTAAACGATGTATAATGTCCTTAACCAGTTATCACATTTTGTGACTAACAATTAGCTAATCATTATAACTGTGTGTCCAGGTCATAGCTACACTGTTCCCCATCAAACACCCAACTTAGAAACCCTGCACCATAACTGGAATCAATCACAGGATGCCATTCCATGAATTTCTTAACCTAGGTCTAAAACAAAAGTGAGTTAACATGATTTCATCATGTTATTTTTGTTCACTGAGGATCTGAAAGATATCCAGTTCAAACTTGGTGAATGCTTTTTAGAGTGCAAAGTCATCATAAAAGCTCATGTTCTACCAAAGCAGAACTGCTACATGCCTCAGTTTCTAACAATAAAAAGGGCACAAGAAATGATTACAATTTAAAAAATAATAACATTCTCAATTCCTCTGATGAACAGAAAGAGTTTATTGTGTCAATGCCACAAAAACTGTGAACTGTCTCCAAATCCCTGACCCAAATGAGCAAAAAATTGGATTTCCCTTATTTGGAACAGCTGTATAGAACACTAGTCCCTTCAAGCAGTCAGTTACCTGGTGACTACACACCATTAATTTCTCCTATTTCCACTTCAAGGAACTATAATTTCATTTCTTTGGTTACTCCCTCCATTGACATAAAACCTCCTCACAACTTAATCAGTAGAGAGTTGTGAACAAAAAATACACCATCAATCAGCCGATTTGGGAATGAGTATCTCAGAACTTGCAAAGACTGCATGAGGTCCCATAAGATAGCTCAACAGGGATAATAGATAAAAACCCTGAACTATATGGATGCTAAACATTATTATTAGTAGCAGAAATAATAATAGATGATAATAGCAATAAGTGCTTAATGATTGATTGAACTTATTTGGATCTCAAACAAATAGGTTTATTACTTAAAGATTTCCACCCTCCAGTGGTTCAAAGACAAAGTATATAAAAACACTTTGCCAACTTTAAAGTAGTATATAAATGTCTATTTCTATTATGATCACCATTACTATTATTTCCAGCTTAGGAGGCCTGCCCCAGTTTGCCTGTGACTGGCAAAGATATGGAGAACTTAATAGTCACTTCTGGACCATGATGAAGCATCAGAGATTTTCAGAAAATTCTAACAATACAGAGAAAGTTCATTTCCTTTATTGTTAAGACTGTCAGCTTAAGAATTCTGACCAGGTCTACCATATTCTTAAGAATCTAATTGTACTTTAAACAAATCACATGCATGTAAATGAGTGTAACAGTTAAGGTTGTGTGAGAAAGTAGAAAACACACCTTTCAAATTCTGCCTCTGATATTTTTTAGCTAGGTGACACTGGGCAAGTCACTTAACTACTATGTGTCTCAGCTCCCTCACCTGGAAAAGCATATGCCTCCCAGGGTTGTGATGAGGATCCAAAGAGATCACATGAAGTATTTTGAAAAATATAAAGAACATTTTTATATACATATATATATGTAAATGCTGCTGTTGCTGATGGTGATGAAGAATATATAGAAGAATAGGGAGAGATGATTCAAATCCTGTCTCTGTGGTTTAAAAGTCATGTGACCAAAGACCAGCCATTTTTTTCCCTAAGCTTCAGCTCTGTCATTTGTAAAATTGGCATGTTATTACCTACAGCTCCTGAATTTCAATGTTGTTGTAAGGATCAAATGAGATGATTTAAAAGCATTTTAAAATCATAAAAAGCCTACATTAGTTCCAGTTATAAAAGGCAAGTAAACTTACATTCATATATATATATATATATATATATATATATATATCTACATATAAAACATATGTAGTACTTTATGATTAAAAGTTCTTTATGCACATTTTTCTCATTTGTTCCTACAATAATCCCATGAACTAAGCAGTTGAAATAGTATCCCATCCAAGATATTACTAGTATAGAAATCCCCTACCAATGTAGACAACAACTTCTCTATGCCTTAAGATATTGTTTTCATGGATTACTAAGGTCAAAATTATGTCCCTGGGGTCAAACCTCTAGCACAAGTCTCTAAAACAGGTCTTCAGAAAACTGCTACCAGGATAATGCTGGAAACCTTTGCAAAGGAATAGGGTTTGCCAGAGCTTGTATTCCATTGGCAGTTTATGGTCTATGATGTATAAACCCAAAGGAGATAGTGGATAAACATTACCCAAAACTAACCTGATGGACCAAGATGGTAATCACAGAGCATGTTCTATATAAAGCCTGAGAAATAAGTGGCAAAGACTATATTTCTCACAAATGATTCAATTCAACCAACATTTATCAGGCAACAAAAATGAGCTCAATATAATATACTAGACCCTGGAGATGCAGAGATGGACAAAGACATAATCCCTACCCACAAAAGAATGTATTGTCTATCATCTTTAAAAGCAAAAAGGATTTATTAGGTAATTATTATTCTTTAGGCTAAAGATGAGGAGACAGTGAAAGGCAAAAATATGGTAGTCCTCAGCCCTCAAGGAGTTTACATTCTAATGAGGAAGACATTATAAGAACAACTATGTACATACTACACAGACATACACACATACACACACACATACACACACACATATATATATATATATATATACACACAATACACATACACACAGAGAGACAGATGGACAGACATATATACATTTGTATGTTGTATAAATAGAAGGTTATCCCAGAGGAAAGACTAGAAATAGGGCAAGATGAGGGGATTTTGTGGAAGGTCTCTTGCAGAAGGTCTTTTAAATTTTCTTTCTGACTCTCTTTCTCTCTCAAATATGTATGTATGTATATATGTATATATACATACATATAAATACATATATATATATATAATGTATGTATATACAAATGAGCAAGACACAAGGTTGAATATTATAGGGATAAAAGAAAACACGAGAAGAGTCTATTTTTGCTCCAGGCAAATTGGTAACAGTGGCAGAATTCACCTGACAGATACCTCTGGCATACATGCCTTTGACTTTATCCAGCTAGAATCTGAAGAGGTCCGAGACTAGAAGAAGAATACAGTGAGGAGTCTCTTATCCACTGCAGCTCTTTCTCATTTTTTGTTCACCTATACTTTGCATCTCTAGCTCATTTGTCATAATCCAAAGCTTCAGAAGGTTCCCTTGGGGTCTGACATAAAGGGGAAAGCGATTATCAGGGAATTCTGTGGCCAGAGATGCCATCCCTAGTCCAAAATAAGCAACCACTCCCTTTAACCTTCCTCAGAGAATGAGCCCACTGGGTTGGTAGGGAAAAGAATCAACTAGTCCCTCTTAGGGAAACTATGATCTATGAAAGAGATGCACCTTGGACTTATTGAAATGCAGGCTGTGCTCTCTGATCTTGAGCTAGAAGAGCTGGCAAATCAGTATCAGGCTGGTTGCTAGGGTCACTGTTGGGTGTCATTATTTTATCAGTCAAGAAGCAGTGACTATTGTATCGTTATGGTAACTTGCTCTAATGCTCATGTAGTATTGTACTGCTAATAAAAGGTAAATAGTGATCCATAACCCTTCAACAGCTATGATTACCCACTGAAACATCACTGGACACAATTCAATGAGAAGGAAAAGCAAAAAGTCAGGCATCTTTTACTTACTCTCCCCCACCAATGCCTCTCATCATCCACAAAAATGGGAATACCAATTCTGAAAACTGTACACACTTCTTGGTATAAAATTTATTCTTTTAACTTGCAATGGATGGTGACATTTCAGATCCCCACAACCAAGAGATGAACTTGTGCCTTTTAAAGGGTCTTCTTCTTCCTCTTGTTCCTCCTCTTCCTCTTTCTTCTTCATTGCCATTGTCTCTTCTATTCCTTATTCTCTTTCCCTTGCCTCTTCCAATTATCCTTACCCTTCCTCTTCCTCTTCTCTTTCCCCTTCAACTTCTTTTTTCAAAAACAATTTATTTGGTCTTCCTATCTGGAGTCAAGGGTAATACATGCCCTCATTCACTCAGATTCTACATAAGCCAGTTCATGCTTCCTTAGACAATCCAGTGGAACACTGCAGAAAATGTCAGATCTTTATTTATTTATTTATTGTGTTGGTTGGTCTTGCAAATAAATAAATAAATAGATAGATAAATAACAATTTTATTCCTCTTTTTCTTTAAAAAAAACTATTACGAGTGATAACTCTTTAGAAGGGTGATCAGGAACAAAATCTAGGCATTGGAGAAAAACAAAAATTTAATAATTCTTTAAAAGGAAGATTATTCTTTCAAAGAGAAGATTACATCATTAAAGAATCTTTGCTGGTTCACAAAAAGACAATCTAATTCTCTGCTCTCTTTCTCCTGTTTCATTCTGGGCTTTACTGCATTCCTGAAAATCCAGGGAAAGAATCTTAGAATCATAATCACCTTATCAGGATTGATTCCCTGTGCTCTAAAGACTAAGTTCCATTCTAAAGAAACTCTTGGGGGTGGGGGGTGGGAGGGCGCTAAGTGATGCAGTGGATAGAGCACCAGTCCTGGAAAGACCTGAGTTCAAATTTGATCTCAGACACTGAATAATTGCCTAGCTGTGTGACCTTGGGCAAGTCCCCTAACCCCATTGCCATAAATAAAAACCTCATCACAGATTTCTAATCTCTAACAAGATATCAAGTTACATATAACTTAAGTAAGAGAGAATTCTAGCCTATACTCACACAAACACATACACATGTACATAACAAATCTTGACTAGCACCTTCAAGGTGAACTGCTGAGTAGAAAAAAAAAGAAGAAAAAAATAGGACATTAGCATCACCACCAAAGAGATTCTTTCAAGTCTTAAAAGTGTCCTTAACATTGAATTTCTGACATACCAAGAAAGATTCTTTGGTGAATTATTCCCTGCTTGAACCTTATTTATATCAGTTCATAAGGAATAAATGATATATTAGTTGCTTCTCTATGATCTTATTACTTGGAATGATAGAAACTATAAATGATTTGAGATTTTTTTTAATTAATTAGAGTGCACAAAAACAAACCTTACTCATTTTTCTTCAGGAGATCTTAACACAGCTCTAGTTCAGTTTAGGAAACTAGAATTTCAAAAGACAGAAAACCTTAAACAAATCAGAAAAGATTGCTTTTTATGGAGATCTGAAGATGAAAAAAAAAAGTTTCTTTAGGAATCACTTCATTTCCAGAATTGTGGCTATCAGAAATCAGAAAAATATTTAGATTTCTGAGGCCAGAGATCATTTCCCAGGCATAGTCACTAGATTTTTCAGCTACCTCATAATTATTAATATTATTAATAAAGATAATAACTACTATTCATATAGTGCTTCCTATATATCCAGGCACTTTTAAAGAAACTGAATCATGGACCAAGAGTCTTGCCCAAATTGCCTTATCCAACTAGTAAGTATCTGAGGCTGAATTTGAACTTAGATATTCTTAATTGACTTCAGGCTGACTGTTCTATCCACTATATTACCCAGTTACCTCATAATAATAAAGTTAATAAGGGAGAAAATGGTTTTTACCAAAATTTAATATGATATGAGCATTTAGCTTTTCGAAGGCAGGGATCACAGATCAAAAGAAACTACATAACATAAAATAAGACTCTCTTGCCCACTATTATTGATATAGGTCCAGCCGTCTTTGCTCAATCTTTCCCATTTAATAACTAAACATTCTCGAGCCAAACAACTCATCACCAATTACTCACCTCCAAAACTGATATAAAATAAAAAAAAAATAGACTGAAAGGCAAGGATGATTTATATGGAATTACAGTCAACATAAAACAAGGTTATCTTTCAATAATATGAGTAGGTGAAAATGGGTAATATCTTACTAGCATTGACAGGAATCACTACTAGCTTGCATAGGCTAAATGCTTGTTAGAGGATTCTAGAAATCTTCTCATATCTGAGCAATGCAAAACAGGACCCCAAAAATGGCTTTAAGGTACTTCTACAGAAAATGCCTATTAAAATGGCATTAAGAAAAACTCATCAGTTTATTCTTCTAAACTAATTTTTGTTCATTTCAAAATTTTTTTAACCAACAAAATCCTAAAAAAAGATTATTGCTTTGAAATGAGTAGGTGAATTGAATGGAAAAAAAGTAGAGTCAAGAAGACCTGGGGTTCCATTTCTGCTGTCACCCTAAACTAGCTGTTTGATCCTCTGCCAGTTATATCATCATCATCATCAAATTGTATTCATATATAATTTTATATCATTTACTATGTACTATGTACTACTGTGATGATTAGTTTTTCATTTGATACTGACCACAGCTCTTGGAAGTGCAAATATATAGAGTTAGGAACCTCAGGCAAACAGTGACTAGGTAGGTTCCCTAGGTTATACTGTTAGTTAATAAGTGTCTAAGGCAAATATGAACTCAGGACTTTCTGACAACAGGCCCAGTGTTCATTCATTGTGCCAACCAGTTGTTCCTTAACCTCTCTCAATCTCGATTTCATCATTCAAAAAATAAGGTTGTGAGGATCAAATGAGCAGTTGTATGTACTTTAAAAATCTTAAATCTTATGTTTTCTTCAATCATTTTGTATCCAATTCTTTGTGACTCCATTTGGGATATTCTTGGCAAAGATACTGGAGTGGATTTCCATTTCCTTCTCTAGCTCATTTTACAGATAAGGAAACTGAGACAAACAAGGTTAAGTATCTTGCTCAGGGTCACACAACTAGTAAGTGTCTGAGGCCAGATTTGAACTCAGAAAGATAAGTTTTTCTAACTTCACACTCCATTTATCCACTGTGCCACCCAGCTGCCTCCTGGTTGGTTCTTGTCCTTCCTTATCAAGAACAAAATGTCATCACTATGCTAGAGACAAATTACAGCATGTCCGACTATGGCTGATCAGACCAAGAGGAGCTCAGAAGGCACTACCACATTTTGGGCACAATCTGTGGTGGTGTTACTCTCAACTTATATACCTCATGTTTCCTTTGAACCACTTATAATTCTGATCATAGTTGCTCCCTAAATAGTGTAAAAATGCTAACTATCATCATCCTTATTAAATAGCAATTTTGCAGATACTTATTGCCTTACTTTGATCCCAGAGTAGTGACAATTAAGAAAAGTATTGTAAGCCGTTGTTTCTATAATAAGAATACTTGGAAGGGGGCTATTTTGGATGTGGAATAAACTGTTTCGTGTGTTTGGTAATCATGCAACTATGGAAGTTGTATTTATGCTTGAGGGTAGATTGATATAATGTCTCACTTTTGAATCTCAGAATTAGAGGCATGCTCTGACACCAGCTTGTCCAATTTATCTACCTTAACAGGAATTCCTGTTTCAACATTCTCAACAAACTTATCCAGTTTCTGCTTAAAAACCTCTAGGCAAGGGAAAAAATACTACCTGCATAGTTCACTTTTGGACAGCTCTAATTCACGATATATATAATAGCTAGGTGGCAGTGGATAGAATGTCAGACTTGGAGTCAGGACTATCCCAGTTCAAATCTGACCTCAGATACATAATAGATGTGTGGCCCTGGAAAAGTCACTTAAACCTGTTTGTTTAAGTTTCTCCTGAAACTGGAGGAAGAAATGAGAAATGACTTCAGTATCTCTACCCCCTCAAAAAATAAATAAATAAAAATAAACCAAATGGGGACATGAAGAGTCAGACATGACTAGAAAATGACCAAACAACAAAAAAAAAATTCATGCTATGGAGCTAAAATCTGCTTCTCTGCAATTTCTATTCCTTGTTACTATTTCTTTCCCCTGGGGTAAAGGAACATGAGTTCAATCATACTTTTACACTGTAGCCTTCAAATTCTAGCTCTGTCAGTTCCTAGAAGTGACATTTAGGGAAGACATGAGACCTCCCTGAAGCTCAGCTTCTGCATCCTCAAAATGGGAATAATAATACTGTCACTACCTACCTCATTGTCATGAGAAAAAAAATTTATAAAACAAAGTTCTTCATGAAGATTAGCAATTATTTTGACCACACGTATCATGATGATCAGAGAAAGAATGATGAACAGGCTAGTGATAGTACTAAAATGTGCTGATAAGCAGTTTCATATCCAATCTTCATTCTGTCCTTGTTTATATATGGAAATGTCTATCAAGAACACAATAAAATTAAATCATAAAAGTTCCTAAAAGATTCAGTTCATATCAAGTTCATTAAACAATTAAGATCCGAAGATTAGGACACATAAATAAACAGGCATAGTTTTGGTGTTGTGGGAGGGATGACCTTGTAGAAAAGAAGATGTGGATTTGAGACTAGCTTCTAATATATATACCAGCTGAATGAACCTAAGCAATAACATAACTTCTCAGTGCTCTAGGCAACTGGAAGATCCTAAGTTGCAGAGAAGGTCCACATGTATTAGTAAATAAAGAAGTTTTCTCATCTATGTCAAGGTCACTAAAAATCCAGTCCTGATAAAATACACCCACAATGGTAATTCCAAAGTAGTTTCCAATAGCACATTTACAAATTTGTGAACCAACCGTTTAATACTCCTAGTAAAGATTTGCTTGGCTCCGTCACAGCTAACTCAGTCTAGGGTAAAACATAACTAATAAGTATTTTTCTAATTCAGGATCCAAATGAACCTTTGCATTTGTCAACAGAAAAAAAGGAGTTTGCTAAGTAAATGGATACGATTACAGGAAAAGCTTTAACCTACTCAGAGAACCAATTTTCCATCACTAAAATATATTTGCTCTAAAATTATAGTATAAGCAGAAGTTAAAACCACTTTAGGCTGATGTACTCTAGTGCTTCTTTCTACCTTAATTGATATTTTTATTGAATCTCTGTAACTAAGTTATCATCCAGTAATTGTGACTCAGTTTCTTCATATGTAAGAACAATGATCATGATATACTACTTATAACACAGTTTTATTAAAAAATAAAACTGGGAAGGAAGTAAGAAATCATCTTTTTTTTTGTTGTTGTTGCTCAGTCATTTCAGTCAAGTCATACTCTTTTGACCTCTCTGGGGATTTTCTTGGCAGAGATACTGGGGTAGTTTGCCATTTCCTTCTCCAGTTCATTTTACAGATGAGGAAAATGAGGCAAACAGAGCTAAGCAGCTTGCCCAAACACCTAGCCACTAAGTATCTGAAACCACATTTGAACTCAAGATGATCCTTCTAGTTTCCAAGCCACCTAAGTTGCCTCTCAGAAAACATTTAGTTCTAGTAGATTTTATAGGTGACAAAATAATCCATTGAAGGGACTTCTATGGTAACACAAGTAGTTATTGTGAGAATGTACTTTATTATAATGACAAGTGATCTTATAGCACATATGCCTCTTCTAAAATCCTCTTCATATGCCTCCCTTTCACATCACAAAGGCTATGTATGAGAGCAGACTCCAAACCCTCAGAGATCCTATCAAGCAGCACCCAGAACCAATACAGCTAAGTTTTGAAACACTCATTACTAGAATTTGGGCAACCTGGGTGGTATGTGAATAACACGACAATTCAGCAAGACCTTCAAATAGGGTGATGGGAGACTGTGATCTAAATGAGTACCCAGAGAAAATCAGAAATCAGAGCTTGCTGAAGTATGTGTATGTGCATGTAACATAGACTTACTTATCCTTTCTCCTACAGGAAGGAGCAGGCTTTTTTATCTGTCACACCCAAAGTAAGGACGCAACTAGTATTTCTGGATGATGGTGATGATAATTATGACATCAGAAAACATTCTGGGAAAACACAGTACAGTAGCTATGTTTTCTTGCTTGAGTTTACAAAAACACCCTGTTTATAGGCCAATGTTTCTTCCAGGAAACAATCTAGAAAGGAGCTAGTCACTGAGGTTGCTTCCAATGCTGAAATTCAATTTGATTTTTGTTTTGATTCTGTCTGAGGGACCAGCACTGAAAATCACAGACCCTCTGCATCACATGCTTTCACTAAACCAAATTCTGAGGTTTGACCGAATTTTATGGCAAAGTCATTACTTTTCCCATGGAAATCTTTTGTTCAATTTTTATTTCACAAAAGTGCTTACCTTTGGATCACATTTTCCACATCTGCAAAAATTATGTCGACAGCAAACTTGCAAATAAAGTGGATGCCCAGTGATTTGGAAATGGCTCGACAAATCTCAGAGCATGAACCTAATGAAATTATTATTCTGCTGGATAAATGATTTAGATAAAGAATAATATCATAAGTAACCAGAGGTACATAATTATAAAATAAACCTGTCAGATCTATCAATAAAGTTAGAGTTTATAACCAAACAAGAGATAGAAATTATGAGAAACAAAATAGATTCTGATTACATGAAATTAAAAAAGATTTTGCCCTAAAAATAATGCAGTCAAAATTTGAAGGAACACAAGAAACTTGGGGGGGGGGGGGGTTGCAACAAGTTGCAAAGATCTGGATAAAAGCCTCTTTCTCAAATATATAGGGAACTGAGTGAAATTTATAAAAATAAGATCCATTCCACAGTTGATAAAGGGTCAAAGGATATAAATAAGCAGTTTTCAGAAGAAGAAATCAAAGCTATCAATAGTCACATGAAAAAATGTTCTAAATTGGGGCAGCTAGGTGGCGCAGTGGATAAAGCACGGGCCCTGGAGTCAGGAGTACCTGGGTTCAAATCCGGTCTCAGACACTTAATAATTACCTAGCTGTGTGGCCTTGGGCAAGCCACTTAACCCCATTTGCCTTGCAAAAAAAAAAAACCTAAAACATGTTCTAAATCACTACTTTTTAAAGACAATGAACTAGAACAACTCTGAGACACCACCTCACACCTATCAGATTGGTTCATGTGACAGAAAAGGCAAATGATAAATGTTGGAGAGTAGTGAAGGAGTCTAGAAAAAATTTAAGGAGTAGTGAACTAGACTGACCATTCTAGGAGCAATTTGGGACTACACCGAAAGGGCTATAAACTCTGCATACCCTTTGACCTAACAATTCCACTCCTTAGGGTCTATATTCCAAAGATATCAAAGAAAAAGGAAAGGGACTTATAAATACAATAATATTCATAGCAGCTCTTTGTGCGATGGTAAAGAATTCTAAATTGAGGGGATGATTATCAATTGGAGAGTGTCTGAGTAAGTTGTAGTATATGATTATAGTGGAATACCACTACTGAGCTATAAGAAATGACCAGCAGGATAATTTCAAGGAAACCTAGAAAAACTTATATGAACTCATGCAAATTGAAGTGATCATGACCAGAAATACATCATACGTGGCAGCAGAAATATTATAAGCATGATCAACTCTGAAAGCATCAAGACAATGAACTAAGACTTCTCCAAAAAAAATTGTACTGAAAAATGCTATTATACTTTGAATACAGATTGGAGCATGCCTTTAAAATTTTTCTTTATTTTTATTGTTTGTTTTCTTTTGTAATGTGGCTAATATGGAAATATGTTTGGCATGATCTCGCATGTATAATCCAAATCAAAGTGCCTACATTCTCGGTGGGGGGGGGACAGGAAGGAGACAAAGAAATTGGAATCCAAAAAAATTTTTATAAATATTTTAAAATCTTTTTATATGGAGTGGGGAAATAGTTAATGAAATAAAATAATGTTTAAAAATAAATTTTAATCTGTTATAAAATAACAAAGAATTTAAAAATACATGAAATGATGTAGTATAAAATAAGCAAAACTAAAAAATAATACATATGATATAAATGGAAAGATCAAATACAATTGAACAATGTGCAGTTGTAATGACCAAGCTCTGGAGAGAGGAGAAATTTAATCTTTTTTCTTTTACTAGATGGCAAAATGGATGAAAAATTGGAGTCAGGAAAAACCAGAGTTTAAGCTCTGTCTTAGACATTTGCTATCTGTGTAAGCTTGGACAAGGTAAATATTTTCTCAGCCTCAGTTTCTTCAAGTATAAAATGAAGAGGCTGAACCAGATGTTCTACCTGGGTCCCTTCTAACTCTAAATTGATCCTATGATCTTAAGGGAACAGGGAGGGAGAAATCTAGTGATGTAAAATGTTGGATATGCTATCAGACTTGGTCAATTCATTTTTTGGTTTTGGTGAACATTTTTTTCCCCTTCTTTTTCTTAATTTTTTTTTACAAGAGAAAATTCACTGGGTATGGGAGAAGAGGAAGTGTATATTTGAAAATGCATCTGCTATAAAACAAAAAGCATGTTTTAATAAAAATGAAAGGGTTGGTCTAGATGACACCAAAGTTCTCTTCAAGTCCGAAATCTATGATTCTATGTTAAAATACATTGCAAGGTTACAAAAAAAATTTTATTTAAAAAATGTTGCTTTAAAAAGGGGAACTCTAAAAACACTTCAGAAGCTATAGCCATATCAAAGAGATGGGTCCCCTTCCAATCCAAAGTAGATCTAACAACCAACTATGGACTGTAGTAGGAGAGATAAACCTAAGCAGGAGAATGAAAATGCCCTTGTCAGGAAGAGAGAGCCCCAACAGCAATCTTGCATTTCCTTTCTTTTGATCTGGAGGCAAAGCCTCTTTTACAGCAGTGAATGGCTCCTCTAGTGACAATGGCATAATAATGGAGCTGTTGAAAGTGAAGGGAACAGTATTTTTAAACCCCAGCACTTTATTATCCCTGAAAGAATCTAATTCAACTCCTACTGTTTTAGAACTGGGTGTCCCCTAACAGGTCTAAGAGGGAAAGAGGGAGGAGAAAGAGAAAGGTAGCCTCAAAGAAGACAAATCAAACCTGGGTATGATTACTGTGGGGGGACCTTTGTTGAATTCCTTTGAAATGCTTTGTCTTTCTCAATTATGTGTGTCTTTCTTGTAAGCTCATAAGTCAAAAGTGGGGGAAGGGGGAGAAAGAGAAGCTTTTAATAGCCAGAAGAGCCTAAAAGTACCCCAGTACTCTCATTCAGGGCTGTGAGTCAAAGATGCTCCATCATCAATGTAAACTACTCTCTTTCTTAGAGCTTGTTCTTTCATTTGTAAAATGGACATATTACTTGTTCTATCTACTTTCCAGGCTTCTTTGAGGCTCAGCTGAACATGTAAAGTTGTTTTTTTTTTTTTTTTTTTTTTTGCAAACCTTAAAGCAATACCCAAATGTGATTTTGTCATTGTTATTATAATACCAAGAGGAAGGTATTTTTAGGAAGCTGGGTGTTACAATGTTGAACTGAATCAGGAAGATCTGAGTTCAAATTTATTTTACACATTAAATGGCAAATCCCCAAACTTTTCTTCCTCAGTTTCCTCAGCTATAAAATGGGAATAAAAATAAGACTTACCTTATAGAGTTGCTATAAGGATCAAATGAAATAAAAACGTAAAACATTTTGTAAATTTTAAAGGGTTATTTATACAAATGCTGTTATTATCATCACAATTTTGCAAATTAGAATGTTGAGAATCAGAGTTCTCTAGGGTCACAGGGCTAGGTGGGGCAGAGGCATTCTCTCCTTATTTCTTCCTTTTAGAATCCCTAATTTCATTCATAACTCTGTTGTATATGAGATTTTTTTCTAGAATCTAGAATGTTTTCTAGATTCTAGAATTCTAGAAGCTCCTGGTATCATCCATGGGCAAACTACTTTGCTGTATATGCATATATGTGTGTGTGTGTGTGTGTATATATATATGTATATATTCTAATCTTGTATATAGTATATAGTATACATATATATGTCTACATACACACAGAAGGCTATTTATTCCTCATAGAATGTTAGTTCTTTGAGATCAGAAGCTGTTTCACTTCTATTTTCCTATCCTTGTTTTTGAAACCTGGGTTCAAGTTCTGAGTTTGATATTTACTAGCTGATCTACCACTAACAAGTTACTTAATATTTAAATTATGTTTTGTATCCCCTATCACAGTGCCTTAATGATTAATTGTTGATTGATTTATCGAGTCAAACCCTGAACTCAGGTCTTTTGGGTCTACTATTGCAAATATTGCAAGCCTGTTAGTTATGGCACTTAATGATTGAATGATATTGGGGCAAATCACTTGGCTTCTCTCTGTCCCTCATTCTCCTCAATTGTAAAATGAAGGGGTTGGGTTGCACGAACAATTTCATAATTTAGTTCTCTAAAAAATGATTCACTCAATGTCCAACAACTATTGTCCCCAAGTCCAACTATGTCACAGTGAACTGTGACCACTCTTTTAAACTTAATTTACCAAGAATTTCAAACTGATGCTAAGCTATGATATATCTTCTATAAGAGTACTTACAGGGGAAAAAAAGAATCAAATTATTTGATTTTATATGTTTATTCAGAAGGTGGTCAGCCTTTGATAAAAATTGGAAGTAACTGTTCACAGGCAATGTTTTTAATGTATAATCCTATCATTTCAAAAGTTTTGTTCATATGGCAAGTTTTATAATTATGCGATTACTAATCTGAATATTCATTCATGTATTTTGCAAGATTATATCTGTCTTACAATATAAAATCAACTGGAATTTTCCATTCAACACAAGTAACTATAAAGTTGTCAAGAAGTAATTGCCCATCTTTAAGGAACAGTTCTTTACCTTCTATCAATTAATATATCCAACTGAGAATAAGGATAAGATTTCACAAGATGAACAGGATCATTTGCTTCCCATTTACTTTGATCTGATCCTACATATCCACTGTAATCCTTTTTTTTTTTACCCTAAGGACAGAAAACTAGATTGCAGATTTGAGAGAATGCTGACACAGATTTGGATTTTCCGGGATTCATCAAAGCACAAATCAGAGCTCTCTGGCCTTCAGTAGAATGGCCAAAAATAGACATCTTCTCTGGGTCATCTGGAAAATTGGCATTTGTCAGTCAGGTGGCTCATCTATTATATGAGCAAATCCTACAGTTGGTTTTCTAAGGTTCTTCAGTAGCATTCACATAAAAAAAATCATCACCAGTACCAAAGTCTCAGTTGTCATCTTCTCCTTAAATATTTGCAACCATATGGATGGAAGTCTGGTACAACAACGAGGCCACATTCTGCTGCAGCTTGGTGTTAGCCAGCTTTTATAATAAAGTTTGTTCTATGAAAGTTGAACCAGATAGCCAGGACATTTTCCAGTGTCTGCCTTGCCCAAATTTAATTTGGTATTTCATTTCCACACTGTCATATCCATATACTTTCTAAAATCCCTCAATATGCTTGTTGCTAGAATCTGTTTCAATCTGTTTTTTTTAGTCAAGGGCATAATTTCTTTGCTATTTGGTTGCTATTCAAGTATGCCACCCATACACCACTTAAGAAGTACAATGTAGATGGTGGTAGAGACATGATCTCTTTGAGGTTCTATCTGAGACTAAATGTCTTCAGGTTTGGGTCACAATAGCATTACATTTCAGTTTTCACAACTAATAATTAGAGGCTATATTAATTTTTCTTAATTAACTCAGAAGAACCAAGTTTGAAGTTCTGAAGTTTTAAGATATATATGTCCTAGAAGTGACTGGTCTTGGTCATTTTAAAAGAACGTTGACAAATTTGAATCATATACCTCATTCTTCAGCTTTTAGTCACTTAACTGTGAACCAGGAAAGGAAAAGGAATTAATAGATTTCCCCTCCAACAAGTTACCTGAGTTACCTATTTTCCCATTCCTCTAAGTAGTGGTGTCTCTGAGAAAGAACTCAATTTCACAGGCAGATTCAGAAAGAGAAGTTATCTATTTCACAAGAGATTGTTTGATTTTACATGTAAAGATTTTACATCTGAAAAAGTCTATTTGAGGTCCAAGATAAAATCAGGGGTGGTGATAAAGACACTCTGTGAAGAGAGAGTATAATCAGAATCAGGGTGTTTCCTACTATTCAACAGCACCTCCTCCTGAGATCTGTTTATCTATGGTCTGTGAGTCCAGGAAGACTCAGGCCCTGATTTCGCTGAATAGTTGTTAGGAAAGTCGCTGAGAGTGGAAATTCATCAAAATGAGAAAGGAGTAGAGAACCATAAAAGCTTTGGATTATTGCCATAGCCATACACAAGCTTGTTCTATACTTCCTGCCTCTGCAATCTGACAGTCTGTTGACTTAAGAGGGTCAATATAAAGGGGCCAGAAAAAGGAGGTGCAAAAGGACTCTCTATCCCCTCCCCCCACAATGCCTTGGTGACAAGAGAGCCTTCCTTAATGAGAGAGAATCTCTATTCTACATGTCTCAGAAGGCTATGGTTAAGCTAGTCTTCAGTATGTGAAGTTTGAGAAGTGAATCTGTGGGCAATCTCACAAGTAAAACTTGGGGAGACAAAGGAGATTTTACTTTGGGGGGGTGTGGGAAGGACCAGAGTCATTACAGCAAAGGCAGTGAGAAATGAGAACTAGAATAAGCAGTAGCTTTTGAGACCCTACAGAGGGTAGAAGAATGGAAACCTAGGACAGCTACTGAAGTAAGGAACAGTAGTTGAATGGAGAGTGTGAAGGAGGATTTGAACATCATTGGTCTAGACTCTGATAATGACTAGGACCTATGGTCGGATAGTCATAAATCCAGAGTTTAAAGGAATATTCAAGGACATCTAACGCATTTTAACAGATTATAAAACTAACACTCAAAGAGATAAGGTTAACTTTGTCAAGGTCACACAAATAATAAGGTAGGATGTGAACCCAGGTCCTCCAACTCTAGAGCTAGTGCTTTTCCCATTAAACTATTACCTCCAATACCACAGTTAACCAAGGTAAGCAGTGATTTCTAAACCTGCAAGATTTATAAGCCTGAAGGAAAACTGATTGGGAAGATCAACTTCCAGTTCTAGTACCAAGAGTTAAGCCAACTATCTTTTCTTCCTTTTTACTGGAAAGGCAGGTGTCTTCCTCCCATATTGTAGGTATGTACTCTGGGAAAGTTTGCTGATTGCTTTAATTTCTTGTTGGAACCTTATTTCATTAAATGCCTTTGACTTTTTGAACTCATGTGTCATCTGGTTTGATCTGTTAAAGCAGAACCCCTATTCCAAGCAGTCTTAAATCTGATTATAGCTTTAAGAGACTGGGTTAGTCCTGGGATACAAGGTGAAGAAAAGTCATAGGTATTGATTAATTGGCAGGATACTTAAACTGAGATTTTCTGGTTAATCTCTCATTCAGATTCCATTCTCTTTTAGACATAGAGGAAACAATCCATTAAATGATCTATGAATATTGGGAAAATGGTAACATTTAGAATTAGTCATTGTGAATGGCATGAGTAGAAGAGAACATGAAATTGGATGCTATAGAACCCTAGGCCTGAATAAGTCACTATACTTTTCTGAGCCTCAGTTTCTTCATCTTCCAAATGAATAAGTTGTACTAGATGACCTCTAAAGTCTCTTTGACATCTAACCAGTTAAGATTGCTCATTTTATTTCACAGTGATGGAAGAAGTTATCAACAGTAATTTTGTGTGTTATATTTCATATATAATAATGTTTTTGCTTCACAGCAAAGGGTACACATTCTGTGCTGTTTCCCCAGTACTGGGCATGGATTTGTGTTGATTCATCCACCTTCTTTCCCAGTACTCCTTGTAACTAATGGAATTCATTTGGAAGATAGCTAGTAAGGTTAAAGGTCAAATTCAGGTTTGTGAGCATAAAAAGAACAAAGCAAAATAGCCCATTAGGATTTAATTTGGAGCCTTGATCATATAACACCATTCTTTAGATAAATGAACACAAATTTGGAGTGCAAACTTTTTTTCTAAAGTTCTAAGTGTAATGTCACATCCATGATTAGCATACTGTCTCCCACACAATAGTCACTCAATTTGTTCATCATTATTAGAGGTTGTGGGAGTAGTAAAAAACAATAATACTAATGCCTTAAACTTATCTAGTGTCTCTTGAAGTACCTTAAGTGATTAGTTACATCAAACTTATTCTTCCTTAGGGCATCCCTGCATAATACATGCTTCAGAAAAAGCCCAGAGCCAGGCATGCTAACTGACTTTTTTCTAAACTAATGCTCCAAATGAAAAGCAGAATTGAGAAGTTCCTAGAAATGACATGTATTTTCAGGCTATCAGAGTAAAAGAGGATGAGGCTATTGGTCAGATAAAGACTAGAAGGATCACTGCAATTAAGTGTCTGGCTAACAGCTGCACCAGGAAACAAGGGATAAAAGTGATGAGGCAGATATCAGAATTGGCAAATTTCCCCCTTCTATAGCCCTTATACATACCTACACCCCAGCACACAACTGGAAGGATTCAATCAAGGAGGCAGTGTGGCATTTAATCCTTTGTCAGAATTTGAGAAGTCTCTTTTGGATCTCTTTAATCTCCTTCAAGACCTGTGAATTAACTCAGTAACTTATAGCCTGGACTGATGAAAGGCTATGTAACAGAGAATTGGTCTTAGAATCAGGAAATTCTGGGTTCCAGTTCTGATTCAGATGTCCTAGATACTCACCATAGGCCAATTCATTTAATCTCTCAAGTCCCATCTATAAATCTATAAATTACAAGCTGTGGAGGGAAAATTTCATACCAGGAGTTCCCTACAAAAAAAATAAAAATGAAACTAGAGAGGGAGAAAGAGGGGGGCAGCTGTTTTATTTTTGCCCAGAGCTTAGTACTGCATCTGACTTCTAGTAGGAACTTGAAAAATGTTTGTTGATTAATTGATTACAGATAAACTGCAGCTCAGAGGTAAGGGATTTGCCCAAACTCATAGTGCTAAATGCTGTCAGAGAAGAGACTAGAATCCAGATCTCCTAAATCCTCCAACCCATGTGAATACTCTAGGAAATGTGATTTCAGAATCTAAAGTATAGACAAATTTTAAATTGTCTGTTCAGCCAGACTGTATCCTGCCACCTAACAACCAAATCATCTGTCAGTTTACAACACAACCATCAGGAAGCATTTAACAATCACTTTCCAAGAGGCAAGTTCAATCTTCTGAAAAATTCCTTCTCAGAGAAAAGTTTGGACCACTGGGTTTCTGAATATATCTTTTTTTTTTTTTTTTTTAACAAATAAGAACACATGAAATCAGCAAACTCCTTGATTACAAGGACAGTTTTTCTCCGGGTCTTTTTATCTCCACTATCCAGCACAGGAGGTTTTTAAAATAAAAATGCTTGTTGAATTTTTTTTCTTATGTAAAAAGAGGGGGTTGAACTAGATGAGGCCCTCCCATCTTTAGATCAAGGTTCCTATGAAGTCATTTAACCCTAAAGTCTCAGTGTTCTCATCTGCAAAATAAAAGTGATTAAGGAGTAATTATACCTCATATGGTTGTTGTTGCCTCAAAAGAGATAACCAATATAAAGTATTTTGCAGATGTTAAACCCCTATATAAATGTCAGTGATTATAATCACTGAAATTCAGAGAGAAAAGAGACAGTGGGTGTGAGTCCACCATCAAAGGACCTCTAAGGTAAGAGGTACAAACAGGCCTCAAAGGATCCAAGATAAAGTTGAAATGGGACTTCAGGTCACAAGGAGAAACATCCTCTTTTTTAGATGAAGAAAGTGAGATCCCAAAGAACCTTTGTCCTATCTTTCTACAAGAGTCTAAAAATCTCAAACATCTCCTCTCCACTAGGGGACACAAAATGTAACTAATGAGACTAATTGATTTTTTACTAATTTGAAACTGCTGTAGATGGGCTTAGGTTGACTCTTATGGTTAATCTGTGGGAACTTTGGTTGGGGGTATGATTTGCTGTCTCTTTGAAAAGTTCCAAACTATCCCTAGGGATCTGTGGCAATAGCTTGGTGTCCCTCTTAGCTACATACCCATTTGGAAGAAAGGAGAATTCAAGTCTTTTAACGTTTCCTGACAAACAACCGTTACTTTCAAAGTGTCTGGTCTGATGGACTCCTGTAAATCACTGCTACCAAGAGATATTGGTGCCCCAGTGGCTTATCCACTTATATTAGAATATAAGTCAATGGGTATCCAGACTTTACTGGTAATGCTCTCTGAGACACAATAGATCCATTTCTTTATTTGGCCAAAAGTGAGGGTAGATGGTCCTTTAGAGTAGGCATTTGCTGAGAGTCCTTGAATTTGATTTTTGAAATGTTTTGAGAACAATTTCAATGTGACTGATTTCCTTTATAATTCTAGGCTTTTTATTTGATGCATTTAAAAACATAAGTCCATAGGCATTCCCAAACTGCCAAAGAAGTCTGTGCCACACACACAAAAAAGGAAACAAACCCTGCTTTTGAGTAAAAGTAATCTTAGTAGACATCTTAACGAAGAGAAAAGGAAGTCTATAGACATGGATGGAGGTTCCAGAGTGGTAACTGGTAACTCTCTCACTTGCTGCTTTTACTATGATGAGTAATGGTTAGCAGCTGCTCAGGCTTTTTGCTCTTTGAATTGATTTTTGACAATTTACACAACAGCCTCAATTAGGTCAAGCACAGCTCAACTAGTTTTTATGAGAGAAAAATGGAAGCCTACAAAAAAGAGGAAAAGTAACTTAATAAAGGAGACAGAAAATAAGATAGAGAGCAGAGAAAGCAATTACAGTAACTTTTATTTGTGCAGCACCTTCTTCTTTGCAAATCACTCTTGTATCTCTCTTCCCTTATTCTTTTTGAATTGGCCAAACAATGCCTCACAGATAATAAAGGACTTTAGGTGCTTTATATTGTATTAATTAAATTTCAAATTAACTAAAAATGTGTGTTTTGTATTAATTATTAATGCACCATTTTGTATTAATTTAAAATAATTCTTCTAACATCTTCCTGGAAATGTGGGGATGTTTTGTGTCACAATGCATATTTGTTACAAAATTTTTATTTTTATTTCTTAATTTATATAGGGGGATTGGTAGATAACATAAATGTGTGTCAATTACAAAAAAATAAACTAAAATGAAAAGACAATAAAGTTTCACTCAGGTGTCTCATTGGTTATAGATTTAGAGCTGGAAGGGACTATAAAGGACATCAAATGTGAGCCCCTCATTAACTTTAGAGGGTAGGAAACTGAGCTCTAGAGTTATAAAATGACTTACATAAGACCAAACATATTGAAAGTAGCAAACCTAGAATATGATTCTAAAGAGTACTGATTCATTCAATGCAATAGTCTTTCCAAGACCTGTACGCAGGAGTATTATATTAAAGCAGGAGGAGGGGGAAGGGAAAGATGAAGTACCCAAGTCATACTCTTAAGTATAATCTGCCTTATTGATATTTTCTCTATCACCTTTTTTTATTTTTTAAGTTTTCTTTTTCTTTTTTCTTTTTTGGCAAGGCAATGGGATTAAGTGGCTTGCCCAAGGCCACACAGCTAGGTAATTATTAAGTGTCTGAGACTGAATTTGAACTCAGGTACTTGTGACTCCCAGGACTGGTGCTCTATCCACTGCGCCACCTAGCTGCCCCCACTCCATCACTTTTTAAAATCTAAACAGCCAACAAAACAATAAATTGAAACCTGATTTGTAGAATTTGCCAATTTCCGATGAGTAAATATTCACACTGAAAATTGAACCATTGGCTCTTCTGGATCAGT
This sequence comes from Macrotis lagotis, assembly GCF_037893015.1. NCBI lineage: Eukaryota > Metazoa > Chordata > Mammalia > Peramelemorphia > Peramelidae > Macrotis > Macrotis lagotis. Next base: position 579,615,477 of record NC_133666.1, read on the forward strand.
TCAAGCTTACTTCAGCTCACTCCTGTCTGGGAGTGATCCTGGATTTTCTAAGCCTCTGCCAGTGGAACGTATTTGTTGGTGGGTTGCACCAACCTTGAAAGTCTTGAAGAGTAACCTCTGTGATGGAATATATGTCTGTTTTTTGAGAACTATGCTAGACAAGTTCAGAGGGCCTCCTCATCAAAGATTTAAACATCAAGGGATGAATAGGAAGGAAGGGAGATGGTCACTTTTAAAGGCTGTCTGCTAAAGTGTAGAATCTCAGATTTTCAAAGTTTCAAACTGAACTAAAAATAATTCAGAAAAGAAACTAGAGATGCTATGGCCATGTCAGTTTGAACCCACAATGCCATTGTTACTTCCATTGTCTTTTGTGCATTTATTTTAATAAAATTGTTTTACAGCATTATTATTAGTATTATTTTAAATAAAAATGAAGCTACCCTGGAAAGACTTAATGATACTAAAGCTTGACACTGAAAAGTTATTATACATAAATTATGATACCGTTGCCCATGTTAATGAGATGTCATCTTCTTCATGTGATTTACTGCCATCTTGTAATAGAAAAACTTCATTTCCTTGACACCTGGGTGGTAATGGAACTGATAATTTCATGCTGCAAATGTTTCCTTCTCTCATCTTCTAGAATTGTTTTAAAATCTTGAGTGCATTGTCAGGTCAGAGAGAATGATATTAGTCTCCGGCAACAGCATGTGCACACACACACACACACACACACACACACACACACACACACACATACAAAAGCATTGACTTAGTCTTTACTCTGGAGGTGAGTGGCCAACGCTTTTCTTAAATAGAATTATAACTGTGAAGATGGATGTCTTTTCTTCCTCAGCAACAGAGTTTGGGGAAGTGACAAGTATGAGTAATTAAAACTGGCAGGGACTTGGAGGAGAGAGTTAAATTTGACTTTGTAAATTAAAAATAAGGATTTGGATTTTTAAAAAAGAATTTCATACTTTAGTTAAATGCTCTTAAAATTCTGTTTTAAAAAATAAACATTTTACAACCAAGCTGGCTGGAACAAAGACAAAGGTACATTTAAAATAATGTTTATTTTCTTACTTTGGTTAATTACCAATATAAAAAGGCAGCAAAAAATGTCAGGGGGTGATGTGGGGTGGGGAAGGGATGAGAGGAAGAGAATTTATTCCAGTAATAATATAATATACAAGTACTTTCAGGGCAGCCTTCTATTGACAATATACTTCTTTTAAACTTTTTAAAATTTAAGTATTAATATATGCAAATATCTAAATGGATACACACATATAAATGCAATGCTGTTTAATCATTTCAGTCATGTCTGCTTCTGAGTCCCTTTTTGTGGGATTTCAAGGCAGAGATCCTGGAGTGATTTTTTCATTTCCTTCTCCAATTCATTTTACAGATGAACAGATAACTGAGGTAAATTGGGTTAAGTGATTTACCCAGGCTCACACAGCTAGTAAGTGTCTGAGGCCAATTTGAACTCAGGAAAATGAATCTTCATGTCTCCACTCTATCCACTGCTTCACCTAGTTGTTCAACATATGAACACATACATACATACATACATACATCCATACATACAGCAGATAGATAGCACAGTAAATAAAGGGTTTGACTTGAAGTCAGGAAGACCAATTCATTGAGTAGATCTTCTATGGAAGATGTATATAAGTGACCAAATTATACAAGGTTAGCAGGAATAGAAGAGTTTTGATCAAGTTGGTAAAAAGTATATGTATATACCAAAATATAGTGAGAAATATGATTCATCCCAAGGCAGAGAGAAGGGAACAATAAGGAAGAGTTGCCCCAAAGTAAACTGACTGACAATGTTATTTGGGCCCTTTATCCAAACTGTCACAGAATACAACATAAACTTTTCGATACAATAGTCCACAGAGATTAAACCTTTCTCTGCTAGACATTGAGGCACCTAAATGGAGAGGGTGAATAGAACGCTGGGCCTGAAGTCAGGAAGATATGAGTTCAAATGCAGCTTCAGATACTAGTATATGACCCTGGGAGAGTCACTTAACCTCTACCTGCCTCAGATTCCTCAACTGTAAAATAAGTATCATAATAGCACTTACTTCCCAAGGGTGTTGTAAGGATCAAATTGAGATCAAAGTTGGTAACCTGACAATGAAAAAGTACTAAATCCTTATTTTCTTTCCTTTCTTCTATAAAGAATTTCAGTTCCAATATTAAACATCAAAGTTGAACCAAGGCTGCATCATATAACATAGTAGGTGAAATTTGGAAGTGTCGAAAGTATTGCTGAATCAGCAGTGAAAAGTCCCTGGATTGGAATCTCATCTCCATCACTTATTTACCAGTGTGAAACTCAGAAACTACAATCTCCCTTAACCTCAGTTTTCCATATATGAAAAAATGGAAATAACACAAAAAGGCATCAATCTACCTGATAGGATTACTGTGAAGTTTAAGAGGAAATATACATATATAAATTATTATCCAGCAAAGTTTAAGTGTAATGCTATTGTACAACACAAAAAAGAGGAATAATTTAGATATTGGGTTGAGAGTATGCCAAGAAGTTTTAAATTTCTGTTTATTCTTCCATATTTCTGGATTTTTTTCTGTCCATACACAACTGGCTAATGTTAACATAAACCAGGTCTATTGCCTGGGGAGGGGACAGATAGAGAATTTAAAAAAAGTAAAGATACTAAAATTAAACAAGACTATGGAAAAACAGGAAAGGTGAGATTTTAATTGCACAGCTGTTTGGCAATTTAAAGTTATGGTTCCAACATCCAATTTAACTGTTCTCCTTGGAGCATATGCATTACAGTGGGGTATTTTATTACATAATCATTGAACAGTGGGCAGCACATTTACTTAGCAAAGATAACCATACAAGAAATAATCATTATAATAAACCTACTAGAAAGTTTAGACCCAACTTCTACCTTCCTAAGGGTTACTGCACTTAATGTTTCCAGAACACTTTATACTTTCAAACTGCTTTCACAATCATTCATTAATTACACTTCCCTATAGCCTGCAGAAATAGGTCAGCATTATTATCTCTATTTTAGGGAGCAGGAAACAGATATGGAGATACTGGATAACTTGCCCAAGATGTTAATACGGCAAAATCAAGGGCACAATACTGGTGAATTACGAAGAACACTGAACCAAGAGCAAAATGACCTCAGTTCAAAGCTAGCCTCCAATAGTTCATCCCTGTGACATCTTGGGCTAGTCAGCCTCTCTGTTAATCAGTTTTCTCATCTATAAAATGAGGGCTTTTGGCCAAGATGACCACTAAAGCTCCTTTTATCACCAAATCCATGATCCTATGCTTCCAGGCTTTTTACATTATTTGGGTCTCAGTTTCATAATTGGTAAAAATGAGGGAAGAATTGGCCTTGATGCCTTTCCTCTGAAATTTTAACAGGTCAAATTTTCTGCACATTGGCTCCCAAGTAGACTGTGAGCTCCTTGAAAGCAGGTATGATTTTTTCTTTCTTTATGTCCCTAGTACTAAGCTGAGGGATAACAAGTAAATGCTTTTTGAATAACGAATTAGATGACCTCTAAGATCCCTTCCTGCAAAGAGTTCATACACCTATAACCTAAATTACTTCAACTCTCTGGGTTGAAGTTCCCTGATCCATAAAATGAAAGGGTTGGACTATAGTATTATCTCTGAGGTCCCTCTCAGTTTGAAGGGTTTATGATTCTCAGAGACTCCCTGGCCTCACAGCCCACTTTTTCAATAAATGAATTGTGATTTCCACCTTAGACTGAGTCTTTGGGCATACATTCCCCTCAGATTGCTAAGGTTCATGGTCCAAGAAAAGAATTAGTCTTGGAACCATGTAAAACAGTGAATCCATGGTAACAGATCAACTTTTACCTTTTCACCACCTCAAATGGCAATTTTTTTTCCTTCTATATTTTAAAAACATGTTCATAGTTTATAATAGTAATATCCTGGTGGGAATGGCATTTCCTGAGAGTAATAACTATCTAGGTTAAGGGCCTGAGGTAAAGCCAAGAGCCTGTAGCTCCTCAAGCTGAATTCATTAACTCCTAGGATACAATTTTCCCAGGAGCCCCTACTATTTTAATAATAAATAACAGCACTGGATACGTTTCATCTGAGGATTCGGAAACATCTTACAAATATTATTCATTCTGCCTCACACGACCCCTGGAAGGTATAGTTAATAAGACATGTTGGGGATTCTGTCATCTCCCAAGAGAAGAAAAATAACCAGTTGCTATCTATCCTTTACTTGAGGGTTTTTTTTTTTTACCTCTGACAACAAAGAAGCAGCAGCAGGATGCATCCCAATTCAAAGAACATCATACTTGGGAGTCAGGAAGTCCTGGATTCAGGTCCTGGATTCAGATACTTCCTAGCCATGTGATTTGGGGAAAATCACAATCTCTATGAACCTCAAACTGTTCAACTATTAGGTGAAGTTAATGATGTGAGACTAACAGGGGTTGGGTGCAAAGGAGTCTGCAAGTACTAACACACTATATAAATGTCTGATATTATGATTATGAGCTACATTATGAGATGCAGAGTCTACAGTGCTAGCTTAGAATCAGGAGAATCTGGTTTAAAATTCCTACTTCTGTTAAGACCATGGGCAAGAAGTCTTTTCTTACTGTTCTACTCCTATTGATTATTTCCTTTATTCTATAAGGGTGGGGAAACTTTTTTCTTCCAAGAATCATTTACATATTTATATCATAAAATTCACTAACTGTTTTTGGTCAAATACTTAATTAATTTACCTCTAAAAAGTTATTAGATTTACTGAATTTAGAGACCCCCTGTGGGATGCCCATTAATCAGGAGTTTCCCTCTCCTCTATAGATTTCATCTTTACATGTTTGTTTTTTTATGTTGCCTCCCCATTAGACTGTGAATACAATGAGACCTGGGATAGAGTTTTTGCCTTTCTTTGTATCCTGACAGCTTAGTGCCATATGTGCACATTTGTTGTTGTTCAGTCATGTCCAATTCTTCATGATCCTATGAACCGTACTATCCATGGGGTTTTTCTTGTCAAAGTTGAGCCACCTAGCTGCCTCCTTTCTGGAACATAGTAGGTGCTTAATAAATGCTTGCTGACTTCATTCCACATGCTTCCAGTAATTTCTCAGAACTTGTCTATTAAGCAGTGGGTGTTTTCTTTATTGGTGAAAGGAACTCTAATACCGAGTTCTTCTGTACTGTAGAAAACATAGATCCTTCCCATGTGATTATGCATGGGATGATGGGTAGTGGCAGTGGTGGTAGAAAGGAAGAGGAGAATTCAGAGGCAACACAGCAGAGTTAGAGAGATGACCCTAGAGTCACTGAGATAAGGTGAGGGTTGCCCTTTGCCAAATACTTGTCAATTGACTCTGGTCAAGTCATTAACACCAGTCATTTTCCTAGCTTGCAGATAAAGTGCTAAATCATTTTGGTGGAAATTCTCTAGAAATACTCTCTCCTGATGAAATTAAAAGCCTGGTCAAAATATTATTAATATAATTTAAAACACTCTAAATCATATTTAGAAGCAATAAGGAGAATGATCCTTATTGCCACATGCTGGTTGCATGGGAACGAAGTTCACTTTCCTTAAGTGAACCCACTGTGGTATTTATACACATCATATTTATATGTCTGAACACATAGAACAGTGGAGGAGAAAAAAGAAAAAAAACAGAAAAGCAAACTGAAAATGATAGCATACATCCATAACAATTAACTTGGGTGCCAACATAGGCTATTCTCCACACTGTGAAGCAACATGGTAGCTCCTTGGAGAAGATGGAGGACAGGAGAAATGTAATTATGCACTGAATTTCAGGGCAGTACAGCCATGCCTTGATAAGCTTTTATCCTAATTACAGAAACCCTCCTTAGACTTTCAATTTAGTTTAGCTAGGAATTTGATATTGGTTACTTTCAACTGAATTCTGCCATAGTAGAACTATGTTGAATGGCAAAGCAAGAGACAAGAGTTTTCTGGAAACCTTTTCCCACTGCTCTTTGATACTCTCAGAGGCACTCACTTCTTAAAGATGATGGGGGAAAAAACCCTTCTCTCTGCCCAATATCTATCTCTCTGCACTAATGTCAAAGAAACATGGTGGCTTATTTTAGGAAGACCTGTGTTTGAAACCTGTCTCATACACTTTCTAGTTGTTTGACCTGACTTATTCACAAGTTACTTAACTGTGAAATTCAAGTTCCTCATCTCTAAAATGGAATAATAATAATATTATCATTTTACAAGATTGTTGTAAGGTTCAAGAGATATAAAATGTATAAAGTGCTTTGTAAATCTTAAACACTATATAAATGCTATCTATTATTATTAGCACTGAAGAACCTATCTTTTTTTTTCAGTTTTATTGCTCTTGTTTTTACATTATAAATATTTATGGATTACTTCCATTTCATGAGAGGTCTCTTGTAACAAGGTAAAAATAGAATGACCTAATCTTAAAGTGAATGCAAAATTTCAAATCTGTATCACACCCACACATACCCACCCACTGCTTTATTTTTAAAAAATGAACAAAAATGTTTTCCCTTCTTCCCACCACTTGCTACTCCATTGGGGGGGGACAACTTTTTTGGCATGTATATATATATACATATATATATATATATATGTATATATATATATATGTTCAAATATGCATGTCTGTGTGTTCAAATAATACTTACTAGCTGTGTGACCCTGGTCAAGTCACTTAATGCTGTTTAATGCTGTTTGCCTCAGTTTCTTTAACTGTAAAATCAGTTACAGAAGGAAATGAGCAAATCACTCCAGTATCTTTGATAACAAAACCCCAAATAGGATCACAAAGAGCCGGACATGACAAAATAACTCAATAACCATGTACACCATGACTGCCTCTTGGCTCCTTTTATTATATCTGCTAATCACCAGGAAAGTAGAATAACACCAAACAAATAAAAGAGCACTCACAGAAGAAGAACAGTATACTAAAACAAAACAGAGATGGTTTCAAAATACCTGGGCTCAATCCTTGAATCTGTACTCTCCTCCAAAAGCTAAGCTGGAGTCCCACCTTCATTTCCTCCTAACAAGACCCCCCCACTCCCAAGCTATGAATGCCTTTCTTTCAAAAATGAACTCATATTTCTCCTTAATATATTTGGCACACACACACACACACACACACACACACACACACACACACACAAAACTGGATTCAAATTAGGCCTCTAACACATATTGACTGTGTGACCCTTAGCGAGGTACTTAACCTTCAATGTTCTAAGAATTGTCTAATTTGCAAAGAAGTTATTGACCTTCATTGAAAGTTTTTTCACCTGGAATTCTCTTTACCAATCTAGTTCTCTATCCCAATCCCCATCTGATTGTCCAATGTTCTGCATGTAAATCTGGGTCCAAGTTTCCTCATCTAAAGATGCCGTGAATTGGATTGGATGCCCTTAGAACTACCTTACAGCTCTATTATCTATTCTTCCTGGCCATTTCCAGTTCATGCTTTTGGCCCTAGTCATCATCCCTCATCTCCCTCACTCCTCCACCCACACTGGAACCCTGGACTCTGACAAATGTGATTTAGACACAGTTTGCCTAGGACCAGGCCTCCGAGATTTCTGGGTCGTCCCCATACCATGCTACCACCATTTTGTCTAGGTCCTTTTTTTGTGAATTATCTTAGCCCATTTGAAAAGAATCTCCTTGAAAAGATTGCATTGCCCTCCTTGAGGACAGGGATTATTATTTTGGCTTGGTAGAAACCTATCACTGAGCCCTGGCAAATAAGCATTTAAGAAGTAGTTTATTCATTTATCACCTATAAAACAATTTCCAGTATTTTCAATGAATGCCTTATTAATAGCAAAGGTTCTAGTTATATTTTATAAAATAGAGTTGCCTCTCTCATCATTGTTTTTATTAAGACTGTTAATCATTAGGAAAATTGGTTGGTTTAAGTTTCATCTCTTTTCCCTGACCACTCTTCAGATGGGGTGTTAATGAATTTGGAGAAGGACAAGGAATCCAGAAAGATGACTGGAATGGGGCATGGAAAATTCACTATTCATTCAATGATTCAATACATATTATACAGATACTGTATGTATGACGTTGTGCTAGGGGACGTAAAGAATATGCATCGTCCTTCAAGCTAATAGCTCTAAAGGATGGAGAATGGACTATATGCTTTGTATTTGATGAGCAGCCCTGCATTCAACTGTCAAGGCTGCTGTAAAGTGAAACTGAATGATGTTAAATGAATAGAGATCCCTCTTGCTTGCACTGCTAACAGAGGCTAAAAGGAAAATATCTATTTACACCTTTATGCAATATCTTTCAATCCTTCTGAGCAGCAAAGTAATCAAAAGTTGCCAGTAATTACTGCGCTATGTGGCTCACAGTGACCTTCTACTGGCCTCATGTGTTACATCATGTATTTCAGAGGAAAATAATTATCACTACATGCCTAAACAGATAGAACTAGGAGATCCAGTCAGCTGCAGTCTTGTCCATTATGAATCAGAACAGATTCAAAAGAGAAGCAAAATTAACCACATGTGAGTAACCACCCAAGAGACCAGATGAGGTCTCCAAAATTTAGGAAGTAAAGGCAACCTTAGTGTCCCATTTGCTCTGCAGAAAGACTAGAGGCCATTCAATGAGAAACTGAAATTATTTTAAAGGTGAGAGTTATCCATACTAGTGCATGATTCAGGTTTCTTGCTTCTCTTGGATATGCCCATACAGGAAATCGGAAACCATGCAGATCATTCGCTTAACAAAAATGATGATTAAAAATGCTGGACTTGGAAGCTTTCTAGATGTGTGACTAATGTAGCTCATCCCCTGCTCAATTTTTGAAGCTGTCAATAATTCAGGATGTGTATGCATGGCCTTGAACACATTACTTTCTCATTGTTTCAGATAACTGTAATAGATATTCTATATAATTAGCAGAGCAAGGGATGAGCTCCATTGGTAGAGGGAATATTCTCATAGGGAGTTCCCCATGCTGATGAAATTATGTCTGGTCCAAAAGAAAAAAAAAAGCAAAACTATTAACTATATAAGTCATAAATTGTGATTATGTAGATGAATTCCCAATTTGGTATTATAATCTTTTCTAACTTATGACTACCTGAGAACTGGCAGAAGTTCAGAGTTTAACTAATTCACTCATGGTCAGACATCTAATAAGTCTAAAGTGTGTCTATTTCCACCTGGCTCCAAATAAGCCTAAAGTATGCCTATCTCCTCCTGGCTCCAAATTCCACACTCGAACTATCATGTTACATAAACTCCCATCTAAGATAAATTGAAAGATCAGTCTGGATAGATAGATATAGAGCTAGAGGATATAAACACATATACCTATATTTATATAAAATTACTGAAAAGCTCTTTATCCTCCAGAGTCCCACTAAAACTAAACAAAGAAAACTACAAAATTCTTTTAAAACAAATAAAATCTATTAGACAAAATAAAACAACACAGCAACCATGTTTGAAAGTATATTCCTCACATACATTTCAGGAAGATATATTTCACTATCCATTCTCCAGAAACAAGACATATTAAAAGGTGAAATCTGACTACCTCTTAATAGTGTTTTAGGTTTCCATTCTTATTGTCACATATATGTATTACTCCTGGTACTGCTTACTTCATTCTTTATCAGCTCTACAAGTCTTATCAAGTTTCTCTGAACTCCTCATTTGCTCTTTCCAATGGCATAATAATATATACAATGACATTTATAACACACAATTGCTCTGTCATTTCCTAATTAAACTGGAAAAGGAAATGGTAAACAAATTCCAGTATCTCTGTCAAGAAAGCCTCAACTGGGGTCACAAAGAATCAAACTTGACTGAAAAATGACTTAAAAACACTAATGCATGTGATATGCATAATGCTACATGCTTTATAATTATTATCTTATTCGATCCTCAGAGCAAACTGGGGAGCTAGGTGCTATCACTAGACGCCTTTTACAAATGTGGAGACTGAGGCAAACAGAATTAAGTGACTTTTAGTAGCAGTGTAGAAGAGATGGACTAAATGACACTAAACTGGGCAAATATCTGAAAAAGTAAGTTGAAGTAGATGGGAGTTGGCATTAAAAGATATGGGGTTCAAGTCACAGTTTTACCCTTTTCTTAGACACAGGAACTCAACTGCAATTTCCACATCTGTAGGCTAATGGTTGAAATACACTCACTACATAATAGTTGCTATGTAAAAAATGCTATTCAATTCATAATATACAATATAAAGGGACTTTTAATTGAAAAATGCTTAATGAATTGCAAAACATTTTGTTAATCACAAGTTCCCATTTGAACTTAACAATAACCCAGGTGAACCAGGTCTCTCAACTCAAAATCCAGTTATTTTTTCAACTCAAAAATCCATTTTTTTCACTTTTAGCAAAACTGCTTTCATACTCTCATGTACAACCCTAATCCAGTGCAAAGGGAACATTAAAAGAACTGGGAAATAGACTGATTGAAACAGGCTATCAGGTTACTTCAGCTCACAATTGTTTTCTGCTATTAGGATTAGATCACTCCCAGCTGTAGGGCTCCCATAGCATCCAAATAAGCTTATGGTCGAAAGTATCTAATTATTAGGAAGCATTTACTAATCAAAAATAAAGAGCTATACAAAAGTGGAATGACTTCTCTTACCCAACTCCCATTTCCAAGAACTCTTCAAGCAAAAGCTGAATGACCATTTGTTGGCTAGGGGATAGACAAAATTCCATTCTAGTCTTGATGGACTCAATGAAAGTCCCTTTCAACTCAAAAATCCTGTGAGTTATTATAGAAAGCAAGTAAAAGCATAGGTAATTGAAGAATAACTCACTATTCATTGAAAGATCTTTAAAAAAAAACCGAGATAAGCCCGAGTGATTAGATGGGTAGGTAGGAACACAACCATCAATTTTCCTATTTACTCTCAGATAGTTCTTTGGGAACAGCACCTTTCCCATTGCCCAAGAAGTTCTTATTATTCTATCTAGAAGAAAGGGAATATCATTTAAGGAAGTAGAACTTAAAGGGAAGGAAGTGGAACTTAAAGGAAAATTTGGGGAAAATCCAGATATGATAGTTGTCCAAAGCATGAGTAGTCATGCAAATGCAAGTCTCCATATGTGGATACTCTCATTGTCTGTTTACTGGATGAGTCCAAAAGTTGCTAAAATGTGATCCTGCTAGTAACCTCAATAGAAAACTCAGGCTCGCAGCCCTAAAGGAGGATTAATCAGTCTCTTGTTTGGGAAGCCCTATAAATTCAAAGGTATAACCAGAAAAGTCAACTTAGAAAGAAAAAAAGGAAAAAGTGAAAGGTAAGAATCATCATTTATCACTGGATAAATTAATTGGGTTTTGGCAATCTCATATGTAACCTTTAAATATTTTTAATTAACAAAAAAACTGATGTCAACATGAATGAACTATAATGAGTATATCTGAAATGCTTAGAACCTGATGTCCATGTGACTCATTAATAGATGGTATCTCTTCCTATCACCCAAAACTCATAGATCAAAGAGATATATATATATATATATAATCTATATATGTTGAAGACCATCATCTGCTCCCTTACTTTGAAAAAAAAGTGAAAAAAATGACAAATTCATGTTAGGAAAGAAAGGACAGGTTTGTTTTTTTCTCCTTATGATCTTTCTAAATGCAGAAAGGAGGAGACTAAGAGCGGTTGGCAAAATATCTATCATTTTTACAATATTTTGTAGTTCCTGTTGTTGTTAGTCAATAGTTTTTCAATAATGTCCTATTCTTTATTACCCCATGTAGGGCTTTCTTGGCAGAAATACTGGAGTGCTTTACCATTCCTTCTTCAAGCTCAATTTACAGAAACTGAGGCAAATAAATTCAAGTAACTTGCTGAGGGGAGCAGAGCTAGTAAGTATCTAAGCACAGATTTTAACTGGAGATATCCTAACTTTAGAACCAGCACTCTTCTCCACTGGGCCACCTAGCTGCCCTGTACAGCATTTTTTAAAATATATTTTGATAAGTTTTTCAGAGACATTACTTCAAGTATCAGGGTGATTCATATTTGGATAATTCTTCACATGCCTACAAACATGCACTAAGAAATACATTCAAATGAGATTTAGCAACGCAGATAAGAAGAAAAAGGAATAACAGTGAGAAATGATATTGTACCACACAGAGAATTTCCAAGCCCTGTTGCTCTTAGTTTTTAAATTAAACTATTTACTGTTTGTACTAGTATTGCATTGCCAGTTTATATGTCTTAACCATTATATATTATCTATTCCTTAGGTAAACATCCTGCCTCTCCATTTGATATGAGTTGGGCACATTGCAATGACACTTGGGGTATTTGCTAGATGAATTCCTTGAATCCCAAATGCTATGCTGCAAGAGGGAAGACACTCAGTGTTAAGACTACTGCAAATACTGAGATCATATAGAAGACAGAGCTAGAATAGACCTTGGAGATCATTTAGTCCAACCTTCTCATTTTACAAATGGGGAAAATGAGGTTCTGGGAGGTTAAGTGATATACCTAAGAAAGATTATTCAAGTAATTAATAATAATGTATACTATTATCAATAATAATGATAATAATAATATAATCATCTATGCTATGGCAGTATTTTTATTGTGTTCCTTTGTTTTCAAAGAGGACCAATGGCATTACAGAACTTGTATGTGAATTAGATTTAAATGAGTCAGAGCTGCAAAACATCCTGAGTCTCATTCCCTCTACCAGAGTTATTGAAGTCAAAAGTGGCAAGACAAAAAGTCAGAACACATGGACAATGGCCTAGGATTCAGAAGATGATTTGGGTCATTATCTGAATGATCTCTAAGCATCACTACAGATGCCTTCATAGTCATTGGAACATTCCACTGAGCAAAGTCTTCACATGCTTTGGGTATAAATTCCTCTTAACTCATTAACAGATTTGAATTCTGGTGGTTACTCTCAACCATCTGCCAAGAAGGTTTTATCAAAGTGTGGCTACTGTGCATGCTGTAGCTTATTGGAACCACAAGTAAGAGTTGGGTGAATCAGGTGGATACCAAAGGTAGACGGATAGCCCCGAGAAGGGCTCAGTATGTCTGATAACAGAAATACTAGTCCTCCTGAACACCCCACCCATGTACCCCAGTACCATTGTATAGTGGATATAGTCCTGGGCTTAAATTCAGAAAGACCTCAGTTTTTATGCACTCATAGCCATACACTAGCTATGTGACCCTGGGGCAAGTCACTCAACTTCTCTGTGCCTATTTTGTCCTCAGTAAAATGAGGGAGTTAGATTCAATTATTTCTAATGTTCCTTCTAGGGCTAAATCTATGAACTTATGATGAGAACACTGAATATGAAGGAACAATGAGACATTGACTCTTTCCAGGAACATTTCTATCTGAATCCTATCAAAGAAGACAACAATAATGACTTTATATAACACATTAAAGCTTGCCAAGACTTTTACTTGCATTTGATTAAAGCCTCATAACTTGTGAACTAAATAGGACCTCCATTATATAGATGAGGAAACTAAAACTCAGAAGAATTAAATAACTTTTCCTTAGTCCAATGAAGTAATCAGGAGCTCTCCAATGTCAAATCTAGTGCTTTTCCTATTTCATCATGGAGTGTCCCATAATAGACATAAAATAAATAAGATAATGTATGTAAACACTTTGCAAATCTTAAAACACTTTAGACAAATTCTATTATTGTTATCATCATTAATATTACCATATATTTTATTATTATTAATATTATTATTAATATCATTTGATGATGCTGGTGTGTTTTCTAATTCCTCAGGGCACATCCATAAATCCATGAAACGCATATACAATGTCTTCTTTTTTAAACAAACAAACTGAATAGGCAGTGTGAACTTTTAAAAGTAAGTTCACACCACATTTTTAAAACCTAAAAAATTTTTAAAATTAGACTTTTATGATTCCCACCCTAGCTAACACTCCTCAATCTCTTAAAGCCAACTTACTATTTTTGCCTTTATAGGACATATCAGGACAGAGAGAGACATCCTCAGTGATCTAATAATGCCCCATTCTTTTAACATCTTGCTACAGAAAATCTCAAAATCCATTTCTGTCTACTTTCTTATTTATATTTGAAGGAAATCTGCAGGGCAAATTCAGGTCAAAATTTTAGTCAAGATCTCCTTCACTTGAGGATCTCTCCCATTCAAGATTCTCCCATTATGTTACTTGCCATTAACAGGGGGCACCCCATTCCCATTCTAACATGTTATTTCATCATATAATCCTCTGAATTTATGTTATAAATCCCAATTTCTGAAAAGAATCAAATCTAAACTCTTGCCACTGGACTTCAGGGCACACTAATACTTGCCCACTCCCTACAGAGTCGCTATTATGGTCACATTCTTTTTACCTTCTTAAAAGTCCTGTTCTTGATATGGAAATCTGCTTGGAATCCTTCTCCCTCTGAGTCAATACAAAAATTATCACCCATGCTTGATATGGTCTATAATTCTCCCTCCAAAAGATTTTAATTTTAATACCTGAGAACATGCTTTGCAACATTTTCCAGAATAGAGCACACCTGTGCATTTACAGAAACATATCAGACTGACAGAGGTGGGGAGGTTAGCCAGACTATGATCATCCAAGCAAAAACAGCCCAACATATAAACAGTTTGTACTGCTGCTGAAATTACCCTTGCTCTGGGAACCTAAAGGCTAATCTTGTCACATTACTCCCTAAAAATTAAATTATCAAACAAAATTTGGGATGTCAACAGGCAGCAAATGTAATCAAAGTGTCAAAAGCCATATTTATGTCTTAAATGTGCATTCAAAAATGTTTCCCAAAGTGCTCTCTTAACCAATATTGAAAACCTTATTTACTTATATATCAAAAAAGACTTTTTGAGCTTTTAGCTTTGGGTTCCAAGTTATGGGTAGCACTAGGGATATTGAATACAGTGACTCTTAAGGAAGACAGCCTTCAGGGATTCAAGGAGTTCATCTAGAAAATACCCCAAGTATCACTGAAATGTACCCAACTCATATAAAAATGTCTGTTTGTGTACTATGTGGTATATAAACAACACACACACACACACACACACACACACACACACATATATATATATAAATTTGGGATGTCAACATAAGCATGCACGCACACATACACATTTACTGCCTTTGACATTCCAAACTTTGCTTGAGAATTTAATTTTTAAGAAGTAATGTGACAGGGTGGCTAGGTGGCACAGTGGATAAAGCACCGGCCTTGGAGTCAGGAGTACCTGGGTTCAGATCCAGTCTCAGACACTTAATAATTACCTAGCTGTGTGGCCTTGGGCAAGCCACTTAACCCCATTTGCCTTGCAAAAAAAAAAACCCTAAAAAAAAGTAATGTGACAAGATTAGCCTTTAGGTAAATTATAAATAAGCAAATAAATAAATGTGTATCTGTGTGTATTTGTGTATGTAATATACACATATTTTTCATATATCAAATATATTTTTCAGATATTGGAACATATGTGCATAGATGTGTGTGTGTATGAAAAAGGCAACTAGGATGCATATTGGATAGAATATTGAACCTAGAATTAAAAAGACCTGAATTCAAATCCATCCTCAAACCCTGGGAAAATTGTTTAAAGTTTGCTGCCTCAGTTTCCTCATCTGTAAAATGAGGCTAATAATAGCTACTTACCTCCCCTGGATGTCATAAGGATAAATGAAATATTTGTGAAATAGTTTCTAAATCATAAAGCACTATATAATGTCAGTTATTATTGTTGTCAATATTATGCTTATCTGTGAACTTGATGAAGATTTCCCCCCCTCCACTCGCACCAATCAACCGGACATTAGCTCTTTGAGGGCAGGGTTGCTAGCTTTCATATAATTAAATCTTTTTTAAATTGCTTAATAAATTTCCTGTAGCAAATCAAAAATAATTCTCCTTGAGGGCTCTGTATCATAGACTGTGCTGAGGCTAGCTAAGAGTCTATAGACTTTTTTCATCTGAGATGGTTTGACAGATGTTGTTCCTGGAAGCCATAGTCTTCCATAAACCAGAACATTAAGTTTTGTATTTCAGAAGTTCATAAGCTCTTCCTTACTTCAGAAACAGAGGGAGCATCTGAAATCTGGATTTCCATGTTAGTACTTTAGTCAAAAGAAAAGGACAAAATACTTGCCAGCTAAATGTTCTACTCTCTCCTATACTTTTTTTTGTTGACACAATATATTTGTGGAATGAGAGAAAGAAAAAAGAAGTGAAAAAGAACTTTTAGTATGATCTTTACCTAAAGACACTTGGTTAGTGGCTTACATCATTTTTCTATCCTGATTTTAATAGTGAACTTAAGGGTAAGGCTGGAAGAAGTCACAGAGAACATCTTATGTAACCCCCCCCCCCCCCCCCCCCCCGTAGATGAAGAAACTGAGGGCCAGAAAAGTAAAGGGACTTGCCCAAGATGACAAAGGTAGTTGGTAAGAAAGGTGGAATTTGAAGACAAGTTCTCTGAATCTAAATCAAGTTCCTTCCTCTGTCCTACAGAATATTTCAAGGTATGTAGTAGCCCTTGACTATCTGTTCCTAACAGCTGCTTGTTGGCTTGGTCCTGCAATCAGTTAATATTCACTTGACCGGAAATCAAAGAGAGAAGACTAGAGAATGGTTATTGTTTGGCCAGGGATGATCTCCAAGAGCTTACAGAAGGGAAAGCTGAGAGCCCATCCAAGGGCAGCCAAAGAGGAAAGGCTTATTCATCCAAAGAGATGATGGAAAACCCCATCAAAAAGAGGCCCTAGAAATGTGATTCTCTGAATGACTCATTTCTGGAAATGGAGAATCCAAAGGGGGAGGGGGAGGACCCTCCCCCTCACTTTAATTTATTCCACATGTTTAATTTAAAAGCCTGCCTGTTTATTGTTGTGCTTTTAATTTGGTTTATGTTTAGTTTTTTTTCCCTGTGTCTATATACATATATATATATATATATATATATATATATATACACATAATATGATTAACAGCTTTATTCATTAAACAGCTTCTTCTTTGTAGAGATTCAACCAGATTACCTGGGGCATGTGGGGGCAAAATTCACTCTATGATATAACTCTCTATAGCAAAGACATCTTAATGTAACAACTTTATACTCTCAATATAACTGAAGGCACATGTACAATAAAAATTATCTATCCTTCAACTAATCAAATCATTAAAATGTCAACTTACACAGAGAGAGAGAGAGAGAGAGAGAGAGAGAGAGAGAGAGAGAGAGAGACACGGGGCGGGGGGGCATGGCAGGGCTTGAACAGCTGGCCTGGGTTCAATTCCATTGGAATCTTGCTGAATCTTTCTGATTTATTAAGTCTGACTGACTTTGTTTCCTATCTGTGCCCCCTCCTAGTTCCTCAGCCCTGATGTATGCACATGGTCTCAGCAAGCATATAAATTGGCAGGTGGCCAGAAGCCACAGGACAAAGCCAGCTCTTGTCAAACTGTTTCCTCATTAGCTGCTCATAAACAATAAAGGCTGTAGGGTTTTCCCTCTACATTCAGCGTGTTTCAGAGGCCCATCTCATTTGTTTAAATGTAAGAGGAAAGAAAATTGCTCTTGTGTCAGTGTGTCTTAGGGAGCAGTAGATTCCAATGAAAGGAGTGGGTGACTATACACAAACACACACACACACACACACACACACACAAACACACATTCTGGGCTTATGATGTGTAGTTTATTAGCCCTGCCTGATTACAACACCTATTTCCTGTAACTAAGTAATCAGCCTCCTATTTCTGGAGGTGCACTATTGGACTTGTACTATCTACAAACAGAGATTGTGAACTTCTTTTCGGCACCAATGCTGATCAAGCTAAACCTTTGCAAGTTCTTGAATTCCTGGACTATTATAACAACACCCATAAGCTCAACGACAACCTTCCCAAACTACTGGCCTTCTTTCCATATCCCCAATGTATGTGTGGATAGACCTGCTTGTCAAAAAAGTGGGAAGTAAAAAATAAAAAAAAAATTCAAGATGACAAAATATCTTATCCTTTCTATAGAGAGGTGGTGAATGGTATGTGTGAAACACTGTAAATACAATCAGATTGAGTTGATGTATTGACTGGTTTTACATAATTGCTTTCTAGTTTCTTTGGTCTTTTTTATTCTTTGTTACACAATGTCTTATTGGGCAGAAGAATATATTCAGAGATGAAGGTGATGTAAAAACAAGAGATACTAATATAAAATTTTAAAAAATACTAACTATCCTAAGTAGTAGTAACAATAGGATCTTTTTGGTAAGAAAAAATTTTAATCCTTAAATATTTTGTAGCTGCTCAAAGAATTTTAACATTCATGTAGTACATACACACAAATATCACAGATCCAATGAAGAATGCCCCCTCCCAAACAATTTATATAAAGCTTAAGTTTAACTTTTCTCATAACAATGCTATGTAGGTAGTAAAAATATGATCATCCCCATTTTAGCCAAGGCAACAGAGGCTGTTAAGTTAAATAATAATAGCTAACATTGTCAGGGGCTTCAGAGTTTGCAAAGTATTTTACATATATTATCTAATACTTATAACAACTATCTTAAATCTGAAATTATCCTCATTTTATAGATATGGAAACTGAGGCTGAGAGATTCATTTATTTATCTAGGACAAAAAACTAGTCAGTGACTAAGGCAAAATTTAAAGTCAGGTCTTCCTGATATCACAGTGCTACTAAGCTACCTACCCCCCCCCCCAAGAAGTTAAGTGCTAGAATAAGAACTCTGTCCCAAGATTTCCTTCACTACTGTATAATGGTTTTATATTAAAGAAACTCATTAGAAGTTTTTTTTTGTCCTAAATGTCAAAAGTCTTCATTTCATCAGTCAACCTAATAGAACGTTTCAATATGCTAATGCTGGTATATGGAGGAGGAGAAAACAGTCTCCACTATCAGTTTACAGTCAGAGGACTTGAGTTCAAATCCTGATTCTGCCACCTACAATAGGTCTGGTTTTGGGCTAGTCATTTAATCTCCTTTGAAGCTTCAGTTTTTCTCAACTCAAAGGTGAAAAAAGTCTTTGAAGTCCATTCTATCTCAATGAGCTCTGAACCAATGAATGAAAATCTTTGTCATAGATATTCCACAGCAAATAACACATGGGCAACCAGGAGAGGTCACTATGCCAAGATATAAAGGAGCCCACTAGGCAATGCACAATCCAATAAGAAATGAACTCTAACCCAGAGAACAGAGCATAGCAAACATTTAATCTTCTGATGTGAAAACAGGGACCAGCCAGATGTTTTCACTAAATTAAAGACCATGAGATACCCATAAGACTTAAAATAAATTACACCTTTCCTTAAATACACATGTTGCTACCCCTGAATGGATTCTCCAAGTCTCAATTCATCTAAGTCTGCCCATCTTCCATGACTCCTGTCTCTGTCTTCTGATGTATCTTCTCATAGGGGATCAACTCCACATGCTGGTCTTCTTCCAAATCTCTTGACATTTGCATGAATATCAATGGAATCTGTCTACTGTCCATCAGCCATTATGACCAACCCACCTCCCTTTCCAATCATTAACCTCTCTAATGTCATCCTTTATGCTGCTTCTCCTACCTACTTCTCAAATGAAAATGTAATATAGTCTATTCATGCCCACCATATGCTGTTTGGCTAACAGCAAGCAATACTATCAATTTAAAAGTTACTAAATTCTCATATTACACAGTTTCTAATCTTACTCAACTCAAGGAAGATGCTGTATTCATTTATTTTAAAAAAATAAAGAAAAAAAGAATACTTGTTTATTTAATGATTTAAGATTTCCAAAGTACTTTCTAGACATTTTATTAATTAATTTCATTCACATGTTACAAACATCAAATCTCATTTTCACATAGCAGAGTGTAATAATGAGAAGACCACTGGAAAAGAAGATGAGAGTTCATGATTCTACATTCAATTCTTCTACTATCAGTGTGATGTCAGGAAAGTCATTAATTTCTCTGGACCTCACTCATATCACTTTTTTGATTAACTCCAAGAAAACACCACTTTATGTATTTAAACCCAAACCAGAAGAATCTCTAATCATTTTTCTAATAGTTGAATTAAGTAAACACCAAGATCAATAATTTCTCAAAGTACCAACTTTAATACTTCATACTCTTACTGCTGAAAAATCCAACATGACTAAGCAACTTATAAAATTGCTGTAATCAAGGAAAAAAATCACTAAATTGCAATCAATCTAGAGATGGGATAATCTAATCTTAGACAGGTAAACCCAATTCAATTTGATCCAGGAGCCATTTATTAGTCATTGATAAAGTATTTTCAGCAAGTCCAAGAGATAGACAAAACCAAAAAGAGTCTCTGACTTTAAGGATCTTATATACCTTTAAACACCGAAGCCCATCACTGTGATACTTATACTAGCACTTTTTTCCCAGTTTGAGCTCACAGAACTGATAGAACTAGTGGCATAGCTTTGTGAAAGGTAGTGATCAAACTTTGTGGGCCCTAATTTACTTCCATATTACTTTAGAGATTAGAAGACTAGTATTTGGAAGAAAACTTTAGTATTTGAGCAGAGAAATATTGATTACCCTAAGTAAAAATTTAGGTCTTTAATAGGAATAGGGATAGAGATGATGATATAATTAAAATGGGGAATTCAGTGGGGAGGGAATTTCCTCTATTTCCATTGGTCAGCAGCTTTGCAACTTTTAACCTTGCTCCAGGTCACATTATCAGTATATGTCATAGTTGAGAATTGAACTCATGCTTTTCTGACACTGAAGAGGCCTCTAGAGGTCATCAGAAGAAAGACCAGCACACATCTTCAAACAGAACCTAAATGATCAACTATTGGACATTTAGAAGGGTTTTATTTGTTTCTCATGTAACAGTTTGGATCAGATAAATTTGGGGGTTCCCACCAATCCAAGAATTCTGTGACTCAATTTCATATTATTGATATGAGCAACAAGATAAAGAGTACCCCCCAATATTCTATATGAATTTGAGTAGCAGATGCACTTATCCTTATTTTGTCCTTTTTTAAAATCTACCTAAAAAGAAATTCTGTGAAAATCCAATGATGGTGAACAACCAAAATCAGACACAAATACACTCGTTATTTCAAACATATCAGCTGAAAGAGTTCATGTCTCAAGGCTACAATTTGCAATTTGCAAACAAACATCCCTTCCAGTTGAGGAACAACCCAAAGCAAACCTTGTATTACTGGAGAAACACAGAAAACTACCATAATACTTTTCTTCCCATTCCTTAGAGTAGATTCCATCCTGCCCAAGAATACTCTTCTTACATAATATAACTTTGTGTCATGCCCTCCTGAAATTACTATAAAATTCCATCACAATAAACAAGGGACCTGAAAATAAAGGCAAGTTCCATAAGGCCATGGTGGTGATTGATTTAGAACAGACACCCGTGCTAAGTGATGTGACTGCTATAGATGGGAAAAAACTAATTGACAATGTGAATAGGATGGTAATTTCTAGCAAATGGGGTACAATTTGAGGAATTCCTTCATTACTATTTTCCCTGAGAAACAGAATGGAAGAGTGGACAATACATTACTCCCTAAGTATGTCTTCATGAGCAAGTTCAAGTTTTCTGAGCCTGAAGCAATTCTAAGAATATCAACTTAAGAGTCACATATAATCTGTTTCAATGAATTCAATAAATCTATCAACAGGTATTTATTAAATATACATTATGTACTTGGGACTATTAGTCACAGGGAATCTAAATACAAAGAATAAAACAATCTTTGCTCATAAGGAAAATAAATATCATAGAAGTAAATACAAATATTTAAAAGTAGTTAATTATAAGATAATTTGGGAAAGAGGGAACTACTAATTTGGTTGCATCAGAAAAGGTTTCTTGAAGAAAATGGTACTTGAGCTGTGTCTAATAGGAAAAAAGGATTTGAATAACATTTTTGGGGGGGTAAGAATTAGAGGGAAAACAGTAGGGGAGATATGGAAATCCTCTTACTTAGGACTCTATTTGAAACCAATTTTCTTCCTCTCCTTCTTCTTTTCCTATCACCGCATCCTCCACCTTGGAAACTAAATCTTAGAAAGGGGAAATGTCTTCTGCCAAGTTAAGATCACATAAATAGTAAATTTCAGAGCTGTTGAAATCTAGCACCTCTTTTATGAAAAAACAGTGGTCTTGGTAAGTACATTGCTTCCCACCATCACTGACAGCCAGAATTCAACCTGTTTCCTATCTATACACCTTTATACCATTGCATATGTGACCTGTTAAGATGATATAAAGAAAATATATTTTTTAAATACCAAACTAAATATTTTTAATTCATTCTTGAAAAAGTAGCTCAGATGTTGAGTTACACAATTCTCCAAGAACACTAATTAAAAAGGTGATTTTAAATTAAAATTAAAGTTGAAATTCTGAATGATAAAAAATTAAATAAGAATTACTTTTGTTTAAAACATTATATAACAATAAAATATTTTTTTAAAGAAATCAGAATCTACACATAATTCTAATTTCTGCCATCATGTAACCTCTCCAAAGGAAAGAAAAATTTGGAGATTGTTTTAATCATTAGTTCATGTTAATAGGGTCTGACTCTGGCTCTTTCTACCTCACTTTCCCCATTTGCTTTAATATTAGAATAATGATTTTTCATCTTACCTGGGTGGTTGAGGCTATGAATCAGAACCAATATAAAGAGATTGCAAGGCAGCTTTTAGTGAACTCTAAAATACCATATAAAAGCTCCATAAGACTAATCCCTTGGCCCTCTGGGGCCCAATCCTGCAGCCAGTTACACAAAAGGCATGGACAGGCCAAGGCGTGCTTAGAATCACCCAGGGAGCCAAATAACCTACAGTATAGGACCCAGCATGTACCTTGGAATCTCAAGGGGAGAGATGGAAACATATTTTCGACAAATGGCTTCGACCCTTGCCAGCAGCACCATGTGCAGGCTCGCAGGGTGTTTTAGAATACAACAGGCATTGTTCCAGAAAAGGATGGGGGGAAAACGTCCTTAATTATTAACTGTTCATGTTTCCAAGTGGGACTTTATGATGAGTCCTCTTTGCCATCTGGCATTGATCGGGGGACTTTCCCCCACTCTCTCTTTTGGGAAAGTGAAATGTATATTGGGGGTGGGAAAGGAATGAAGGGAGAAAAATGCATTCTTCAGGTCCTTCCCTGGGAATATATCCAAGCATTCTCATTCTTCTTCCTTCATCTACTTCTTCATCAGAGGCTGAATATTTGGAAAGAAGATTGAGGAGGCTGGAAGTTTCAAGACATTTATGGGACATGCACTGCAGAAGCTTGTAAAAGAATTGCTGCTACCTGAGCCAAGATGTCTTATAAAAACTCTCAAGGTTTAAATCAGAGATCCGTTCTTACATGTAACAAGGACACCCATTCCTAAGTTAATAATTCTACTTAGAATTTTGAGGGATTGGCACCCCTATTGCTGTATAAATGTGCCTCACCCACATCAACAAGGCAATACTAATGAATTGAGACAAGAAAACTGGGGAGAAATATTCAATGTCTCCTCTACTCTCACAGATCTCAGCAGAAATATATGCTATCCTAGAGCAAGACTTTGTGTTCAGTTTAGATTTCCGATACCTAGAACTCACTTTTAAATTGCCCAAAGTCAACTAAAATGAGTAGTCATTATTATAGGAGATGATGGTATTGTCTTCCCAGCATTAGAAAGCTCAAGAAATTCTAATACTAAGCTTGGTTCTTTCCTATTTTGACAATTAAGTTTAGTACTAAGAGCTGTCTGTCATGAGGCACACAAATCACCATTTACTTCATGGGCTTTATTGTACTTTTTCTCCTATGCAACTTAATGGAACTGATTTTATATATCATAGTAATAATGGCAAAATAGTATGCATAAGTCAGTATTCTCCTACTCCCTAGTTATTCCCTGACAGGGTGAAAGTTAAAACCTGCAGTCAGTAAGGCTTATAAAATATGCCCAAGTTTTCATGACTTACTAATCAATAACTTCACTTAATTAACACTTACTGACTGGAAATTGTACATGATGCTATTAAAAATGGCTGCTGGGAGATAGAAAAGGAGTAATTATTACTCCCTTCAGGGAACTTCAAATCTAATGATAGAATTAGGAAAAGCAAATAAAACAGAAACAGAAAAACCAAAGCAGAAGTCATGACCAATATGGGTTCCAAATGATACAGGAACATAATTTCTTGTTTTCTGATGAAAGAGATGGTGGATTATAGGTGAAGCATAATATATTCTCTATCAGTTGCAAAAACTATATTAGCCAATTTGAGTAAGTGGGATTTTTTTGTAAGAGAAAAGAGGAAGGAGGTGAGGGAAAGTGATTACTATTTTTAAAATATCAATAAAATATTTGTTTTTATTAAAGAATGTAAACAATTAGCCCAAAGTAGTGATGTGTGGGCAGACACATTATTTTCATGCCAAAGTTCTCATTCTTCATCTTCTAATATCTTTCTTTCCAAATTAAGATTTTCCTCCTCTGCTGGGAATATTGTATTTTATTCTTTAAGCTACTTTTTAAAAAAAAACTTTTTTTAAAGACAGTCGTGTATCCACTAGCTGTCTTCCCCTACCTACAAATCTTCTGAATATAAAGATAAATGACTTATTCTATCCTTGGTTGATCATGCCCTTTGAGTTGCATGAGGATTTGGAGTACGTAATGTACAGAGTTTGTTGTAATGTGATCTGTGTTGAGGTACAATCTATGATGTGACTCTGATTCAGACTATTATGTTGGAATGGAACAATGACAAAATCCAGTGGACTGAAACTATGACCTCTGTCCCACTGGTCCCCTCTGTCCCATTATGACCCCTGCATAAATCACTAGCAATGGTAACAGCTTAATTTCAAATTAATGGCAGCCACAGGCAATTTTGGAGATGGGGAGTTACTAAAAACTATCTATATAGCAAGAACAATTCAACAAGCATTTATTAAGTACCTAATATATCTCAGATACTGAGCACATAATAGGTGCTTAATAAATTTGCCTAATATTCATTCATATAAGCTAAAGAATTTAGGGAGAAATTTGAGTTACAAGGAAAGACTCCATGATTTTTATGGCTAAAAGATGATCATTGTAATGATCTGAAATGACAGTCACAGAGTCAATGATGACCCATTGTAATGACCTATCAAGCTGACTGGGAAATAAGGGCAGCACAAGTCAGAATTAATCAAAAAGGAAGGAGAACTTAGAGGTCTACTTTCAAGTTTTTACTGCCTCTTGGATATCTTCTTTTATTCTCTGTTCTTTATTGGGTTTCTTGGAACCAGGAAAAGCTGCCAGAAGCTCACAGAGTTGGCAATCTTCCTTATACTGACTACAATCAAAAGACATTTATATACAATGGCCATGCTAATGAAGAAAGAGACTTGGTTGAAATTTTAATACTTGTTATTTTGTTATATATTTTTATAACTCTCAGTCTGATGCCCTTATATTTTAGAAATACTATTTAAGCTGACAGTTTCTGTGTTTTAGAACAAAGGATTTTAGAATCTTTATTTTTAATATTTTGCATCTCAGTGACTAGCAATTCTGACCAAGATTCAGGAGAGCAGACATCTATTTTTCTTTCAGATTATATGAAAACAGGAATCTTACTTGAATTTTTCTGTTTGAAGAGGAAGTATCAAATATTGGGGTTTTATAACCCCATATTCTGATCCTAGGTCTCAGAGGAAAACGACAATGAGAAATTTTCTGATTTTGGAATTTTCTACTGTAGAATACTTTAATTGTGTTAGCCTTTTCTTCCCCTGCACATCTTTTAATCAGTATAGTTTCACTGGCTCATAGAATTTAGAACTTATCTTACAGATCACAGAATCAGAAGCTGGAAAGGACTTGAATCCATCTATAGTCTATCCCAAACATGAAGAGAAATCTCTTCAGGTAACTGTAATAAATAGTAATTCAGATCTTGCTTCAAGATCCCTAGCAAAGGTTGATGTATTTCCTCCTTAGGAAATCCATTTGGTTTTGGAGCAGATAATTTTCTTAGGAAGTAATATGACTCTTTTTTCTCCTTCATCAAACCTAAAACTGAATTTAAACCTGGATTTAAACTTTAAAAAATCCCATTCAGTGCTTTCAGTTCTACCCTTTGGACTACAAAAAATGACTAAAACTGAATGTGTGTATTATATTATATTGTAATGTATATCATACATGCACATAAACAGCTGAACTAAGACTTCTGGGACACGTGTGTTTGTATGAATTGAACATATATACTATATACATTATATACATATATGTACACATACGTATGTATACATATATATGTATATCATAGAACTAGTCAGATGTTAGATTAGAAAAAAAGGCCACTGTAAAACTTGAATTATATGGAAGTTAAGCAAAGGTGATATAGGTGGTTATGTTCCACTAATTCTGACACTTGTATTCAATAAAAATACAACCTAAAAGCTCAGGAAGATTCAGAGGATCAGGAATGGGGTAATACTTCTATTTGTGAAAAGCAAAGCTGAGCCAGACTTGTTCTTGAATCATTTTTTTTTAAATCATAAAATCTGAGGATTGAGCTAACAGATGTTACATCTTTTAGAACTTAAATAAAAATGTGGTGTTAGGTCTCTAAGAATAAAAAAGGAAATATCTAAGTCATAAGATTTGAAAACTGGTGACAAGATGTTGTGCTGAACTGACTTAGGGGGAAGAGTCTAGGAGAGAATAGCCTTGACAATCAGTTAGTAGGACAGCCCTATAAAGCTTAGAAGAGGGCTTCAAGAGTAGATACAAAAACTCCATACCAGTCACAGAATTCAGAGTAGTTTTGAAATGAACTTGTCCTAAGGGTTGAATCTATACTTAGTATCGGATTTTGTGTTTAATGAGTTCTGGGTTTAGTGGGGTAATACTTATTGTTCTTCATTTTTCCAAGAAAGATGGTGTCAGTTTATGTTCCTGAACTCTGTTCTTGAAATTCACAATGGAAACTTCCCTTTGCCAGGTCCCTAGTTAGAGGAATATTGCCATAAAAAATAAAGAGGGAGTACTTCCTGATATCACCAAAATGAAAAGCAGTTGGCACACTGACTATATTCTAGGTTTCATGAGCTTAACCTGACTATTTTGGGTCTAAAGCAATCAGATGAAAGAAGTGGGAAGGAAGGACAGAATAGTGTTTTCCAATGGGTCATTAAGTAAATACCTTATGAAAAGGTGAAAAATCAAAGTATCTGTGGTCTTTTCTAGTGAAAGGAAACACCAGAGATAGAAATGCTTTAAACCACTTAAAAAAGCCTTAGAGAAGTGGTACTTAAACGCTTTGGTGTCAGGGCCTCTTTGTCAGCCCAAGGAAGCCTCTGGATCCCTTTTCAATTAAATACATAAAATACATAGAATCAGAAAGATAGTCAATCATTTTGAAAAGTTGTTTTACTGTTCTTTTTAATTGTATTCAATTATTCATGACCCCTATTTGGAGTTTTCTTGGCAAAGTTACTGGAGTGATTAGCCAATTTCCTTTTACATTTGAAGAAACTGAGCTAAACAGTGTTAAATGACCTGTCCAGAGTCATACAACTACTGAAAACTGTGATCTGAACTCAAGAAGAAGTCCTTCTGACTCCAGGCCCAGCACTCTATCCCCTGTATCATCTAGTTGCTTATATAGATATAATACTATTTAGATATTAAATTGTTGATCCTAAGATAAAAGTCATGGGTCCAGAGAGTCGTTTGAAGTATGCAGACATTAGGTAATTTTTTCTGGGCCATTCAAACAATGTTGGAAGCAAGCTTTGGGTCAACATGCCATGCAGCAACATGTGAATAATGTGCAGGAATTTAATTCAGTTTAAAGTGGAATGTTTCTAAGTTAACGAGTTGGAAATGGACAGAGCAGAGCATGTTAATTAAAGAAGCTGATTTTCATTTTTTAATTTCAATTTAATTTACCAACAGAGGTAGGGAAAGAAAAAGAAATATCCAATTCATGCTCAAAGATGACAAAAGAATGGGGACTTACACTAGTTTTTTTCTTTGAAACAAAGGCCTCATAGCTAATTGTGGTTCTGTAGGTACCCTCACTGAACAAAGGGCAAATTAAATCATTTGAAATAATTAGAACCTGATCATGAGCATATTTCACTCTCAGTTACAAAGCCTATGAAATTATTTTCTTATGTGGTCTTTAGAATATTATAGGACTCTATACTTTACTTTCTGCATCTATAACATGCTATTTTCTCGGGGGGGGGGGCAATAGTTTGGCTATTTAAGCTCCAAAATACATTTTGAAGGTTTGAAGTGATGGAAATCTTTCTAAAATATACCACAGGCACCATCATAAGTTCCTAAGCAGAGAATTTCTATAATTTTTCAAAAGATTGAAGTTTTTTTATTATAATTTCTTCATATCTAGAACAGTTGATCTCCTTGAATTTTGGGGGAACAACAATAAAGTTAAAATCTCATCATCAAACTCTTAGAGCTGAGCCTCTCTGAACTTGGTTGTTGGTCTTCTGACAACTAACACACAGTCATCTTATCGAAACTTTTTCATCTTAGCAGACTATACCAGAACTTATATTCTGCAGGTATTATTTTCATGAACCCAGGACTACCTTCACAATACAATAGAGTATTAGGTTGGGATCTCAGTAAAGAAGATAAAATATAAAGAGAATAATTTAACCTTTTGATGACATAAATTGTAAATAAACAGAAAACCAATTAGAACTGGGAAATTTATTTCAGACTTATTTTAACAGATAGAGTCACTGAAGTCAAAGAAGTTTAGCTGACTTATTTATGCAAGACCAGAGTTTTATTTAATCAGAACTGAGACTAGAAACAAAAGCTTCTAACTTCCAAACTCAATTTTAACGTAATTTTAACCTGTCCCTATGACTCTATGGTCTTTGGGAATTTAAATGAGTTTCTTAAGATTTTTTGTGTTATGGACTCCTCTGGTAGTCTGGTGAAACTATACCCCCTCTCAGAATAATATTTTTAAATATATAAAATAAATATATTGGATTGCAAAGGAAAGCAATTTTAATGAAATAATGACATACATACATACACACACACACACACACACACACACATATATATATATGTATATGTACACATACACATATGAAAGTTTATTGACTCCAGGTTGAGAAGACCTTTACTCACTATTTTGCATAGGATTAAGAACAATTGAAAACAGGATAGTAATTCCATACAAGAAAGTAATGATATTCATTTATTTATCTTTTTATTCATTTATTTAGGATAGCAATCTTTTTGTAGATATTTTCAAAGTTTCAGATGAAGAAGTAGAATACAATGTAAAGAACTCTAACTTTTAGATTCAAATTGTTATTTTTCAGTTGTTTCAGTCATATCGGACTTTTTTGACACCATTATGGATTTTTTTAAAATAGTTTGCTATTACAGATGAGAAAACTGAGGCAAACAGGGTTAAGTGACTTGCCCAGGGTCAAACATCTAGTAAGTATCTGAAGTTAGATATGAACTCACAAAGATGATTCTTCTTGACTTCAGGCCTTACACTCTATGTCTATTGTGTCATTTTAGCTACCTTAGAATCACAATACCAGAGGTCAAATCCTAGCCCTGTCATTTGTCTGCCTGCAAGCTCTGCTACAATTAATTCACTAACTAGAATGTGTTAGAAATGAGGAAAACAAATACAAAAGTAAACCATTATCTGCTCTCAGGAAGCTTATATTCTGAGAAGAGGATATAACACACGGAGGTTAATGGCAGACAGGGAATGGAGTTCTGGCCTCTGCAATCTCTGAAATTTTTAGTGGTAGTAAACTGCCGTGTTTTTCCCAGGGGCCATGCTACTACTAATTTGATTATTGCTTCTAGAGTAATAGCAAGAGAAGTTCACTTCACCTGGGTCAAGATTTCCTCATCTGTGAATTGAGACTGATTCCTATTACAAGACAAGTTCAGATAATACATGCCTTTGGTCAGTTCAACAGTAACAACAGAACCAAGATTTGGTTTCTGAAATCTCATTCATGCTTTCACTGATCTCCTCTACTCTTTAGGGGGTGGTACCTGGGATAATTTTTCTGACTTTAGGTTCTCTCAACAGTTATCCAGGAAATGTTGGGTTTCTTCTAATACTAGGCAGGCATTTCAGTTGAGGTAACATAGGCTACAAACAGCTATCATGATTCACCATAAGTCTGGTATTCTGATTTATGTATTTTTAATTATAATTCTGGATTTGATACATCAAAAATTAATCTAAATGGCTAATGGGACTAGTTAAGGATTCAAACTAACTTACTGGGTGTTTTGGCAAATCTAATGGAAATCTCATAAAGAGCATCAGAAATCAATAAAATTTGTTCTTTCTTAGATGTATGTGCCTTTGCAATATGTCCCACTCATGAAGATTGTAACTAAGGGATACCTAACCCTTTTTTGTGTTTGGGACCCGAAGACAGTTTGTAGAATAATTCTGTGAGTTAGAGGTCTCCATTTTTAGATTGAAAAACTAAGGTTGATTGACTTTTCCAGGGTCTCACACAGTTGGTAAGTATTTCAGTTAGGAAGAACTGGGTTTAATTCCTACTTCAGAAACTGTGTCATCCTGCAAAAGTTGTTTATTTTTTCAACGCTCTAAGCCTCCATTTCATCATCAGTAAAATGTCTTCCAAGTCTCTTCCAGTTGTAAATGATCCTAAGAGCTTAATTAAGCATTGTATGCTTTCTTTCCATAACCAATATTGTTGGTTGCCTTACTTCTCCTAGAAACTAGATGAAACTAAGCTGACTATGATGTACCAATCAAAGGCATCCTTGATACCAGATTGGCTTGGAAAGAAGGATCATTTTGCTGATGAATCTGTATGTGGTTTCTCCATGCAGCAAACTCAAAACAGATTTGCTACCTAGTCATTACCATTAGTTCTCTTTCAGCTATTGTGCTTTGTAAAATTATCTCATCTGATTTCTAGTTAATCGAACACAATCTCCAGGTGGACTCATACCATAAATTTGGCAAGCAGCAAATTAAACACCTACATTTTAAACCTGAGGCTACTTTTAATTCAGATATGCTATGCAATCAAGTCCTTTGGATTTACCTTTATCTGTGTTGTCACCTCCCATAGGAAGTATTTATTATAAGATTATGGGCCCATGTATGGTCTCAAAGTGCTCACTAATGGAAAGATTAGTTTTCCATTATTGGATTGTATATTATTAACTCTGCATATTATTCACAATAACTTTCCCTCATTACTGACTCCATGTTCTACCTCCACCAAAGTTCAAAATACTCTCAGGAAGTATTAGTACTTTTATGATCTTAAATAAGCAATAACTAACAATGATTCCAAAAGATAATGATGATGATCAGGGATGGAAAGACCAAAGGTGCAGAATTAGAAATATATAAATAGAAAGATAGATGATAGATATATTAAACATGGCAAAACTGGGAATTTATTTTTCCAGACTATGTATATTTGTTAAAAAGTTTTTCTTGGTTGATACAGTGGAGAGAGCACTGGCCCTGGAGTTAGGAGTACCTGAGTCCAAATCCAACCTCAGTCACTTAATAATTACCTAACTGTGTGGCCTTGGGCAAGTCACTTAACCCCATTTGCCTTGCAAAAAATCTTTAAAAAAAAGCATTTCTTTCACACACACACACCCTCCCCAACCTCCCCCTCAACCCACACAATGACAATGGAAGGAAGAGAAAATAGATTTATTATTTAAAAAAAATAAAAATTTTAAAAGATCTTAAATGAAACTAAATAAAACATTCAGCCCTGAAAAAAAGTCCAAAATTAATTGTATGATTTAAATGGGTTTTTGAGTCTCATTCTATTCAATTCAAAAAGCAACCTATTTATTTTATTCCAAAAGTACTATGTTAAGTACTATGGAAACAAACACAAACATTACTATATCACCTCCTCTTAAGGAATTTATATTTTTTGGAAGAAACAACAAAAGACAAAATAAGTACAAAACAGATACAAAGTAATGGTGAAGATTTGCATCCTCTTTTGTTTGGGGGTCATTGGCTCTTTGAGAAATCTAAGTAATAAAGAATCAAGTTGGAAATTGGGAAGAACTGAATTCAAATCTAGCCTCAAACATTTACCAACTGCATGACCTTGGTCAAATCATCAACTTCTGCCTCTGTTTCCTCCTCTGTAAAATGAGGATAATAATGGGACCTACCTCCCAGGGTTGTTGAGGGAATCAAATGAAAAAATATACCTGGCTTACAGAAAATACTTAATAGATGCTTGCTTCCTTCCTTCATCTCCACCTTGCAGTTCACTCAGATAAATAATAAATACTGACCAACAAAAGAAAAATTGCTCAATAACATCAGCTAAGTATTCAATACCTTGAGATAGCACTTAGAAAAGAATGCCTTCCCTATGGAGAGGGTGACCTGCTGGCACAAAGCAACCATAGTCTTCTAAATGCAAGTTGTGGCTCAGATTGCTAATGAGCTGTGTGTAACCCCTCAGGAAGTAGCTTAATCTCTGTGGACCTCAGTTTCTTAAGATCATAAGATCAAAAACTGAAAAAGACCTTAAAAGTCGACAAGTGCAGTCCCTTCCAAGGGAAAGCATCTTTCCCAAGGACACAGGTAGTACAGCCTGGTATAAGCCAAGTTCTTGATAGAGCAAGGAAAGTAAGAGTATGAAGGAAAAGGAACAAGTAGAAACCTTCCATCCCAAAATACTAGTTCCTTCCTTTTCTCCAAAACTACTTTATATTTAACTAATTTTTCTTCATTCACTTTATATAGATTTGTTGCCTCTCCTATTAAAATAGGTCATTATGAATAGAAATTGCTTCATACTTTTTACTTGTATCCCTACCACCTACCATAATGTCTGGCATTTAGAAGGCCCTTAATAAATACTTGATGATTGACTCAATGATTGAAAACTGAGATCTTGTGATTACAACTCCAAGATTCATGCTATTCTATTTGCATAATGGGGTTGGATTAGATAACCATTTCTCAAACTTTCGGACTCAGGACCCCTTTACATTCTTAAAAATTACTGAAGATCTGCCAAACTGTTTTGTTTAAGGAGGTTAAAGTTCTTGATATTTTACTATTTTGGAAATAAAAAATCTTAATATTATTATGAAAATAGTTCTAATATCACTGACCCCTAAAGTAGTCCACAGATCAGTCTATGAATACCAATAGATGGTTTCTGAAAGTCCCATTTTAGTTTTAGAATTATACAACTTTGCAGTTTCAGATTATCTAGCACATTCCTTTCTATCATTAGAATTTCCACAGTTTCTACAACAGGAAGTTTTATTAGATTACACGATCCTTGAAGGATTTCTTCACATTTACCTTTGTATTTTATTCCCAGTACCCCATGTGCTATACTACACACAAAAGATAATTAAGAAACATTTATTGAATTTAACTGAATTTTAAGGTGGGATTTTTGTATATAAACTAAGTCTATTCAATGAGAGAAAGGGAGTTTAAAAAGTTATATGAGAAGCCACTATCATTTCAGCCTTGGAAAACATACTGGCAAATTACATCCTATGATTCTGCAAGCATTTCTACCTCGATAAAATAAAGTGGTAGATTTTAAGCAGACTGATCTACTTTTCCAGGCTTTAAGAAAAAAAAACATGGAGCTAAAAATTCCTATTTAAGTTGAACCTTCTGATAAAGAAAAAAATCAGTCTATTGCACATTTGCCTTACTCTATGACTCTCTGACAACACAGTACACAATACACACAAACTGATTGGTCCCAAGTATACCAGAGTAGAAATCAAAGAAACAGCAAAAACAGAACCTACTTTCTTCATTTTTTGAGTGTTCCAGGACTAACCCTTCTAGCTGGTTTATATGATGAGAGAGCAGAGCAGTGGGTTAAATATTTAACCACTGATTAAACTAAAATCATTTCAATGAGCCACCCAGGGGCAGCTAGGTGGCACAGTGAATAGAGCACTGGCCCTACAGTCAGGAGTACCTGAGTTCAAATTTGACCTCAGACACTTAATAATTACCTAGCTGTGTGGCCTTGGGCAAGCCACTTAACCCCATTTGCCTTGCAAAAATCTAAAAATAACCAAACAATGCCACTGATTAAATGATCTGAAGAGACCATATGTTTTAACTTTCTAGTGGTCAAGTTCAACCCATAGTCTATTTTAAGCACCTAATAACTCCCTGTATGGCAACAACCAGTGCTTTTTTCCTTCATAATATAAAAGGGTTTTTGTTTGTTTTTGTTTTTTCATACCCTGTAGGTATTTATCTGTAACTGTGGTAAGAGCACTGAAAATTGTAATCAGGAGACCAGGTTTGTAACCCAGCTATGCCACTAATTTTTTGTAATCACCTTGGGGCAGTCAATTCATTTCTCCAGAATTTGCTTAAGGTTTCTCATCTGTGAAATGAAAGGATTGGACTAGATGACCTCTAAAGTCCTTTACAACTGTAAGATTCCATGGTCCAATTAAGGGTGCAGTAGCTTAGTCATGGAATGAAAAAATGGCAGCTTGAATTACTAGGGTAATAACTTCAATGGGTTGCCACTAAACCACACTGCTTCATGGATTTGTGTATTCCCTCTAGCAATGATAGACATTCCAAACCTGTTTGTATTAAGTCTCCATTGGTTCTGGTAGTCAAAGGTATTTATGACCTATCTGGCAGCCATATGGCAATGGCCCTTCTCCCACTTGAAGCTCTGATGGTACACATATTTGGTAAGCTTCTTGAGGACAGGAAATAAATGCTTCCATTTAAAAAATACAGCCTTTGGTAACTCACTCCATCAGGAAGGAACAGAATAGCTTTAGAGAGGTAGGAGACAGAGATGGTGCATTTTAATCAGAATCAATTTCTCTTGATATGTATATGTTTTTAAAACAAAGTTAAGAAAAGGCTTTTTATACATCTACATGTTTGAGGACACTGTGGTGGGGATGCACTTTAGACTTATACCATAATCTTTATATTTGAGAGGGAGGGGGAAGGACTGGAAAAAAATATTGTCTTATTGGCAGTTGGAGGTTCAAAAAAAATTTCCATATATGAATAAGAGATCTCATCTGTTTAAGATACTTAACTGTTTCTGTTGAAATGTGGTTCATTATAATTACATGCAGACCTCAGTAAAGATAAAGCTATCAGGATTAGATACTGAAATGATTTTATCCTATTTAACCAGATATTAGTGTCAGCTCTTTCTAAATACAGAGGTGAAAAACAAGACTAGCAAAGAAAGAACTGGATGCCTAATTTGTTGGAGATGAGGGGTAAGAGGTCACACACTTTGATTCCATTAGCAAGTCATACCACAGCTTTTCCTGTTAAGAAGGTTTCTTTAAATGTTTACAGACCAAATTTAATAGAAGCATGGGAACACAGAAGATAGGTGCAGCTTTGAAAGGGAACTCATAGGTCATCTAGTGCAACCCTCTCATTTTATATATAGGAAAACTGAGGTTAGGGAAGGGCATATAATTTGTCTAAGGTCATAGAGGCAGTCAGTGACAAATAAAAAGGAAAATGATAAAAACCTCAAGACCTTTATAAAAAACATGAAATCCAATTTAACCATAGTTAATAAGAGTGTACTATGGAGATGACACTGTTACTCTAAAGAGAGACACATAGATAGATAGTGATTAAAGTCCAACCTCTGCCCTCAACTTAAACACTACTAAAGAGGGAAAGAATCAGTAGATAGCCCAGGAACCTTTCTCTGAAGACTGTTAGACACTCTCAGAGAAAGATCCCAGGTTCATAGGAAAGCAAGTATGAGACAAGAAAATGAAACTACAGGAATGTGTGTTGGTACATTGGTAAAATCTAAATCTAACTAGTACAAATCTGGAAAGTTGCAAAAGGCACAGAAGATAGGGCACTGTTCTGAAATTATCAAATGTTCTAATACCAGAAGCATAGGCAGAAATTTTATATGAAAGAAAACTTTTAGACAATTACAAAGCAAACAATAATATGAGAAGAGAGGCGATAAGAACAGAAAGATTTCTAACTGGGGGCTCCTGTTCCTCCTGAATGGAAGTAATGTAAGGGCAATAACTCAGCATAGTTTTGGTCCTGCTTAATATTACAAGAAATAGGATGAGGAGGTCTACCCTCATATTTTCAATTACTGCACTTTACACATAGGGAAGGGAAAGGAAAAAGGATTTATACAGTGCCTGCTATGTGCCAGTACTTTACAGATTTGACCTCATTTGATAATAAGCTAATTTTTACAAATGATTTTGATTCTGAAGGAAAGAGCTCAAGGCCATCAGCTGAAGGTCCCACATTTGAATGTGATAGAAAGGGCCATCCTCCATTAAGCAAGAAAAGACTACTATTACTTTGAAGTTATCTAAGAGTGGCTCTTCCTTCCCACAGGAAGGAAACTACATCTCTCAAAGAAAGTCATGTATGAGGAAATTTTCTGGTAGAGAAATAAGACAGAAATCTCATCCCTCAATCTCTGAGGGCATTCTACACACAACTACACAGCTGGCAAGACAGAAATATAGGCATTGCTAAAATCACACCTACTTAAGGGGTGGGAGGGGAAGGACATCAGAAACCATCAGTAGAGTCTAATAGTAATTTCCACTTGTGGTCTGAGTTCCTCTGTATGGGATGCCTAAAATTAAATCTATCAATAAAATCCTCTTTTGGTTTCTGAGTTCCCCAGAAATGAAAAGTTTTTTGTTTGTATGTTTTTTAGGTTTTTGTAAGGCAAATGGGGTTAAGTGGCTTGTCCAAGGTCACACAGCTAGGTAATTAAGTGTCTGAGGTTGAATTTGAACTCGGGTACTCCTGACTGCAGCAACCTAGCCGCCCCAAGTTTTATGGAATAGCCTCAAGTATTTAAGAGCTCCCTCTCAGCATGAAATTAAACAGATCATTATACTTATTCAGCTGCTATGGAGAAGAAAGGAGAATTACAACTTAGTATTGTCGAAGACACTTTAGACCAGTGATCAGGGCTGAGTATCATTGATTTGTTTTTTTCTGGATGGCATGGCATGAAAATTGAAGGGGAAAAAAAATCTTTTTGATATGAGTATGATTTTAGCTGATAAGGTAAGCAGAATGTCAGAAACTCCAGGAAAACTTCACACTGGCCTAGGCCAATTTTCAATCATGTAAATCAAAATGATATTGATTTTCCTCTACTCCCCCTCCCCCACCACAGGAGACAATAAATGAAATCACATTGGGAGGAACGATGGTAAAATGAAAGCTACAACAGATATATTCATTTTAAGATGAATTATTTATGCACAAGTTTTTTTGGTACAAGATGCTTTATTCTGGCAATATAAAGAGAAAATTTTCTTAAATAATCATAAAACTGAAATGCTTTATATTTTTGGCCTTAAAAATTAAGAAAAAATCCAGAGAATTTAAGTTCCTAGAGGTCAGGAACCATTATGTTTTGCTTTTACATTCCCTGTTCCAAATAAATCTGAAATATTGTATAAAATAAAGTATCCTGTTTTTTAGATGTAATACAAATAGAAATTCTTCTTTACTAGTACATGATATTGTGCTTTCCTAAGAAGGTATTCAGAAAACTGTGAAAGAAATGCATCTTTCTCTACAATGATAAATTCAAGAATTAAAAAAGTGAAATGATATTCTGAAAACACAGTCATTCTTTCCTTTTCATTGCTTTTGTTTAGGAGACACAATATGTTAACCAGAGCTTCAATTAAAGTAGGGTTGCAAAGACACTGACAGTGCTCATACTCCTCCAGGAGTTAGAAACAACTGACCTTAGCACCTAATTAGCAAAAAAAATAACTAAAAATAAGAGCCCACCAGATGGTATGCCTTCTCTCCTCCCTACTGCCAGATGATATACTCCCTGGCTCAACCAACCATGGTCCCTCCCCCCTAGCAAAAGCCTAACAGTGTTTGGGGTCTCTCCCTTGCCCCCAAGTAAATTTTACTTGAGAAAGTTTATTTCAGGCCACATATTGTGGTGCTTGTCCTGGGTATTAAATTTCTTAGCTGTAGTTCTAACAAAAGCAAATAATTTGGTTCCTCCTCTCCATATCCAAATTTACTCATTTGTAACCTCTGGTACTCAAATCACTACCTCATTCAGCCAATTAATCAGTTTTATATGCAGAAGAGTTTCCTTTTAGGCCACTGTATTAACCTAGTGATCTTTTCACTTTCCAAAAGTGACCCCCCAAAAAGCCCATATTATACCAAAATGGCATATTATGGCAAAAGTGAGCCTCTACCAGCTAACACTGTGGTTAGCTATGAAAATAGGATCTATTTTCCACTGATCATTTTCCATTACAGTTTCCAGGAACATACTATTTTGAAAAAACAGAAATGGTCTCTAGGTCATCTCCATTAAGTATATGGATAGCAAAACTCTGTTTTGGCTTATCTACACTGTCATTTTCCCAAGAGCAACACCACTGTCCCACATACAGATTTGTTTTTGCTACATGAAAAGCTATTAGAATACGGCAAGTTAATGGAGTCAATGTATAAATGAAAAAGGAAAAAAAAAAGGACCCTGACAAATAGACTAATTTGGGAGCTAGCTTAAACTGGTGAAAGTTCTGAATTATAGAAATTTAAGATAAATCAAAGTGTTACTTTTAATAACCAACTGTAACTCAACCTAGCCTATTGTGCATTCTTAATGTGGCTTAGAGAAATCCTTAAGGGACCTGTTTCAATAAATAGAAAGATTTTAATTAGAATATTGGCCCTTTGTAAGAGGGTGTTTTTTAAAGTGCTTGGAAATTTAGGTGCTACTCTCTATGAGGTCTTTCCTGAGACCTACAACACCCCCCAAAACTACTGCCTCCCTCAAATATCTATATACAGTTTATATACATATATGTATATATATATATATATATATATATATATATATACACATACATATGGGGTTACAATTACTATATATATATATATATATATATATGTACATATATATATATATATAGTATACCTATATACAAACACATACACACACACACACACACACACATACATATATATGAGTTGTCTCCTACAGTTAGTTCCTTGAAGGCTAAAACTTTTTTTTTTATTTTGTCTTTTCTATCCCCAGAGTCAAGCACAGTGCCTGATTGGTGTTTAATAAATATTCATTTATTTATTATTTAAGTCAAGAGTTTTTATCTGTTTTTGTGTCATGGACCCCCATGGCTGATTTCTCTGAATAATGTTTTTAAATATGTAAAATAAAATATATATAGCATTATGAAAGAAACCAAAAGTTAGTGAAAATAAAGATGATTTTTTTATACATGTTCAAGAACTCCCTTACCCTGACCCCAATCAAAATCTATCCATGAACCTCAAATAAAGAATTCCTAATTTAAGGTTTGCAATATCTATGCTAAATAATAAGGGAAATTTTGGCCTATCTGGACAGCATACTAAAAAGCAGAAACATCAGTTTTCCAATGAAGATATGTAAGATTAAAGCTATGATTTTTCTAGGAGCAATATATGACTATAAGAGTTGAACTCAAAGGAAAACTAAGCACCACAGACTCAAAAATTTCAAATTGTGGTGCTAAAGAAGACTTTTAAGAGAACCTTGGACAGCAAGGAAATCAAATCGTATACTAGTTAAAGAAATTAATTCAGGCTATTCACTGGAAGGTCAAAGCTGAAGCTTAAATATTTTGAGAAGTATGGGACTCATCGGAAAAGTTTGAAAGGAAAAGGAAAAGGGGATGGCAGAAGATTAGGTGGACACATAGTACTGTGGAAACAACAAACATGAACTTAGACTTCAAGAGATAATGGCAGACAGAAGGGTTTGCTATTGGTCACAGGGTCATGAAAACTTGGACACAACTAAACAACAAGGGCTTTCCCAAAAATCAAAGTGCTTGATTCAGTAGAGTTGCGTTTCATATTTATTGTAGTTATATAAAAGGGTACAGACCCAGAGATGGTTGCCAAATAACTGTTCATCTCTGTTAGACAGATGGAAAGAAGACTATCACAAGAATAATTTGACAAACTAAGTGAAAGTCAATGCAGTTAGTTCTGTTTCTAAAATAAGGTCTATACAATGTGTTTCACCTCAGAGTTTAATTCTTCATCCTCAAAATATTCATAAGAAGAAAAGTCACCACCTGCAAGATTTCAGACATCAATTTGGGAGGATGGATGATAGCCAAAGTCACTTGCCTTTAGTGGGGTTACAATTACTAGCAAGGGAATGAACCTTTAGCCTCTGGATTATAACCCATCATTCACAAGGAAAAAGGAACTTCTCAGGCTGAATTTGGGGTTAGGAATGTGCTTAGTTTATTTTGCCAATGTTTCCTGATGATAATCACAAAAAAAACAGAAAACATAATACAAACATAATGCCATAATTATATTATCATACAGTTTTGATTTTAAGACAAAGGTCAAAATTTTAGCATGTCTAAGTTAGCATACACATTTTGTACTTTAATTTCAGTCATTAAAAATGAATTAGTACTAGATTATAGAACTGCCACAGACCCAAATATTAACCAACACCATGCAAATATAAATATTCAATTCTACATATGTCCTAATTATCACAGCTCAATTACATATTGAGATTTCATCAAGGCAGCTCATCCAAGTCCATCAACATCAGAACACTAACAATCTGAAATAGACTTTCCACTCAACATTTGAATGCCCCAAGACCATTAAACTAAAACTGGGATTCTCAGGTGGTATTTGTTATTTGTATTTGTTTATTAATCAAAATTGTGAGATTTGGTATTAGACCTGATACAAATTGTACAACACAAAAAAACTTGATTTTTATAGCTAGATTTTATAGTTAGATTTTTGACAATAAGTGACAATTAGGTAGCAATTTAAATGCTGCAATAAAGTCTTCTGCTGTAATTATTACAACTGCCCCTTTCAACAGTCCCTCCCTAGTTAATCTAATTAAATATGTACCCTTTTAAAAAAATTCTAATACAAATTATTGATAAGATCTTTTGTCACTGATTGTTTCTAACCTCCAAAGAAAAAATGCAATAATGGCTTCCACATCAAATCCTTAATTCCACTTCAAGCACCATTACTAAATATCACATAATTATAGCCCAAAACAGTGATATTTTGAGTAAAAAATTTTACTTTATAGAGAAAAAAGAGAAAGAAAATTCTCCTTTGGTGAGATGAAGTCCATGAAAGTCAAATGTTCCCAGGAATCACTTATTTAATTAGCCAAACGACCAAGAACAGAACTGTTTTATGACTTAATCTCTTGCCAAATGGGGAGGGAATGAAGTAGAACGATGAGGAGCAAATGGGGTGATGCTAAAAATCCACAGGACATATTTCTTATAAAGCGACAGCAACCCTGTCAGAACTGACACACTGCCATCATCCTCTCTCCCCACTGGGTCCAGTGCAACAGCCCGTCCCTATCCATGATCTCCTCTCAAATCGAAGTCAAGATACAAAAATACTCAAATATGACTTGTTTGCAAATGTTCAATGAAAATATCCAATCAATCAAACTTCTTCCCTCTCTCCAAGATTCAGATCAAATCCCACCTTCTATAGGAGGCAGTTTTGAGTCACTGCACTGCCTCTGACATCTCCTCCATTGCTAGGACCTTCCCTGATATTCCCTCCCATTAAACTGACCATATCTTGTATGGACAAAGTCGTTTGCATGTTTTCTCTCCCAAAAGAATGTGAATTTCATTGAAGGGGAATTGAATTTTAGTCTTTGGATCACTAGCATTTAACATAGCTCCTGACCCACTGTAAACCCTAAATAGATACTTGTATTTGGCTGACAAGCATGAAGTTCTTACTCTACACTAGATACTTTACTGAGCATTGGCGATACAAAGACAAAAAGGAAACAGTCTTTTCCCTTGAGCAGCTTCAATCTAAAGAGGATGAGTGACATCAATATGTTAACTATATGCATATATCTCAAGCCAACCTGACCAATGTCGAGGACTTATTTTTCCTTCAGTGAGTCATTATTATTATTATTATTCAGTTATTTCACTCATATCCAGCTCCTTGTGATCTTATTTGGAGTTTTCTTGGTAAAGATAATTAAGTGGTTTGCAATTTCCTTCTCCAGCTCATTTTACAAATAAGGAAACTGAGGCAAACAGATATAAGTGACTTGACCAGGGTCACATAGCTAGTAGGTGTCTGAAGCCATATTTTAATTCAGGAAGATGAGTCTGGCACTCTGTCCATTGCTCCACCTGGCTGAATTAGGAATAGTGAAATCTGAATACACATCTAATTTCTCATTCTTACTTAGACTCTCCCAAACTCATGTGATTTCACCTCTGGGGTTAACTCTAAGAAGTGATTTGAACTTGAATTTCTAATGGGGTTATTTTTGTGTTCTCTCAAAAGTGGTTTGGGGTGTCACCTTGTTTAATTAGATAGGAAAATATTTCCACGGCTATCCATTGTCAAACACTGATTTTTTTTAATTAAAAAAAGTTGTCTTTCTTTTTATCTCCAATACTTAGCTCCTTGCTAGTATACAGTTGATGCCTGTCCTTCATTTTCAAAGAAGACCATGATATCAGGGAGATGATGCCACGAATGACATGCTCGTGAATTGGATTTGAGTGAGGGGGGACTATGTTAAGTCACCAGTCTCATTTTCTCCTCTAGAATCATCTGGGTCCAGTGACCAAATATGGATCGGAATGAATGGAAATGGCCCTGGATGGGAGACAATCGGTGTTAAGTAACTTGCCCAAGCTAGTGTCTCAAGTTGAATTTGAACTCACAGAACCACCTAGTTGTTCAAAATTTGGCTTCTATTCTGTCTGACCCTGGGCAAATCACTTAACTCATCAAGAAAAAAAAAAAGAAAAAAGTAACCACAATATTAAAAACTGTTACAAAGTAGGCTCCTAACAAAAGTTAACTGAATGGACTGATAAGAAAAGGTCTAGGAACTTATTTTTAAAATATAAATAGAAATTTCCACTAGCTTTTCTGATAAGGTTTATTTTTCTCCCCTTCTTTATTCTTTTTCATTTTTAACTTGATATATATAGCTGACTTTTCCTTTAAGTGAAGGGCTTCACAGCAATTGAGAAACCAATTTTCTGTCAAGACTTTATTGCAATGTTATCAGAAAAACTGGATACTTAAGGGGCAGGTAATCTTTTATTTCATGCATAATTGCCATGCACTGTATTTTGATTTCATCCTAATAGCACTAAGTGCATTTTAAACAAACCCTCAACCCACCCAAATGAAAACCATTTTCGCTTCTCTGTTGCACTTGTGTGCCAATGATAATTAACACATCTAGGGAAATTCAAACCCAATCTGATTAAATCATAACACACCATAAAGGTCTTCGTAAATAATCCTTTGAAGAGCCCAGCAGAGAAAAGCATGAAAAGAAGAAATTGTAGGAAGGGAAGATGATTACAGCTTTGTACGCTATACCTAAGGGTGACCCTGGCAAGGTGAAAGTTAATTTGAGTCCCCAAAGTAAACTAAATGAATCCAAATGCCTGAGGAAATAAGAAGGGCAGTCAATAAAC
Source organism: Macrotis lagotis (assembly GCF_037893015.1). NCBI lineage: Eukaryota > Metazoa > Chordata > Mammalia > Peramelemorphia > Peramelidae > Macrotis > Macrotis lagotis. Next base: position 579,659,253 of record NC_133666.1, read on the forward strand.
AGACTCATCACTCCTGCCATAATTCTCTTCAAGTCCCAGGTCTTTTTATTTGGCCTGGAGTAGACAGAACCATGTTGTTCCTTCATCATAAGGCTCAAGGATAAGAATCACTCAAAAAACATTTTGAACCGGACCTAAGGGGGCCCCCATCAATCTTAGAATGACTGAACAATTTATGTGATTTGAAAATGCTAAAACATAATTTGTGTTAAAAATGATTGATGATGAATAATTCAGAGAAAATTAGGAAGATATGTATGAACTGGTACAGAATGAAATAGAATGAACTGTAAGGACAACACATTTAATTACTTAAAGTTCATTAAATGCAATCAGTAAAAATGTTGGAGAAAATGCCTCCTTCCTCTCAGCTGAGAAGTGGAGAATTACTGAAGCATTACTGGAGAATTACTGACACTACTGAAGGCACTATTGGTGTCAGTAGCTTTGTTTGTCTGGCTTCCGGTTGTTTTTTTTTCACAGGAGAGAACTGATTAAGGGGTTGAATGGGGTGGGTTATTTCTTTGAATGACTTGGATTTAAAAATAAACAAACAATAATCAGCATTAATAAAACTTTTAAATTCTTTTGAAAAAAACATGATTTTTTAAAGACAGCTTATACAATTTGAGATGGCCATACAAATATCATAATATAACAACATATGAGAACCTGTTTCTTATCTCATACATACATCATAAATATATATATAGTTTATATGCATATAACCTATATATATTACATGTATGTATAGCCTGTAATATGTATGTTATATATACACACACAGACACATACCTGACCCTTCTCTGTCTCTGTCTGTCTGTCTGTCTCTCTCTCATGCACACAAACACACACTCTCAGATGAGGTGGGGGGGAGGGAGGGAGGGAGAGAGAGAGAGAGAGAGAGAGAGAGAGAGAGAGAGAGAGAGACAGAGAGAGAGAGAGAGAGAGACAGAGAGATCAACCATATTTCCCAAAGAAGGGTCCAGACAGCTGTCTTATGAATATTTTATGGTAAATATGGCTGAGGGTATACAGCGAATATTGAGAAAACAGAACCCCAGACATTCATCTAACTGACCATAGAACCAACAATGTTCTCTATACTGGGAAAACAGTAAATATGCTGTTTGAGTTTTGATAGCGCAATAGAAAGAGTAATGGTTGTGCAAGGCCACCAAAACAGTGGAAAAAGGACTGAATTTGGATTAGATAACCCAATTTCAATCTCAGCTCTCTTGCTTACTTCCTGATAACCTTAGGGTAAACCACTGTACTTCCCAATGTCTTAGTTTCTTCAGCTTTAAAAGGAATGTGTTGCCCTAGAACACACTAGTCTACCAGGTAAACCACGAGGAACTCAAAGCAGATTGAAATGTAAACGGGAAAATGTTTAACAAAACACATAAAACTATAATATAATTTGTGGTTTTTTTAAATCCATATAGGACCTGTCAGAATCTGATTCTAAATTTAACATCATTGACCTTGATGACTCCTAAGGTCCTTTTTCCAGTTCCTAATCTATAATCCACAATTCAGAAGATCTCCAACATAATCAAGGCTCTGCCACTTACTATTTATTTAACCATTACCAATGTGAAGTGTCATCTCTCTATTTTCTAACCTGTAAAAATGGGATAATGCTAACTTAAATCTATTCTTCACAAGGGCAGCATGATGCAAAAGCTATATCCTTTTCTCACTCTCTTTGTAAAGCATTATAGAAATGAGCTATAACTAATGAAGGATGTATCAGATATAAGGAGATGAAAACTTAATAGGAGGCAAAGTAGTGATATCAAAACAAAAAATCATCTTTACAAACTCTGAAACAGAGAAATGTGACTGGATAGCACTTCACTTAAAAAAAAAGGTTTGGTAGTTTAGATTAATTTATAACAACCTAGTAAGATAACAGCCAAAACTCCAAATACAAGCTTGAACTGTAAAGAGAAGAAATAGGCAGTACTGATACCCTGAGTTTAGGTAACTTGCTAGATAGGGGTGTCCATTAGATACAGTTTCAGATTCCCCACTTAGGCATCAACTAGCTATGTGACTCTAAGCAAGTCATTTAACCCCTTTGTGTCTAAATTCTTGTCTATAAAAAGGAGATAGGTAGATTCAATAAGGAAGGCCCTTCTAAGGCTTAGGCTGAAATCTGGTGTGATTTGGTCACTTTTATTAGGTAAGGAAGATGTGCAGGTAAGGAAGTAGATAAGGGATGTATAATGGTCAAATTAGAATTAAAGTCCCTGATGTGTTATCTAAACATACACACTATCTTCTTCATGCAGACATTTTTGAGATCCCAGTTCTATATGGGGAGGGGGAGAGACATAAGATTACAGTTAGAAGACAACTTAAAATAGGCTCCCTTATTTTCTTAGTAAACCCCCAAGGGTAGGAACTAGGTCTAGTACAGGAGTTCTTCAGCTTTTTGTTGTACCATGGACCTCTCTGGCTGTCTAGTAAAGACTACAGACACTTTCTCAGCATGTTTATTAACTACAGTCATAATTAAGGGAAATCTAAATTTTAATTAGAGGTTAATGAAAGTAAAGATGTAGTGTTTTTCCCCATCAAAGTGTACATTTCCCCAAACTGAAATCAATCTATGAAGACCTTAGAGGTTTGCAGACTTCAGATTAAGAACTTCTGGAGCAGTTTTCAATGTATATCTGGAATTAAAAAAAAACAGGAAAGATTTTGTAAAAAGGTAGGGCATAAGAGGAATGGACTTTTGAGTTCCTATAAGCACCCAAAAGGGGGGGGGCAGCTAGGTGGCACAATGGATAGAGAGCCAGGCCCAGAGAAGGGTAAGACTCATCATCCTGAGTTCAAATTCAGTCTCAAATACTCAGTAGCTGGGTGGTCTTGGGCAAGTCACTTAATCCTGATTATCTCAGTTTCCTCATAAATGGCAATCCATTCTATTATTTTTGCCAAGAAAACTCCAAAATGGGTTACAAAGGGTAGGATGTACCTGAAACAACTAACCAACAAATACGCAACCAAAAAATGAGCTGATAAGCTGATCATTATAGATTCAGCTCAGTTTTTAATACCTCTTAGGTCTATAGTATTGAGCAATGACTACAGATGTTTGATTTTAGGCAACCCTAAAAGCAAGAAGAGAGTCTGAGAGATTGAGGGCTTGTTCATCAAATAATTTTGTAGCACAATCTATTTATTAATCTCCATGACCTTCATTTTCTAACTTTTTTGTTGTGGGCAACTTGAGTCTCAGTCTGTTCAGTCCCACCACCTAAGTGTGTTTATAGACAATCTTGGAAGATTCTTAAATTCTGAAAAATGCATAAAAATGTCACATTGATTATTCATGCTTCCTCTTACCCTCTTACCTCTCAATGGTAAATAGTGTACAATATATAAATGAAAGAGAGAAAGGGAGGAAGGGAGGGAGGGAGGGAGGGGGAGAGAGAAAGAGAGAGAGAGAGAGAGAGAGAGAGAGAGAGAGAGAGAGAGAGAGAGAGAGAGAGAGAGAGAGAGAAGGAAAGGAGGAAATAAGGAGAAAGGGGGAGAGTAACAATGAAAAAACTTGCTTAAAAACATTTCTACCTTTTGAGTAGACCTTAAAGCACAGAAGGGGAAAAAATTACTGCATTTTTCTCCACATTAAGATCAGAGTATAAATTAGGAGAGCCTCAAAAGGTCTGAAAAACCAATATTTTTTTTATGTTACAGCTGGGAAAATATACCCTTCATTGGCTGGATCCAGAACCTTGATTATCTGATTTAAATAACTAGAGGCAGCCAGCAGGGGCAGATTGGAAAGAGCACAAGATTGAGAGTCAGAAGTTCTGCAGCACTAACTACCAGAAAGTCTTCAGCAAGTTACTTAAACTTTATATCTTCATTTGCAAAATGAGGATCTCAAAGGTCCTATCCAACTCTAAAATGAGATGAGCCTATGGAGATGACCTAGTTGAGCCCATCTGACTAAAATAGAGCGTTGACCATCTCTTTGAGGTTGTTATTAACCCACTCTGTTGGGAGCTTCCATATCTTCTCTGTTCATGGCCCATACATCGCTGCCAATGATAACCATTCAAAGTCTTCAAGAGAAGGGGACTACATTTTCTTTCCCAGACATTTCACATGTACAACTGTATCTCTCATTATTCTTTGGGGCCTTTATGTGAATGAACAGATGTTGCTGATTTTCCTATTTGAGAAGGGACTGAACAACAACCATGAAGGCAAGTTCTTAAAACAATGTTACTCCAGAAACTTTGGCTGTAAACAGCTCAGTAAGAGGTAAAGACTTAAACAATAGTAGTGGGGGACAGTTGGCTAAAATTCTTAAGTATATAAGCAAAATGAAGCAGGCAGAGTAATTTAATACCAAAGAAACCAAGTAAAAGATTTGGAAAAGAAGTACTCTCATTGCTATTTATCTGTGTGATTTGGGACATGTAATGTCACCTTCTGGGACTCAGTTTCCTCACCTGTTGATTTAACCTCTCATGCCCTCAATAAACCTCTAAGATGATATGTTGCAGAGCAAGTACAGGTCTTCATTGACAGTTTCCCTTTTACCCATGAAATTGTAGAGTTCCCTTTACCCATGAAATCACAAGTCTGGTCCTCCCTCAGAAAAAGAATAGGCTTGGATCAGATGACTTCTGAAATTGCTGGGTTATCATAGTTTTCTCAGTTAAGGGAAAATACAATTTTGAGGATCACATATAGAAGCCATCAATTTATATTCAGAAAGACTCTTCTCTGAGATTTATGTATTAATGAAGATTAAATTCAAAGTTTATAAACTGTTCATGATTACTAATGATTTAACTGCAATCAAATGCCAAAGACATTCAAATTAATATTGTTGATGGACAGCCTGAAAAAATGTTCTGCCAGACCCACATAACAAAAATGCTTTTGAATGAATTAATTGCAACATGGTAAATTATAGATGTTTATATAATTGTCTGGGTTTGAATCTTTTCAAAAACAATCCTCCCTTCCCTGATTTCTTCCCCCTTCTCTACCCACTCCCTTTCTTCTCAAGGCCCATGCCAACCCATTCAGGATCACCGAGAGGACAATTCATAACGAGTGACAACATAAACAGAAAAATGAAATAGGGCTTAGCAGTGAAATAGGCTCCTGGATTTCCAGACAGGAGTAGCCGAGGCCAGGGTGCCCTTTGCAGTACTTTAGAATGCCTGCCAATTTATTTTCCAGGGCAGTAAAAGTTGTTGAGAAATATTCAGTGTTTTCTGCTTGAAGAGCAAATAAATAGCAAGGGTGCTCGAAGCAAATAAAATTAGTAAGTAATAGGGAGATGCAAGAAAGGTCAATTGTTAAAGGAGGAAATATAAAACCACTCTTGCTCAGATAGCATGAAGAGGTGAGGAGGTGTCAGGGGAGTAACTTCATTATACTATAAGTGCCTTTTTTTTTCCAAGCAAAAAAACATTGTTGGTAGAAAATGTAGTATAATACCTAGAACTTTTTCCCCTTAGTAAACCCCTCTTAGATTCAGGAAAAGAAGAACTGATTAGGACATCTGAAATAGACCTGATTTTGCTCAACACAATAAATTTTTCCATTTTCCTCCTCATTACTCTGCTCTCTCCCCATCCCTCAAATTTTTCTACATTTTTCTGATCCTGCATGACATCAGAAGAGAAAGAATATGCATTTCTTAGGTTTCTAAATGTATGTTGAGCACTGTACTAAGTATTTCACAAATATTATCTAATTTGATCCTCACTGCAACCCTGGGTGGTAGGAGCTATATACTATCATCTACATTTTAAAGTTGGGGGAACTGAGGAAGACATAAGTAAGTGCCTTGCTCAGCTCACAGTTATTAAGTATTTGATGTCAGATTTCACAAAACTCACAAAAACTCACAAAACTCGATTCACTAAAAGCTGCCTCATCCCAGAAGTATGGATAGACTCACCAGGCTTTGTCATTTAGTAAATGTTTCATGATGAATATGTCATTTTTAATTTCTGTATCAATTTCAATTTCTGTATCTGGATGAGCTCCTTGAAGCCCTACCATTTTGTGTATCTATGATTAAATATTTATTTCATTTTCATTAATTTTAAGTAAATTTAAGGTTTGTTCTTTGGTTTGAAAAATGTGAACTCTTCTTTGAACAACTGCCATTGGATTCTTGAGGGTGCAATGAAATCCAATTGCAATTTAATATACTTGTGAGGCAATAACAACTGCATGGACCAGTACTCTGTCCACATGAGGTTGTCAACCAATTGAGGTAACATAAAGTCTATCTGCTATATGTAGAGTGGGATCTGGGGTGGAGAGAATAGTGGCTTTGGGGATAGAGAAGACCTTCTTGTGAATACTTGCTTCATTTACTTAGATATGTGACCCAAGGCAAGTTATTTTATCAACTTCCGTTTCATTTGTAAAATGGGAATTATATTGGCAGCTATCTCATAGGGGTACTGTGAGGACTTAATTATTATCTGAGGCAGCTAGGTGGAACAATGGATAGGGCACTGGCCCTGGAGTCAGGAGGACCTGAGTTCAAATTTGACCTCAGGCATTTAATATTTTTCTAGCTGTGTGACCTTGGGCAAGTCATTTAACTCCACTGACTTGCAAAAACAAAAAAATTTATATTAAATCATATCTGATCACTGGATCCAGATGGCTCTGGAGGAAAAAATTGAGGATGGTGACTTAGCACAGTCACCCTAGTCAAATTTCATAGGATATAAAGATGACAGCAGCATAAAAGTCCAAAATCATACAGCTAATAAGTGATTCTGCAGCAGTGCATAGGAATATCTTGATGTTGGATAAGGCCTTTGTCTGTCCTATTCAACAAGAGACAAGGAATGTATAAACCTGGACCCAAAATTGTAGCTGGGTATTTTACTGGTTATTGTATAAAGAGGTATAAAAACTAATGTCATTGTGACAGTCAGAATCGGTTAAATACAATTATCAATCTTAGTACCATAATGCCAAAGTAAAAGGATGCATTTCTCCTTTCTGTTAATAATCGATTATCTGTGTCTCAGAGAAAGGACTTTATAAAAGAATTTGAGTGTTATCACTAATGCAATGCAGCATAATATAATGTTATTAAAATTTTTAAGTAATGCTGTTTAAATAATATGATATTTTTTCCCCTAAGCATACTAAAACTTATAAATAAAAAAAAAAGGTGACAGCTTTCTTAACCATAGCCACCTCAGGAGATTCCACCTTAGTGAAACTGCTAAAAAAATTTCTGATCAGTCTTGATAGTAGCCAAACATTATCTTATGGAATTGATTAAAGCTATCAGGAGCCAAATTTTGTGAATAAAGAGGAGACATAAAACTATTTGAGAACAAAAACAATTTGACTGGATTTCTTGTATTGTTTGTAAACTGAATCTAGAGGCAAATGAGGGCTCCACTTTTGTGATTGCAGGGCTTTGAACATCCGGAAACACAATTAATTCTTCATTCTACTATGGATCAGATATATTTTGAACATTAGGCTGAGAATAAAGTGACTTCTCAACAAGAGCAAAGTTCATAATAAAATGCCATTACAAGGAAAATAAAGCACAAAAACCAAGGTCAGTGAATGATTAACTAATGATCAGTACTAAGAGAACAGAATCTGAGGGAAAAAAAACTAGAAGCCAAGAAGAGCTGGTTAAGAAAGGAATGTAACATACAGAAACCAGTACAATTCTAGTTCAGAATAGTGGAAAGAGGACTGAATTCAGAACTGGATGCTCCAGTTCCTACCTCTCTTTGAGTCTTAATAGAGTTGCTCTATTAAACCTCTATAACTCAAGGTGAAGTTATGACTCCATGATTTCATGACTGACTTGCTATATAGCCCATGGTGAATCATTTTATCCTCCTTTTTTTAAACCCTTGGTTTCTTCATATGCTAAATGGAAATGATAATACCTACCCTACAGAATTGAAGGGTCAGAGAGCTTCTGGAGGACATACATCAAAGTACTACCTCTGACATGACAGCTTTGTAACCCCAGACAAATCAATTAATTCTCATTTCCCGACAACTGTCACAAGTGATTTACTATCTGTTTCAAAGGAAGTAGTTTCCAGACCAGGAGTTGACCCATCATAATGAAAACTTAGGTCTGACCCTAACTCCTACTAATTAGCTATAATGATTAAATGATATAATACTTTGTAAAGTATAAATATTTATATAAAATATAAGGTTTTATAAATAACAATTCTTACATTGTAAGGTTAGAGCCTCATAAATTATCATTTACAGTTCCAGATTTCTCACTTTTAAAAGTTGCTTTCAAAAGAAGCTTCCTAGTACTGGATACATCTCAAAAGATGTTTAAAAGATTAGAAAAAGGGATTTGTGAAATAACAACTTACACTATCAGATTTTAAATTTATATAATATCACAGTGGATAGAGTGTCATACTGAGCCTAGAGTCAGGAAGACCTGACTAACTTACTATCTGTGTGACTCTCTGACCCTAAGCAAGTCATTAAACCTGTCTTTGTCTTAGTTTCCTCAATCTTAAAACAGTGAAAATAATATTACCTCTCAAGACTATGGTGAGATATTATTTGTAAAGAGCTTAGCACAATGGCTAGAGAATAGTAGGTGTATAATAAATATTTTCTTTCCCCCTCCCTCATTCTTTTATTTCTTCCCTCTTTCTCTCCCCTCTCTTTCATCAAACCTATGAAATAAGTGGTATAGTTATTTTTATACCCATGGGTATTTTAGAGATGAGGGCATGGAGAGCAAGGTGATATGATTTGCTCAGGGTTACCCAGAGATATACAGGTCTCTTAACTCTGGGTGTTCTTCATTATACACCATATCACAATGAGATGGATAAGCTGGTAGATGATGCTCCATGTCCCTTCCAGCTCAAAGATTCTATGACTTTATAATTGCCTTTGAGTAGATGGAATTCTGTGAGTGAAGGATTCATAAATGAGAAATTAGGAAACCAATTTCAGATACAAAATATTCCAGAAGGAAGTCTAGAAAGAAGCACAATCAAGCAAGACAACTTTGAAAGCTACAGTTTGAATTTATTAGATGCTTGAAAACAAGCTGACCATAATACAGATATCTATAGTTTCAAATGTAATCCTCTTTTTCTACTCTATGTATATGGAAATATCCATCTTATTGGGTTTAAAAGTTCAGAATTTTTAAAAGGGACAAAAAAATTATTCTAGACTAGAACATTTTGGTATAAGAAAAAGGTCTTCCTCTAAATGTTACTTATATACCATACTGTTGATCTGGATCTTACCTTCAACACCATATTTTATATTGACTTTTATTTTAAACATATAGGAAGTAAACTTATTTAAAGAACTAAATGTTTTTGTTTTGTTGCTGCTAGTTTTACTACATAGTTTGTATTTTTTATACAAATGCCTATTCATAAAGAAATCAACTGAGGCAGAAACAGAACTTAAGGAAGAAAATATAGATAAGGTATATTCAACAGATGAGGAGAGGGAGAGAGAAATGAAGAAACCTTCTCCACCTAAACAATAACAAAAAAATAAGAGGGAGAATGTCACATTGGACTCTCAAATATTGATAGTCACTTTCTCTCCCTCCAGGAAAAAAAAATCCACATATTTGAAGGATTTGGGTTTTATTTTTCTTAAGGAGACCTTATCTGCCTCCAACACAGAAGGCATCTTGTTTCCTTCCGCCCTGACCTCTCCATCCCACTGGCGCTAAGTACAAGAGTTTCAGTACCTTGAAGTACAGCCATAATATTTGTAACTCCATTGTTGATGACACTGCCTATGAGTGCCAATATGAACATTAATAACCATTACTGATCACCAATGAAAATTTGATCACTTGAAGAGTTGATCATAATCCTTTTCTCCCCCCAACCTAACTAAGATGGTTATAGGTGAGCACCCATGTTCCCCAGAGAAGCAGAATTATGAGGGGGTACTGTCAGTGGCCTCATCAATTACCAATTAGAAAAAACTATGAAGCAGGTGTTAAGAAAATTGGTTTCGTAAAACACTTTAATTGAAAAGTTTCTGTTAATGACTTCAGCGCAAAAAAGACTCCTTGAACATTCATTGCAGGAACATATTTTCCTTATTTTCATGCATTTTAATGCCTTAAATGTGCTCTGAAATAAATATGGGACTACACTAAAGCTGCACCATTACATTCCCTACAATATCATGAAATTTAACATAAGGCATTCTTTCATCAATGGCCACCCCCTCAACTGGAACATATTTCCACAATTAACTGCTATACAGAAGTGCTTAGTATCTGGTATATAGTAGACACTTTAAAAGTGTTTATTGAGGGAATAGTGCTCAGCTGCCCTTTTGTCCCTATCCTAGACCCCTGACACTGGTACCGGGGAACGCAGGCAGGCTTGCTGGGTTTGCCCGCTCAGGAAAGATGGAATGGGAACCAAACTTTATTGCAAGGAAGAGAATTTTATAGAAGGCAGCAAAATAAGGGATTTCTCCATTTGAATGATGAAGCAACTAGGCCCAAAAGAGTTAAAGCAATTTGCCTAAGACCACAAAACTGATTAATTAATGAGTCAGAATCAGAATCCTGATATATAAGCTCCTAGACCATCTTATAGATGACAGAACAAAGTAGAAAACCTTTTTTTTTTTAATAGGAATAGTGATGCTGACTAAGGATCCTTAAAAATACATGATGATGATAATCATTATCATCACCAAATATATCATATAAGGAATTATTTACCTCACTATAATTTTTTATAGAATTATTCAGTCAAACCTGGAAGGGACTTTGGCTTCTCTTAGACTTTCTCCTCATTTTACAGGAAAGGAAATTGAGGTCCAGAGAGAATTAGTGATTTTTGTCCAAAGCTACACTGATGAAGGCAAAGTCAAGATTTGAACTGAGAGAATCTGACTACAAATTCAGTGTTCTTTCCATGCAGATACTTTAATAAATTCAACAATCAGGTTGAATGAATGAAAACTCACATCAGTTCAATTCCTCACTGTGGAAAAGCCCAATGTTAGGCACTATGGGAATAAAGTTTAGAGAAGGTACCAGCCAGACTCTAATAGAGCTTACAGTCTAGAAGAGAACTAAGATACTAGCATCTATACCTCTAAAACACATTTTTAAAAAAAGAATAACTAAGGTAATCAAAGAAAATCTTTTATCTTAAATTCATGGATACAGGTAATTGATAAGTTTTGAATGGAAAGCAATAAGATAATCTCACCCCCCCAAAAAATAGAAGGGAACAAATTATGAGTGCATAAAGATATATGTACACCAATAATGTAGAATTAGATAGGTGAGCAATGAAGTCTGTCAGTGAGGATAGAGAAGGCGATCTCCAGGAATGCTTTTCAGAGAAGACAAGTCCTTTAAGCAAAAGGCTACAAGGGGCTATTATGTATTCAAAGGCTGGCCAGAAAAGGATCAACCATGGAAACCATGGATCTCACAAATTTCACCAATGGATTACAATTGCAGGTCAATCTTTTGCTATGAAAATTCAGAATTGTAGGAACAATTTAATACACAGAATGCTTAGCACAACATTAAAAGTTTGTTCACCAACTTTAGGGTTTTTTTCCCCCTTATGATAATTAAAAAAATAATAAAATAGCTATTTCAATGGCTTTGACATATCCAATGATGCAGACTGCAACCCTTCAATGTCTTCTCATCCTATGTAATTCAAAAAGAAGTCCCATCCAATGTGCTGGGGGCCATCTCCTTTGACTTCCTTCAAATCCCAGATAAAGTCCCATCATCTTCAAGAAGCCTTCCTTCTGAGATTATTAATCCTGTAATTCTGAGACAATTAATCCTGTAAGCATTTTATTTGTACATGTTGATCTGCATGCTAAACTGTGAACTCATAGAGGGCAGGAACTGTTGTTTGTTTTTCTTTGCATCTCAGAGCACAATACAGTGTAGCACATGTAGTAAACAATAAATACTTATTAATTTGGATTAAATTGATTTAGATCTCTTCAAATTGCTGAATATCAGGGTTGAATTTAAGCTATCTATCAGTAATCCCCTTTTTTTTTTGTGCCCTTCTTTTGCATTTTTTCCCAAAACTTAATAAAAGACTTTATACTGCTTCTCTCATCCAATTCTTGGTTGGTAAACAGTCTATTCACACCCACCATATGCTTTTCCATTGCCTTTTATTTTATTATGCAATAATGATAACAACAAAGATGATGATGATGATGATGATGACGATAAGATCTCTGCATAGAACTTCAGTTTACAAAGTGCTTGAACATACACTACCTCTTTGACCTCAACCCTGTTTAACTATTATCCCCTTTGTGCAGATGAGGAAACCAAAGATTAAAGAAATTATCATCATTTCGAAAATTACTCTCCCAGTGTCATATTCCTATGAGATGAGAGAGCTAGTCCACAATCAGGTCTTCTATCTAGTTCTTTTCCCATCACACACCAAACTGCTTCTATAAATAAAGGTCTCTAAATGGATGACAAAAGCAAATCTGATTGGCCAGAGCAGCACATCAAATACAAACTACATCCCTGAGGAGTGTGGGCTAAAGGAGAGTGAGGACCATTTAGGTCCATTTGGGCCCATTTTCTTTTTCTTTTTTTTTTTTTTTGATTACTGATCACAAATTGGCATTTTTGAAAGCCAATTTTGGGGGTTCTTAGGGTTTAATACCAAGAGAACTCAAGCAGGAAAGATGACCAAATTACTACAGAACTGGGAAAGAAAAGAACAGAGACAGAGAACACCTAAGGTCTTTAAAGGTCTTTCATAGTAGTAGCTTGTTTCTCATTAACAGTCAATAATACTGATTAAAAGTGTTGGAATTTTTTAATCTTTTTTTTTAAATGCTAGATCAGGCAAAACAGCTTAAGGTATATGTATTATCTTGCAAAAAAAAAAATGTTCAGTAGCTTGGCTCCTAATCTTTTCCTTTGAATAGATAAGCCAGTTCTTTTGATCCTCCCAAACCAATATAAAAGAACCAGAGCTTTAGGGAAATACAAGCATAAAGCCCTGTTTATTTGGATCTCTCTTAACAAAGCAAGAAGGAAAAATACCATTTAAGCCATCAGGCATTTCAGTTTTTTTTCTGCCCCATCTTCCCCCAATTCATCCCCAGCTCTCCCAAAGCTCTGTGAGTTAACACAGATGTTTTGGAAGGTGAATTGGGAATGGAGGCTTTCATGTAAGGCTTGTAGACACTGAGCAAAAAGTAGCCCAGTTTTAATGCAGGCACCCCTGCAGTGCAAAGGATGCTGGTTTCCTGTCTAAAATAGCTGGAAGCATTTTATTAATTCTGAAAGGGTGGAAACTTCACATCAGCATCCACTGATTTCAAGACAACCTTTAACAGAATTGCCACAGATCATGAGATATTGTCACTATCAAATCAACTGTCTCAGGAACTCACACCAGTTTAGAACAGAGATAATGATAAACACAAAGGGGGGGGGGGGAGCAAGAGGAGAGAGACAGACAGACAGACACAGACAGAGAGACAGAAACAGAGACAAAGAAAGACAGAAACAGAGAGGAAAAGATAAAGACAGACAGACAGTCACAGAGAAAGAGACAGAGAGAAGCCAATAGAATTGAGCAGGATTTGGGAGGGGGGAAGAAAGACAAATCACCTAGAATGACCTTGTAAAATTTATCAGACAACCTTATGTTAAAATGAGTTAGGAAACTGTTAACTTTAAAAGTTACAGTGCTGATAGGGTTCCATATCTTTGGGTTCTCAATTTGTTCTTCTATACCATAAGGGGACTGGGCTAGATAAAGCCTAAGGTCTCTTTCAGTTCTAAATACCATGATCCTCTAGTTAAAAATATAGCTAAATTTAGGCATTTCATTGTTTGTTTGCTTTTGGTTTGGGGTTTTTTTTGGCAAGGCAATGGGATTAAGTAAGTCACTAAATAAGTATTAAGTGACTGAGGCCAGATTTGAACTGGAGTCCTTCTGACACCAGGACCAGTGCTCTGTCTACTGTACTACCTAGCTGTCACCTAATTTTATGCATTTTAAAAACTGTCTGAAGGTCAAGGAGTCTACCACTTAAACAGAAGCACAGAGTTTAAGGTCTAGATAACATTTAGGGAGAAAATATGACAGAGACACAAATACTGGTTCCAGAGTCATTAAAAACTAGGTTCAAATTTTGCCATTGAAAGCTACTATATGTATGACCCTGCGTGAGTCACTTAACTTCCCCAGGTGTTAATTTTATTATCTTTTAAGTGAGGATATTGGACTAGATGGAATTGGAGGTTTATTTCCACTCTAGTGTAGTATAATAAACACAAAGGTAAATTATCCAACCCTCTTAAAAAAACATCCCCTTCTTCAATAATAACAAAAAAAAAAGAAACATGCTCTCTATTCTGAAGGATTTTTTAATCTCACATTTAGGCTTCTTGTCAGTTTATGGTCCCTAGGAAGTATCTTATTTAAGTCTCCCCTAAGCTTTACCTTCCAGACTTCTTTCTCTCTCTCTCTCTCTCTCTCTCTCTCTCTCTCTCTCTCTCTCTCTCTCTCTCTCTCTCATCTTCAGGCAAAACTAGCCTCAAACCAACCTGAAACTAAGCATCTGTACTTAGAGATGTTCTTCACAGTGTATGGTTCTTGGCAGGTGTTTAATGGGAATTGTTGCTGTTCAGTTACTTCCACCATGTCTGACTCTTCCTGACCTCATTTGGCTTTTTCTTGGAAGAGATACTAAAGTGGTTTATCATTTTTCTTCAGTTCATTCTTTAAAGATGAGGAAACTGAGGCAAACAGGGTTAAGTGACTTACCCAGAGTCATACAGCTAGTGTTTGAGGTCAGTTTGAACTCATGAGGATGATTCTTCTAGACTCCAGGCCTAGCCCTCTATCCACTATGGTGCCACTTAGCAACCATACAGCACATTCATTAAGCCATGAGAAACTTCTTCATAAATCTTTCATACTCTAGCTTAATCATATTTTTTTCTCCTGGTTTCCATCCATGGGAATGCTTTACCCATGAATATATAGCTTAATACAGAGAAATCCTCCTTGGAAAATTGACCAGAGAACTTTATTAATTCCACATATCTCTGTCATCTATGATTTTAACCTACATGATGTTTAAGGAAATAGGGTCATTGGTTTGGATGGGGTGTGTTTTTGTTTTTGCTTTACTCACTAGGTTTTGTTTTTCATGGAAAAGTTCAATCTGGTTTCTAAGCACACCCAGTGGAGTTAGGATAGAGCTTACTGTCCTTTATGTAGTAAACAAGCAAGACAAACTGAAGCTTCTGTCCAGCTAGTACAAACATACATTCACACTGGGAGGGTGGCTTCCCGCTGAGGACAGCACAAGGCAGGGACCAGTTGTCCATTTCCTTTATTATTATTACCAGTTGTCATTCATGTGTAAGGCAAACATTTCTTCTGTTTTTAAGCAGAGCTATTGTCACATGCTTGACTTGTCTTCTAGGAAGATGCTTTATGTCTTAGTGATTAAAGAGTCATTTAACCAAAACCATTTAAAATTTTCCCTCCATACCCACCAAAGTATACATGTGATTATGCTAATAGATTTTTTTTCCAGGGGTGGGAGAAATTAAAAAAATTTTTAAATACCTAATGAAAAGTCATTAATTTGAACACTAGTAATTTAATTTAATTCAATAATTATTTACCATGTGAAATTAGTTCCAGAGAAGCAGCTATCTCTGAATGGAGAGCTGTCTTCAATACCAAGGAAACTTGGGTTCAAGTCTCACATCTGAAAAACCCTGGCTGTGTGACTCTGAGCAAATCACTGTTCTAGGCAGCTCTCTGGGTCATAAATTGCAAAGAAAATGCAGAACTACAGGGATAGAGCAAGTTTCCTCACCTAGGAGTTAGCTTCCTATGATAATGAAATTGCAGATCCAGACCTTGCCCCTTATGTGCTCAGAACATATGAAGGGCTATAAGCAGGAGGGATGATTCCTATGCTCAAGTTAAAATTTACAATTGAATGAATGAAACAAAATCATTAATTAAGTAATTACTATGTGCAGGCATAGCATTACAAATATAAAAACAAAGACAATTTATGTTCTAGTAGGAAGAGACAATACATACAGGGGAGTCGTGGCCCAGAGAGGGGACTTTGGTAGAGAATGTCACAGGGTTATTGGGGTGGGCCATAACTATGTCCAGGACCATCTCCAATTGTCTTGATCTTGCCACTGGACCCAGATGGCTTAAGAGAAGAGAAGAGATTGAGGTTGATGATTAGCACAGCTCTACTCATCTAAATCCAACCCATTTGCATGTCATGGCATCACCTCTTTGATGACATGGTCTTCTTCAAGAAGGAAGGAAGGACAACAAAAATAGCAACAACAAGGACTTATAAATCATATCCAAAAATAAATATAAGATTCTGTCTAAAAGTGAAGAGATCATGCAATAATGAAAAGGATATGAACTTGCATGACCCTAGGCAAATCCCTTAACCTTTCTCAGCCTCGGTTTTCTTCAACCACAAGATAGGGATGAGAATAATAGCATAATCTAACAAGATGTTTATGAGTATCAAATGAGATGCATGTAAAGTTCCTTGTGAATATTTACTATGTAAATATTAAGCATATTTCATAATATAGAATGAATATAAGCCATTGTCTATAATATTTTAATAATATTATAGCATTTGATATATTTTATATATATCTATATGTAATGTATATATTTTAATATTTTATATCTCTATAATAATATAGTTTTATTATTGTTATTAAAAGAGACTATTAAAGGTCAATATTAGTGATGAGATAATTATTCTCTAAATTAGAAAGATTTAAGTTCAAGTCCTACCTCTAAACAAATAATCTCTCTAAGACTAAATCTCAAAAAAGTACAAATTGTATTTTGGTAAATAAAATGTCTCACTAGAAATCTCTATGCAAATGCAATCACAGTTAAAAAAAATAAAAGCAGTTTTAAAAATAGTAAATTAAATAAAAAAATAAAAACAGTAAAAAAAAGTTTTAAAAAAGTTCTACCTAGTTCATTTGATTCTCACAACAATATTCTGCATTTGGCAGAAGAGGAAACTGAGTCTGAAAAGGTTAAAGGTCAAACTTTGCTTTTGAAGATTTTGTCCTACATTTTACATTAAGCAGTTACATGTGGTCTGAAAGCAAGGGGGAGGTAAATGGAAATATGGCCCAAGTGTCTAGGTGCTGAGTGAGCTGCTAATTGAGTGATTCTTGTAACTGTAGTTAATAATTATAATAATAATGGCAATTAACCTTTACACAACACTTAAAGGTTTACAAAGTCAGATGGAGTCAGCAAGAACTTATTAGAAAAGAAACAGGTATTTATTAAATGTTTTCTATGTGCCAGAATCTGTGTTAAACACATTACAAATATTGACATCTGATACTATCTTTTGCTTCTTTTTGTATCCCCAGAATTTTGTACAATGTTTGGCACCTAGCATTGCTTCATAATATTTACTTATTCACTGAATGATCCTCATACGATTCTGTGAAGTATAATTATTATTATTCCCATTTTATAGGTGAAGAAGGTGAAAGAGATAGAGGTCATATGACTTGCCCAAAATCAAGTATCTCAAGCTGAATTTGAACTCATCTTCCTGATTCCAGGTGCATTATTCTATCCTTTAGAAGGATTATGGTGTAATGGAAAAATACTAGACTAGAAGTTAGGAGATCTGACTTGTAGAACCATCTGCATAATTGGCTATTTAACCTAGAAAAATTCATTTTCTCCTGGTCCCAGTTTCTTTCTCTATAAAATTAAACATAATGGACTCTATAGCTATTTCTGTTCCATGTCTCTATTTGTCTCTCCTTCTTCCCTTTTTTCAATAACCATTTCATATATATATTATATATATATATATATATATATAATATATATATACACACATACACATACACACACATACACACACACACACACACACACACACAAAGAGACTAGTATTATATAATGTATCAGAATTATTCTTTTGATTTTTATGATAACCTTACTCTAAGGTAGGGGAGTAATGTAATGATGTGAATCAAACCCACATTCCTTCTCTTAGTATGCAAATACATCACAACCTTATTATTTCTTTGTAATTGCAGGAAGGAGGAGGGGAAGGCCAGTCTGAATGAAAAAAATTGTAAAAGAAAAGTTGTATTTCTTTTAAGTGTATAAAGCAACTGGGAGTAGACTAACTACAAGTTTCCTGGTATGACTCCTTGGGGACCTGCTTTAATGACTGGATAAAAGTGTTGGGCCATAAACATTCCAATTGTTTTCAAGTTAACATGATTAATTTGATTCTTCCTTTGTCAGTCAATAAGTATCTAAGAAGCACCTACTTTGGGTCAAGCAGATAGTTAAATGATCTTGCCTTGGATCTTAGAATTCTAGGACAAAGTATTGCAACCCAGTCAAGTCTTGTAGTAAATCATCTCTAGAGAATTGCTCATGATTTGGAGTATCTTATCTGAACCTTTAAAAATCTTGAGGGGACTACCTTTTAAACCTTACTCTCTCTATAAGCTTTTTTTCTGATTACCTCTGAAAAGAGTTTAACAGTTTTTCTTTTGTTAAACTATTTTCAATTCGCAGATTATACATATAGAACTGGAAGAGACCAGTCAGTAAAAAAAGCATTTATTATTAAGTGCTCTGTGTGTGATAAGAAAGGCAAAACCATCACCAGTGTCCTTAAGGTATCCACATTCTAAAGACAAAATGCAAAAAATTATACGTGCAAGTTAGGCATCATGTAAAACGCAGGTAATATTGGAGGAAAAGGGCTAGCTGTGGAGGGTTCAGGAAAGGATTCCTAGGTAAAGCAGGATTATACAATTATTAGCTTGAAAGCTCCTTGAAGATAGAAACAGTTCTTTGCCTCATTTTGTATCCCTTACTCTTACCCCAGGGACTCATACAAGGCAGGCATTTAATAAATATTTAGTAACTGCTTGATTAATTGATTGAGTTTTGAAGAAGTCAGGAGATGAAGAGCATTTGAGACATGGGGGAATGGACAAAGTCAATGAAAAGACATGGAATGACAATGTTAAGTAATTACCAACTTATTTGCCGACTTAAAGTACTTTATACATATTTATTATTATAATTATCCCTTGAACCTTGTTGATCAGTAGTACTAGAGTGAATTCCTTCCTTCCTACTCAATCCTACCATCCTAGCCCATGTTATGGATCAGCAGGAGAACAGTGTGTTTCTGAAACATTTTTAAAGAATGAGGAAGAAAGGGAAAGAAATGAGTTGGAAAATCTCAAGCATGGCAACCATGAGGGAAAGGGAGTTCATGTGGCTAATGAATGACTACAGAAACTGTTCCTAAGTGACAACTAGTATATTAGGAACCTATGAGATTGTTTTATATGACAAAATTCCATATAACATTGGACACTGAATATTTTAAATATGCCGCACAAATAATAAACTCAAAAAACATGTTTCTCATTTTAATTATTTTTAATTACAGGAAAAATAAACAATAACTAATCAAAATTTTACTACCTCAAAGTGTAGGTATTGGTGTTTATTCCATCCCAAGCAAAAAAGAAATCCCAAATCTCTCTCACAGAAGGAACCTCAGAGGTCATCTTGTCCAATTTGCTCAATTTATGAATGAGGAAACAGACTTCAAAAGGTTAAATGATTCATCCAAAGTCACACAGGTAGCCAATGACCTCATTGAACAGTGGCCAGGTCAAATTTTGAACCTATGTCCCTTGGACTCTAAATCACTCTATTTTATCATGTTGTTTCCTGAGCAACTAATATGAACACACCAAATAACTCCACGGGATCAACATATATCCATCTCACAATCCCACAACAGTTTGTCTTTTAGGTTGAACTCAAACAATAATGTGAGAAATTAAAATACTTGCCAGTTTAGTTTTCCATAAAATCTACCATTTGTCTTCTCCTGCCCTATAAATAAATACCTCAACTTAAATAAGTTTGACAGAGAAAATGAAATGTGGGGCCCTGACTTCAAAGGTTTCTGAGTTTCTAAATTCAATCTTTTTGTTCCTCTGTATTTGGGAGTATTTACCTTCAATGACTGGCTCAGGCATGCCCTGGTTCTCTCATTAACAATCTGATTATAGCATGATAGCCAGGATACTCTACAGGAAAACAGTCACCTTCAAACCAGAAAGAAAAGATGTCCAAACAGGGCCCTGTGGAAACACCCTAGCTCTGGAGACAAAGGATCTCAGTTCAAATCCTGCCTTTTATACTACATTCCTGTGTGGTTTTCCTTACACAAGAAACTTAATCTCCCTAGGTTCCAATTTTGTTGTTATTATTATTTGTTGTGTCCAACTCTTGGTGACACCATTTGCTTTTCTTGGCACAGATATTGGAGTGGTTTACCATTTCTTTCTGTAACTCATTTTACAGATAAGGAAACTGAGGCAAACAGGGTTAAGTGACTTGGCTAGGTTCACACAGCTAGCAAGAGTCTGAAGTCAGATTTGAAGTCCCAGTTCTCTATCCTCTATGACTGTCCAATTCACACACCTACATCCCTCTTACTGGTAGTGCCTTCTCTCTGAGGCTACCTCCCATTGACTCTGCTTACATCTTGGATGTACACAAGGGTTTGGATGTTGTCTTCTCCCTCTCGAATGAACCTGGGTAGGGACATTGCTGTCAATATTCCTCTTCTATTTGCCCTTCCTCTCCACTGCCCTGACCACCAGCTCTGAAAAGTCTGCTTTCACTTTGTCTTGCTAAAGCCCAGGCCTCCACACCATTATGTCTTGCTTACCCATTCCTCTACCCCCACCCTTTTTGATGTTGCCATTCCCCCCTTAGAATGTAAGTTCCCTAAAATCTGGTATAGTTATCTTGCTTTGTACTGGTTATCTCCAGTGCTTACCATAGTGTCTGGAAAGTAAATGCTTAATAAATATTTTATCTCTGTCTACTTTGCAGTACCTATTACAATAGTTGGACTTCCCTGCTTTCATTCTTTTGCCCTCTAATTCATCCTTCACACAAGCATCCTAATAAACTTTCCAATACACAGAGCTGCCCCCATGCTACTGCTCTATTCTAAAATCTTAAGTGGCTATTGGGTTTCTTCAAGCATTTAAGGCCCCTCCGTTATCTGGCTCCAGTCTATATCTTTATAATTTTATTCCATATTACTCTTGTTCATTTATTCTGGATTCATGCCAAAATTCCTGGCTGTTCCTTAATTTTTTCCTGCTTGGGTCCACCTCTGCATTGCCACAGACCATCAGCCTGGAAATTACTCCTTCCACATCTCTACACAATGACATCATTCTACCTCACCCAGTTCAGGTCTCCCCTTTTCACATAAGCTATTTCCTCTCCAGTTCAAAGATCTCTCCTTCCTCAAATCCCTTCTTCTTTCCCCTGTATCACATTTTATCTTTTACCATACTCACATGTCAACATCTTATAACTCCATATACTCATTATATCATAATGCCACTCATATACTCATTAGATCATAAAATCCTTGAAGGAAAAAAAGATGAGAGTAGGAAGAAGGGAAGCATGAAATAATGGGGAAAAGCATAGCATCACAGAATAAGAGTTGGACAAGACCTTCGAATTTTACACTGGTCAACTTTTTAAATGAAGAAACTTGAGGTTCAGAGAGGGGAAACAACCTAAAACTGGAACCTAGGTCTTTTTTTTCTCCCAGTTCAGTATCCTTTTAACTTTATAGCATTGCCATTTCTTGAGTAAAAGAAATATTTACAGTATGATGAAGACAGTGTGATCTAATAGAAATATGATTGTCAGGAAGAATTGGCTTAACCTAAGCCCAACCTCAAAGACATAGTAGCTTGTCTATATGACCCAACAAAATCACTTAGTTCTCCAGCACCCCCCCGCCCCAAGCTGTTGTTGATGTTGTTATTTAGTTGTTTTCTTCATGTCCTACCCTTGGTGACCCCATTTGGAATTTTCTTGGCTAAGAAACAGTGATTTGCCATTTCCTTTCCCAGATCATTTTATTGATGAGGAAAATGAGGCAAACAAGGTTAAGTGACTTACTCAGGGTCACACAGCTAAGGCTGTATTTAACTTAAATAAGTCTTCCTGCTTCCAAATCCAGTGTTCTATATACATTATGCCATCAAGGTGCCCTTAAGCAACTAACTAAATTACAGAGCTGCCAATCTATATCTGAAGAGGAACTTTCCAATCTGGGAGTTTTCCATTTCAATAAACCCACAGACCTAGCTTCACTATAAAAAAAAACTGGTAATGATACTTATGAGGAAAATAATTGGTCTTAACTCTCTTTTCTGTTCTTTTTTCCCCTCCTCAATTATTTCCCTTTGTCCCACTTTTAAAAGCATTCATATAAACATTTACCATTAAAAAGCAGGATACAAGAAAATCATTAAAAAATTTAATAGGGTGGAAGTTTCAAAGTTTCACAGGCTCATGTGGATTGATGACGGGTTCAGTTATCTTCTTCATCTCCTTTTCTACCTTCCCATTTGCCTTTACTCTTCATTTTAAAGATCACTACCTCTGGAGCAAAAATAAAACCTATGCCAAGCAATTTATCACTTCAAAAGACATTCATGGTGCAACCACTTGCACAATAACATCTGCCCAGTTTATGTTAGTGTCTTGAAACAACACCTGACTTTATGTCCAAATGCAATTCACATAGAAAGTTAGATGCTGGTTAACAGTCTATTTTTATACACATGGGCCAGAGAATTTCAATGAGTTTGAGGAGAGTAGACAAATAAGAAAATAATCTTTAAACTGCATGTCCACTACACATAAGTAGGAATAGGAACAGGGCCAGAAAGCATATTAGAGTTTAAGATCAAACACTCACCCCCAAATTGCTAATTATAAGAGAAATGAATTTCATTGTTCAAGATAGAAAGAAAGCAGAAATGGAACAAAAACCTAGGTCATCCAGCTGTAAATCCAACAACTATAATCTTAAATCTTGAATTTGCCACAAACACATGTCAGTATTTTGCAATGTTGAATGCAGAAGACAACTGAGTTTTGAAATATCCCTTGTCTAACAAGATTAAACACTTACCCTCTAATCTGGAGAGAGAGAGAGAGAGAGAGACAGAGAGAGACAGAGAGAGAGAGAGAGAGAGAGAGAGAGAGAGAGAGAGAGAGAGAGAGAGAGAGAGAGAGAAGGCTTGGATTAAAAGGAGAAAAGTCTATAGATATTTTCTGCCAAATACAAATTTATTTAAGGGAATGATGTATTTATATATTAATAATTTTCTACTTTGTGTGATTCCTGAGCTACCTTCTGCTAACACCACAAAGGCTAAAGCAAGAAAATACTTTGGATGTAATGATGTGATTTTTATCTTCAAACCTGTTGGGACCAGTACCAACATTTTGGTAGGCAACTTTTCCTGGGCTCTGAATTGGAAGTACTAAGGGGAAAAAAAAGAAAAATTTTGGTATTTTCATAAATTTAAGAATACTTAAGGGGAACCATCCAATAAACTGTGGGCTCCTTGAAAATAGGAATCTTCTCTTGCCTTTTTGACATCTAGTAAACACTTAATAAATATTGATTTATGAATATATTTAAAAGGAAATGTTTATAGCACCTGATAAGAAAGAACATGAGTATTCCAAGCAGGGAGGATAAACGGTGCCATGACATGGAGATGGGAGATGAATGCAGGTGCTTATTTCTCTAATAGAAATTTTACCTATACTTTTCCTAAAGAACTGTTTATATAGAACATGACCAGCTTTCTGTTTCCCTTTTTATGGAGTGTCTCTCTCTCTGTCTCTGTCTCTGTCTCTCTCTCCCTCCCTTCCTCCCTCCCTCTCTCTCTACTTCTCCTTCTCCTCCCTGTCCTCTCACTCTTGTCCTCTCTTCCCCATCCTCATTTCCTTAGAATTCCTAGTTTCTCCTTTTTTTGTTCAAATAAGTTTTAATTGATGGATTTTTTCTTTACATCATCATAGTTCCCCCCCAATATTTCTTCCCCTACTTCTTCCCTTTTTTAGTGTTAATTTAATTTTTTCAATTACATCCAAAGATAGTTTTCAGCATTCAACTTTTCTGTAAACTTTTGAGTTTTACGTTTTTCTCCCTTACTCCCTTCC